>NC_140299.1:73549850-74047093 GCF_964211825.1 Aythya ferina
TACATTCTTGAGCAGCTGACAAAATGCCACATCACAGAATAGAAATCAAAAGCTCTGGTGAGATGGTCTGCTCCCTGTGGCTTCATTCACATGGCAGTCAGGGGTAACCCCTGAGAAAATCTCTGAGAAACCAATAAGAAACTCATTGAACTGCCTACCTCTCCTAGAGCTGGTGTATATTTAGGGCTCTGGCCCATGTCTAGATCACAATTCTGTTAGAAAGGTGGTTTACTCATGAGAAAAGGAAAATGCATCATGAATTTCCAAGCCAGGTTTCCCAAACAGTGCATAAAACAAGCTTGTCCATTATTAAGCTCACATGTGACCTCTGATGTCCTGCTCAAGTTGCTTACAAGGGAGAGGTGCAAGGAGCCTCCCAGGTCAGCAGGGGCTTCCAGGGGAAAAAAATCAAAGTTTTGTGAAAATGGAAGAAAGGATTGTTATTTCTCAGCTGTTCCTTATTATAACTGCTTATTTACAATCTTCAGCTAATTTACCATCTGCAAGGGCTGAACACATTTTTTCTTATTATTTTTACTACCTTTCAAATTCTCCCACTTACTTGTTTGCTTTTGTTTTTGTTTTTGTTTTTGTTTGTGTTTCTCTCTATGTTATTCTTTCATTCTTAGACTTAGCAGGTTTTTTTGCCTGCTAGCAATTAAAATTGGTATGTATACTTCTGTTCTGAAAACTAACTGTTTCAAAAATGAGAAATACATGAAAAATGAACATGCAGACATAAAATCACCATTACATTCTTTCCTAAAAACAATACTTATGGGGATTTTTTAACTTGTTTGTTCAGTTTTGAAAAAGGATTCCCCCTTTTTATGCTGACTCTCTCTCCAGGGTCAAATTCAACCTAGCCGTCCATAAAGTCTGCACTTTATGTCTGAAACACCTTCATCGTCATGTGAGGCAAAAGAAATTTAAGGCTCATAACTGAACAGGCTTCTGCTGGTTGTTCAGTACTTTCCCATATATACTAAATATGTATTTGGCATGACTCACTCATTCTCTTTTTTGCAAAAATCAGGTGTGTTTGGATACGCTGGTGTTAAGTACATATTATCTGACCATGACTTTGCTGATGATTGACCTTGCATGGATTACTGCTAGAAGTCATAGGTTTTATTACACAAACTGATCCAATACTCACCCCAAACCAGATAGGATGGCACAAGTCCTTCTGTATATCTGAAACAGGAGCAATGGACTGGAAGCCAAAAACATGTTGAAATTAGTTTATAATCCCATTTTCATAACTGAAGACAATTTTTGTCTGTGAAACAGGGAGGTGGCAAGAAGGATATAAGAACTGGGAGGGAACATAGAGAAAGAAACAACTTTTATCACTAGACATCCATTGGTGAGGTAGGGAAGACTGTATTTTGCAGATATTATGAATGCAGTAGGTATGCAGCTATTATCAACACAGAAGAAAAACAGTCTGACACACTGTCTCTTTGGCTTGGTACAGTGGCTTCTGTGCTCCTGTGATCTATGATGCACTTTTTTAAAAAAGGGAAGCTGAAAAAACCAAGACAAACAGATAATGTCTCTGAATAGATCATATAGGTAGGAAATGGACCATTAGTCATCATTATTTGATAATTTTTGCAGGATACTCTTTTCCAGTCCTCATGCACACTGCAGGTTTCATATGACATATTCACTTCTGTACAGCCCAGGGGAAGAGCATTCCTCCAGGCTAATTGGTACCAGCTGCCTGTTTTCAAAAAAAAAAGGACAGAGGGAAGGGATCATGAAACTGGGATTTTTGCAGCTGGGGGGGGATTTCAGAGATAGGCATGGCTTCACCAGTGATATTTACCCCCCATAAAAACTGATGCATTCATTTTTTCCTGGGCAGCTACAAATTCTGTTTTCCCTGTCTTTGTGAAGAGTCAGGCCATTTACAATTTAAGACTTTCTTGGCAAATAGTAATAGCTTTATTTATCTTCAGAAGAGAAAAATGGTTGAACTGCACTGTCACGAGCCTTACATTTTTGGGAGAGCTTGAAAGAGGTCTTAACAGTGAGAGAAGATACTTAAAATTAAACAGGACTGGTTTGGGGAAAATACACCCAAATTTCCTGCTTGGTGTTGAGGAGTCTTTGACAGGAATGTGCATTGGCCTCTTCACTTTATGAAAGATGGAGCTGAACAAAAGCCATGAAATGTTTAGAAAATGTTAGCTGGTTTCTTCTATAAGCAACTAGGGGTGTTTAATGTAGAAAACAGAAGAAGCAATAGCACATAAACCTTCAGATAGATTATAAACTGTACAACCACCAACTCTCTCTTATTTGTAGCAGAGAATGAGTTGGGAAGAACAAATTTTCATTTTCATCCCAAAAGTTTGTCTTCATGGGAAAACAGGACAGATGTTAGAGAGAGAATTTTCTTTTTAAACTGAGGACACAACAGCCCTTGGGGTTGATGAGAGGGTGAAATCAGACCTACTGGCCCAGTGATGCGCAGAAGAGCCCACATGGGTGGAGGGATGAAGCCAGTGCTGTGAGGGGCATGAGGGAACCTCAAAAAGTTAATGGAAGGACTCAGAGGATGTAAAATACAGTTTCTCTGGTTCACAGGGAAGGAGCAGTGGGGCCGTGGTGGTACTTGCCTAAAGGGGCTTCTTATGGCAGGGCTTTTTAAGGAAGTGGTTGGGCTGAAAACTCACATCCCAGAGAAGTGGTAGGAACCCCCTGGGTCCAGGGGGAAGGGTGAGAAATGTTCAGGCATGCCTGTGTCTGGGAACCTGCAGGCTGCCTCAAGGCAGGAGAGTGAGCTCCTTCCTGTCTGTATGGCCACAAAACTGTGGCTAGCATCACCAGACAAATGCTTGCCATTGTCCACAGGATAAGCCATGAGGCTTTCCAGAGTGAGGATCTTGCTGGGTTACATCCTGCCAGGCACTCAGGGGAGATGACCAGTAACTTGGACCTGTGTCTCATTGTGACAGCTTTTTGTTGTTTTTGTTTTAAAGAAGAGACATCAGTAGTGTGTGTATGTCTTTAAATCTATAGTATATTGCTGGAGACCTTAGTGTAGCTACATCTATTCAGAAATCTCAGGAAATTCCCCAACAAAGCTTTCAGGGACAGAGAATTACAACCAAACTGAACGTTGCTGATAGCTTCAGAAGCCTCTGTCCTTGGCCTTTTCATGCTGTAATGTAGCATGTTGTAATCAGCAATTATTTCGGCTTTATGATTCCGACATGTCCAGGGTCTCTGTGAGTTTTGTCTAGAACTCAGCTTTAGACAAACACAAAATCCAGTAGGAAAGATTAGTGAACAACATGCCATACCTATTTTTTTCTCCATCTCAGCAATGCAAGCAGTAGCTTATGCTTTGAAAAGAGCACAAAGTGTTTCTATGACAACAGGCCCATGTTTGACCAAAGTCAGCCTCCACTTCTGAACTTCAGCAAAAGTTTTCATTGATATTAGGCTGCATGGCAACCGATGGTCCAGAGATTTCTCTGTGGTCTCCAGTTTTGCCTTTAATCTTTCTTACCTAAATTGCACAGCTTTGTATCACTCTATAAATGAGCTGTGTGAGGCCTCAGAACTTCACTTTTGACATTGTGTGTTTCACACTTCTGTGGTGTGCAGCTATTTGATATAACAATTTCACATATTAACTCTACACTTACATTTACTTTATAATTATTAAAAAGGCAAAATAATATTTAGGTAGATAGAAGGGCAGAGGCCTGCAAATGTCATCTGCAATGTATGCAAGGACTGAGTAATGTCAATTACTATCTTTGCTAGATGGCCCAAGTGTCTTTTTGACATCACTGGGGTGTGTCCATAGTTTGCCTCCAACAGACCATGACGCTATAGACAATGACTTCAAACTGGGGTACAGAGGCTTGCAGTTTGCTTGCAGACTTCAGTGGGTTGTCAGAAACAGTGATCCAAGAGCCAGGAGATACTGGTAGGGACATACATGTACATGTTACTACTGAATTAATAACGTTGTCAAGAAATGGGAGACTGGACATGAGTAATACTTGATGAAATCACTGAAAGTATCTGCCAAAGTGATGGCTGTTGTTTCTATTAATGTATTGCCTGTGGTGCTTTGCAGCATTTCTCTACATTTGAAAAACATATGGAGATAGTTTTTGTTTACTTGTAATATCTATGTGAGCAGTATTTTTAGGTTGGATATTAGGAAGAACTTCTTTACCCAAAGGGTTGTTAGACATTGGAATGGGCTGCTCAGGGAAGTGGTTGAGTCACCATCCCTGGAGGTCTTTAAAAGGCATTTAGATGTAGAGCTCAGTGGTATGGTTTAGTGGAGGACTGGTTAGTATTAGGTCAGAGGTTGGACTGGGTGATCTTAGAGGTTTCTTCCAACCTAGATGATTTTGTGATTCTGTGATTTTTATGGTGAACAGGTATGTTAGCAAGAAGAAAAGTCTTCAACATGATCACACCTCAAGGACATGTCCCACTGCAGGAGATCCCCCTGGTACTTGTTGGTGCTGCAGGTAGGCTCCAGCACAATGAATACAGAATGATTGTGGCCATGAGCAGTTCTTCCCTGAGAGACATCAAGATGTCTTATCTGCCCTAACCTCACACTTGAAAAGCCTGCCTGATAGCTTTGAGGAGGGAAACAATGAAGAAAATGGAACAAAACGTTCAAGGGGGAAAGCACTAGGCAAGAATCTCAGAAGTGGTCAAAGAATGCTCCAACTACAATGAAGATTTTTAGAAGGAAGTGAATTAAAACAGCTGCTCCAGCATTCTTTAGATTGTTTGCATTATTTGAGAAAGGATATATTGAAACTATTTATTTTAATTAAAAATAATAAGATTCTAGGCAGGAAAGAAACTCACAGCATCAGCAAAATAAGGAAAAATATAAGGAGGAGGGAGTAAGCCGAGCCAAAGTTTAATATACAGCATAGCCCAGGGCTTGATTACATTCATGGAAGACTGAACATAAGATAATGTAGTGTGTGTAATAGCTATTTTAATGTTTCATGCAATAGTGGTTTTGAAATAAAAAATAATATATGTGTAGAAGAGCAATAAGACTTCAGAGATCTTGCATCTAAGTGCTTGAACTCCTGGCTGCACTGAACTGTTTTTCACATTTGGGCCCCACTGCACCCCAAGGATGCAGAAACATTTGCCACGTTTGCCTCTGTTATTGCCTAATTAACATCGATCATGCCTTGTGCTTTCGTGCCTCTCAGGCATTTAGACCACTGCTGCTGACTTCTTTGTGACCAGCCAGGAGGCCACAACTTTGGGTCCACAGGTGACAGCTCCCACCTCTTCCACATAATGTCCCTGTAGTTGTACCACTTCATAAATGGGTACTGAGGTGATGGCTGTCCTCAGGGATGTTTCTGAATCCAGTAGGTGTTATATACCATCCACCTGGGTACGAAGGATGTGATTTCAGCCTGTGTCTTTGTAGTTAAAACACCTGCTGGTGTTTTTGACAAGGGTATTGATACAGCCAGAAGAACAGAGAGAGAGGAAGGAAGTTTCCTTCAGATTTTCATTCTCCACCTCACATGGAAGCCCACATTGTTCCTGGGGCTCTCATTCATCTTTCTGTTGAGGAATACCCCAGTCATGCGATCACAACTCACAATGTTCAGTGGTAATTTCCACACTCAAGGGAAGAAGTTTTGGGCATTGTGGCCCAATGGAAATCTCAGCCCAGGAGTCTGTACAGCCCAAGGTGGATGTGGAGCAAAGACTTGGTAAATTATCTTCCACTCTGTGATGGAAGACTCTGGGAACATAATTAAAAAAATAAAAATAAAAATAATAATAATAATTAAAAAAAAAAAAAAAAAGCTATTAAGAGTTGTAACAGATTTCTAGAAGTGGGTGGCTCATGACCAGATCCTAGTGCTGGATGATATGTTGCCATTTCTGTCCCTTCTCCTGCAAAAACTGCTAGAGTAAAACACCTTTTCCACCTTTTCTGATGCTGGCATAACCCCAGCCTCATCCCCTGCCCTTCTTTTCATTTATTAGCTCCTGAGTGGTGTGCAGTACGTTGTGCAACAGGCTGCTCCTTTGGCCAGGAGTCCTTGCTCCACGTAGCCCAGCCTCACAAGGGCGGGGGCCTCCCCGGCCGTCTTTGCGCCCAAGGAAGCCAACTCTGACCTCACAGCAGGAGTCTGGAAAACATCTTGTCCCTCCTCCCCAGTAATTGCTTGGAAGGAGATGCTGCTGCAGCTAATAGCTTGAGGTAATTCACCTAATTCGCAGCTGGCCTGGAGTATCGTGAGCGCTGTGGGGGTTGGAAGTCAGAAGCTGCAAAGCAATTTTATACATCACGGTTTGTATAGAAGGCTGCATCTCTACTGGATGGTACAGTGTGTCCCCAAATCATAACACCAGGAACTCCTAAAAACTGCAGGGAAAAATTAAAAATAAATAATAATAATAATAAAATAGGCTTCAGGCTCAATTATCTAAATTAAAACACCTTTGCAGACCAACACCACATGTTGTGTATGGTGTGCTATACAGTATAGTCTCCTGCACAGGACCCTCTTAATTGTGAGTGATTACCGGTGAGGATACTAGATGGTGAGTAAAGCAGAAAACAGCGTAATCATCTCCAGCAGGCATCAGATGATGTGTTTTTTTCATCACCCCAGTTTTTTTCAAGTGTTAGTTGCCCAAGCCAAGCTGCAGCTGGGCTTACCAAACACCCCCAAATCCTGAGGGAGAACCTCAGGATGGCTGGACTCAGCTTAAGGGAACACAACCGGAGCAGCCTCTTTTGCCACTCTTTCTTTCTTTTCTTTTTATTTTCCTACAGTTACAAACGCCGTAGCAATTACTTTACTCACATTTTTTAAGCTTTTCTCCACCACTGTGAACAGCAGAAACTCTGGAAAAAAAAATGCATTTCCTGGAGCTTCATTCATGTTCATTCATTCAGTGTAGCCTCAAGCAAACAGCTGAATGGGGACACAGGATGAGCAAGAGAAATACACTTATCTGAGAAAAAAAAAAAAAAAAAAAAAAAGAGAAATAGAAAAAAAAAAATAGAAAGAAAAAAAAAAAACTTCTATGCCAAATTGATATTTCTCTTTCCACTGTCAATTAGAATTATGGAGCAAATATATTAACTACTTCTGCCAGCTTCTGCATGCCATTATGAAGGCTACAATGGCAGCTGCAGTACGTGGTCTTGTGCTACAACTGTCTGCAGAGCTCAAGAACCACCCTGATGGGCAGAAAGGGGTTCAAAACTGAGCGTTGTGCTCCAGGAAAGATGGCAAAATCATCTTTTCTGATGATAAGCAAGCAGGTGAGGTTCATTGTGCCACAGTATACTTTTGCTAAAATTACCTAAGTTCAGCCAAATCCATTTCTTACTGTGTTAAAACAGGTATAACTCCTCTGTGAGACAGGTAACTTTTTTTAAGAGTGGTTCAAATGGATTTGGATCTAAATTAAGTCCTAAAAAGCATGCATTCTTGGTTGGGATTATCTTTTAGTAAGTGCCCTAGGAACTGTAGATTTTTTTCTGAAAAAGCTTCTTATTGATTTTGCAGAGTTTTGATCAAAGAGCTGTGGGACTGTCACACTAATGGAAACTTGTGATTTTTGGTGCCCCTGGTAGTTTGCATTCAGTGTGAGATAGGTTGTGAAATCAAAAAGGTCTGTAGTTACAAGCACAGAATTAAAGGACACTTTTAAGGAATGTTGAATTTGGTGGTAAATTCCTCTGAAAGCTTTGGCTTACACAAGGACTATCATGATTATTTTATTACTCAATGCCAGGTTTGCTATTCCCTTAGCCCATTTGATCTTAATGAAATCCACATTGCAAAAACCCCATGCAGTCTGTAGGGAATATATACAACCTTGCATGTTTATTTAATGTTGCTTACTTCAAGACCACTTAGGATGAGGAGAAAGAAGAAGGCTTGGTCTCTGAATGTGCAAAAGTAAAGGCAGATACAAGCTGTGTCAGGAAATTAGGGGCACACTTGGAATTGATTAGTTTCTGTATTGCTTTGAGAATATTATACGCTGGGCTTGAGAAGCGCTGCTGATGTCATCTGCCATGAAAGCACAGCTGGAGCGCAGCATGAAGGCAGCAAAGCCCTGGGACAGGATCACACTCTTGGTATTGCAGCCGCAGCCACGTGCAGTTTTCTGGGAACTGACGCTGCCTCACAGAGAAGAAAGCCACTCAGGAAGCAGAGTGGTGGTGGATCTGTCCCCGCAGGCAGGAGGGAATCCTGCCCAAAGGCAGGGCAGGGTGTCCTTTGGACCTGATGTGGCACAGACATCCTCTGGGTCCTGTGTGCTTGTCCAAGCCCTTGCCAGCTGGGCCTGCCTGCATCTTCACGCTGACCTCTGAACGTGACAGGGGGATACTTCTTGCACCAGGGTTTCAGAGGCATCACAAACACCCGACCTGTCCAGTCCCTGCAAAACACCTGGAGCAGTCATATGAGGCTGGCAGAAGAAACAAACAACCAGCCCAATTTAGGGACAGGAGGGGAACGCTTTGACTGGTGTGGCATCAAGCCAAGTCCTGCTGATTGCCTCAAAGCACAGGCTGGGCACTGAGCTTAGATTGGTGATCCCAGCTCAGCACGTTGTGGTGATTTTACTTGGATGGGCAGCCGAGCTCCACCACAACCGCTCTCTCATTCCCCCTCTCCTCTAAGAGGAAGGGGGAGAAAATACAACACAGAGAACTCAAGGTTTGAGATGAGATATGGCTTAAATAAAGGGAAAGGGGAAAGAAAGAAACAGAAGAAACAGTAAGTCCATGTGGAAGCACCGAGAGAAGGGAAAAAAAATATTATTCTCTACTTCCCATCGACGAGTGATGTTCGGCCACGTCCTGGGAAGCAGGGCCTCAAAATGCCCCCTCCCCCACGAGAGCCCCCCTTTCATTGCTGAGTGTGGCATCAGGTGCTCTGGAATGTCCCTTGGGTTGGGTTAGGGCAGCTGCCCTGGCGATGGCCCACCCCCATCACTTGCCCACCCCCAGGCTGCTGGCTCCTGGGGGCTTGGAAGGAGTCCTGATGCTGTGCCAGCACTGGGCAGCAATAGACACAGCACTGGAGTGACAGCAGTGCTGTTCCAGCTCTGAGTGCAGAGCACAGCACTGTGTGGGCTGCTGCAGGGAAAGGTGACTCCAGCCCAGGCAGACCCAACACACACATAAACCTTGAGCCAAGCATCTTCTTTGTCAGGGTAGATCTGAACCAAGGAGCAGGGAAAAAGTTCTTGTTGAAATGCTAGCTAACCATACGCTGATTTTGCAGGTGCTGTCATACTGTAAACTTGGAAAAAGAGAAAAAGGGACAAACTTTATGTCAGGCAGAGCTGAGTATAAATCGGAATTAAATGGACTTTGCATGACGACTGTAACTGCAGATCAATTTTCCCCAGAGCTACCTCACGTACAGTTGATGAACAGCATGCACCTTTCCCCTAGCTCCATCTGTTGTGACATTGCTGCTTCCTCGATCACTTTTGTGTGATTCTAATCAGTTTAAGACTGGATTTCTTCTAAATCCGAGGCAAACAAGAAGCTCCTGCCCAGGATGCAGTGGTCTTTGCAGAATTGGGGGCCGTTTCCTTCTGCTTCAGCCCTTTTGTCTCTGGACCTTGAGCAAAGCATTCCCCATACATTAGTGCAAAGTGATGTTAAATCTAGGAAATTGCAGCTGTCTGCACTGATATGGGCAGAGTTTGGCTTTCCCTTCACCCATTGCTAGTAACAGAGCAGCACTTCATCTGCATTTACAGCTTGGTAAATGCAATGTCATCTTTCAGCTGAAATTTGGCTGCACTGTGAATTGTTTGTCTCTCTTCCCTTTCCTGCACAGCTGGAAGTGAATCCCTCTCCAGTCCTTTTTGGGATGGGATGAATAGTGGAGAGGGAGAGGGGGAAAAAAAACTGGCAAGGAAAATGCTTGTTCCAGATAAAGTGAGGTAAGCTGAAGTTAATCAAGGCAGCGTCACCTCTTCAGGGATAAGCTGACACTTGCATCAACACCATTTTTTTGGGGGGTAGCATCTGCAGGGAGAGCAAAAGCAGCAAAGTTCAGCAGCCTGGGGGGAGTGACTGCTGGCTGGTGGTTTGGGCACAGACCCGACAAACAAGCGTGTGCTCTCAGTGCCCTGAGGTGGGGAAACAGAAGGGAAGTGCCCTGCCGTGCCATGCAAACTGTGGCTGACCCCAGCCTGCGTTCCTCAGCAGTGCTGGAGCTGCATCTGCTCATAGCAGTGCAGCCGCTTCCCTCCCTCCCTGAGAGCAGGGGGAAAATCACCGCCCTGACAAAGCATTTGAAGCGAAGCTGTGATGCACCAGGCTCCCACCGAGCCCCAGCTTGATGCTGCAAACAGCCCGGAGTGTGACTCAGCCCCACGTCCTCCTGCCGTCACCACCAGGACTGCAGTTGGGGCTGCAGGAGGGGCTGCAGGCAGTGGGCAGAGAGAGTCACCTTCTCCCCTGCATACGTGACGCTTGCAGGGCAGGAAAGGTCAGACCGTGCAGACAGTGAGGTTTTGGGGTTTTGCTTCTGGAAAATACACTGTGGGTTTTTTGTCAGGCTTGAAGTTCTTTTTCTGCAAGTCATCTCAACAGCAGCCTGCTTACTGCCACTACGCTGCTCATTGCAGACATCAGCTTGAACATGCTTTCTGCTACCAGCTTGGGAAACCTACAGCCTCCTGCAAAGGTTTTAAACTTGCAAGCAGCTGCAAGAACTGAGCACGCAGCTGAGGCCCAACCAGAAAGCCAGATGCACTAGCCTAATTAAGCTGAGGCTGTTTAGAGTGATGTTAAGTGACACCAGTTGTGAAGTTTTGTGAAGATTAACCACCCACCTCCTAATTGCTTTGATATTCTTCATTCTTCCTGCAAGGGAATTAGTCTCTGCAAGGGCTGGTAGAAAGAAGAGTGAGGAGCATGGCACAAAGAAGTAAATAACGACTGAGTGGAGTTTCTTTTTAAACAATAAAATGTGGAAAACCTGTAGTTTCTGCAAGGCAGGGTACACCAATAAATAGAAAATTCCTAAGGTCCCTGAGAGCCTAATTAATACTGGCTCAGACTTTCAGATGCACAACCATGCTATTTCCTCCTGTTTGTTAGCACACTACTTTCTTATCAAGACAACAATATTGTATATGTAAGCAACCATAAAGTTGATTTGATGTCAAACAGGGAAGTGTAATCCATCTGTTCACTCATACAGCAGCTCTTTAGATTGGGGCAGTTTTCCTTGCAGTGAATACTTGCTCTGGGATCACTCCAAGTGTATTATGTTTCCTAAACTTGTTTGGGGGCATGGCACACCATGAAAGGAAATCAAAACAAGGAGGAGAGAGCTGCACAGAGCTTCCAGCACCTGCAGCGTTGCAGCTATGGATGATTCCTTCACCCTGGGGTGCCTCAGAAGGACTCTGCTAAAAGCTCCTTCTCTTTGTAACAGTCCTGTTCATTTACATGGTCTGACTTTGTAGTATCGTTCACAATTTCCTCCATATTCTCATGGCTCTTTTTTCCTGAAAAGATTTGCTTTTCTCTTTCCCACAGCTCAAAAAAAAAAAAAAAACAAAAAAAAAAACAAAAAAAAAAAAACACTGTCTCCCATTCACAAGCAGACCATCATACCCACACACCAGTACAGTAATGCAATGATAATCATGACTTGGAGTACACCAGGCCATCAGCAGCAAGCCTGTGACAACTGTCTCCTGAATCCCACCCCAGTAGAAAAGGATAGGTACTCCTTTCCACGACCCACGTGGGACTTTCCCTCCTCTCAATTAGGGCTAGGTGAAACTCATCTACACTCTACTATAGAATGCAGAAATGGCCATGTGTTTATTATTATTATTATTATTATTATTATTATTTTCCCATGGTACACTATCTTAAAATCCTCATTGGACTCACATGCGTGCCTCAGACTTTCAACATCACAGACTGTTTCAGCTCTGGTATTGTCACCCCAAATAGTGGTCTTACAGGTGAAGCTGTTAGACATCACAAAAGCAGAAAATAAGCTGGCCCACCCACAGGTGTGCAACGAGGTATTTTTTCTGGCAGTAACTGTGTTTCCATTTTGCTGTCTGTCTGAGTGCCACCAGGTTCGTTTCCAGCAGAGGGCAGAAACAGACACGAGGTTCACCAAGCTTGCATTTGAAGTACGTGGGTTTTGCCAGAGCTGCTCAACAGAGGTGGGCCCAGACCGAGATTTAGCATCCAGAGGAGATTTGACAGCATTCAGTCATGTGCTTGAAACTAAACTGAGAATTCACCACAGTTGTGATGCACTAATGGAAAATTCTGCATCCAAACACCACCAGCCTTTGGGAATACTTGTGTCTGTGTTTGCACTTTATCCATGTCATTCAAGCCTCTCTCAGATTTAGAGTTTTTCATTTCCAGGGATATGAAAAGTCATTATTTTTTTTGAAGCATACTTCTCATTATGCTTAACATATATCTAATTTCTTAGGCTTAATGTCACTATATGGTCTGCAGAGCACACTGCACAATGGCACCCAGAGGACTATGTTATTGGTAGCATATAGTTCATGGCAAGGCTACAGAAATTAAGAAAGAATTATATTCTGGAAAGTGGTGCCTGTGTTAAGCAGGTGTTACAGTGAAACAAGCATTTTCATGCAAACAGCACATCCCAGAATGTGAAGTTAAAATAATATATGAGAACCTCTATTTTGGGAGTGGGCTGTATTTCAAAACCTCTATTTTTCTTCTTCTTTCCCCTTGGGATCTTTTTCCCATCTATCTTTGCCACCTTCTCCTGCTTTCTAGTGGTGACCCTGCCAGCCTTGCACCAGAAGAACAAAAAAGCCCCACAGAAGGTGCAAGTTTTACCTCTCCAGGAGTAGGTGATGGCTTCAGAGAGGTCAAGGGTCCTTGTAGGGTAATTAATTTCCTCACCCTGTTCCCTGAAGAATATTTCTGCTATAATCCGGCTGAAAAAAAATATACACAAAACAGAAATTGTAACTTTTGAGTTCTACCTCAAGAAGCACATTTTCTACAAGCAGTTTATATTCCCAAAGATTCCAGTTTATGCACTAAGGTTCAAGTCACTTTTCTCAGTATTGCTGGCAATCAAGAGTTTCTGTGGCCCTTGGTTTTACCTTCCTCATGAACTCAGATTTGCAGGTTTCTTTTCACAAGAGTGCAACTTTGTTTGGGATTTCAAAAACACGGGATGAAGGACTAACCCATACATTTGCTTTGTTGCTTTAATTTGGTGAAAGTCTTACTGCATCCATTTAGCTGTGGCAATGCTGGGTAATCAGAAATTCATTAGCTAAATGCTTTTAACAGCATGAAGCAAGAAAATACCTTCATAGGGAAGGGAAGGGAAGGGAAGGGAAGGGAAGGGAAGGGAAGGGAAGGGAAGGGAAGGGAAGGGAAGGGAAGGGAAGGGAAGGGAAGGGAAGGGAAGGGAAGGGAAGGGAAGGGAAGGGAAGGGAAGGGAAGGGAAGGGAAGGGAAGGGAAGGGAAGGGAAGGGAAGGGAAGGGAAGGGAAGGGAAGGGAAGGGAAGGGAAGGGACCTTAATGTTTAAGTAATAATAATAATAATAATAATAATAATAATAATAATAATAAATAATAATAATAATAATAATAAGGAAAGAAGCATTTTCCTTTTTCTAGAATACACTCTGGAATTCTTGAAAAAAAGGAGGCATTATATCCTTCAATAAAAATTCTTATTTCTTTGTAATTCTGTTCTGCTACTTGCACGCACACTGCTACTTATGAGTATCCCTCCCACTGGGTCAAGCAGTCACAAGCAAGCAGGGAGGAACAATTCGCCCACACTAATTAACCTTTTTTTTTCTTTTTCCTACTGAGAGCAATGTTCAAGGTTGCAGCTGCAAGTCCTGTGAGTGCCCGCCCTGAGAGGAGGGCCCACAGAAGCAAGGTTGATAGAGCAACCGATAACTAACATGACCCCAGCCCCTGAGGGCTGAGAGGCACAAGGCTGCCTTGTGTGGTGCAAGGTCCCACGGGGCAGTGTGGCTCTGTGTGTGGGAAACCCATGCTGGCCTTGCAATAACCACAAGAAATTGCTGGGCTGTCCCTCATTTTGCAGATGAAAGCCATTTTTGTTCTCTGGTGCTAGTAAGCAAATGAGATGGCAGGTGGTTTGTCGGATGGTGCTAGCACGTTTGGAAAGCCAAAAGAGCTTACAGAGGCTGAGAAAAGGCACAAAAATAAGGGACTCTGACTAAAGTAGAGAACCGAGTGACGTCAAGTGTCCCTGTACACTGGACTCCAAGCCTAGCTTCCTTCCTCTTCTGTTGAGCATCGTATTTTCTCAATAACCCATGCGTAATCACTTCCCTTCTTCACACTGACATGCTGACTTAGTCTGTCCCAAAGTCTCGCTCGTGTCCTGCTTCCTTTGTGCCTCTGCCCCTGCTGATGCATTTCACCCATCACCTGGGTGCCATCTGGGATGGGGATGAGTCCTCTACTTAAGCAGGAGCCCACCAAAGCCCACTCTGACGCCCACAGGCTGTGTAAGTGGCTACCGGAGTGGGCCAGCACAGACCAGGGACAGGACGGCAGCTCATCCTCCCAGGGTTGCAGGAGCAAGGGAGTACCCTCACTTTGGTTGTGACCACCCAGCTCCTGGGACAGTTAGTACTGCAGTGAGGATAACCATGAGGGTGAGCTTCTTACAGTGCTGGAGTGGCCTGTAGTAAGGACAGGCTCGATGACAGCAACCTCAAGATGTCTGAAATACCACAGGGATCCTCTAATGGGATTCAGGAATGCCTTTATCCTCGTTTACTGGCTACAACTGGAAAGACATATGATTTTAATTTTAGCTCGTTCTCTGCCGTTTGAGAGGGAGGTTTACAAGAGCATAAACTGACAGGAGAACAGCTCTGCAGAGCAGCAGTTCACTGAAGTACCCCACAACACTTAAAACAGAACAAAACAGAACAAAACACTATATAGCATGCACCTCAGAACACCTGATGGAATAGGCAAAAATGACCAGAGAACGGTTTCATGCTTATAAGGGTGTATTTTTTTTATGGCTATGTATGTGGATTTGTGCCTCTCCACCAGCCAGCTGAAAGTAGCCACTGTACTAGGCATTTGTAGTTCTTCATACTTAAAAAGCTGCACAAGTTGCTTTACCTCTGATCATTTTGTTAGATCCCAGAACAGATATTTTATTTATTTATTTGTTTGTTTGTTTGTTATCTCTTTTTGTTTTAGCAAGTCTTCTCGTAGGGTTTCTACAGGATTTGGCTACATGAAGGAGACAAAAGAAACAATATTTATATTTAATATGACCAAAAGAAATGATTGGATGTGTTCAGGAGAGCGTCTGTGCTGCTGAGCATTTCTGAGTACAGTAACAACAAGAAGAGAAGAAGAAATTAAACCTGGTAAGAATAAGAGGAGGAGCACAATTTGGTGACTCAGACCTAAAAGCTAACACTTGAGGTGGATGATACAGGACGTTGCCCCTGGCTACTATCTTGTTGTTTGGAAAGACCACTTTTTTTTTTTTTTTTTTTTTTTTTTAATAGTCTTTGTTTTGTTGTGAGCAATATCTTGGAACTATGTTTGGGAGAACAGAACCTAGCAGGAGGAAACTTTGTCCTTGCATCCTTTCAGTAGTTCAGTGTTACATTTAAAACAAAACAAAAACAAACAAACAAAAATTAATAGGGATAATGGGTATTTTTATTGGTCCTCTATTATAAAATGTTCCTTATCTACCCTCAAATCCTGCCTTGACAGCACACAACCCTTTCTCACCTCATGTGTGTACCTGGAAAAAAAAAAGGAAAAGAAGCATCTAGAAACCACTTGATCCTTTCTCAACCCACCCCAGACCAGGCTTGGTCACTGCAGCAGAACCTGGGCTGATGCAGTATCTAGTGAAGGTGACCTTTGGACTACACATGAGCAAGGCACTTGTCTGTATTTTGGAGTCCTGTCTCAGGACCTCATGTGTGACACAGGCAGGACTTTTGTCCCCACAGCCCTGCTCATGCCTGTGTGGGAGGGCAGTGGCTGAGATGAGCAGCAGCACAGGCATAGGACAGGGATAAATACAATAGCAGCCACAAAGTGCTTAGATATGTACAGTACCCAGAGTCATATCTCTACCTAAAAAGCAAGCGGCAAAGCAATAAAACACTTTTTTATTTTTTATTACATTTATAATGGACAAGTGACATCGCTTCTGAGCTGGGAGTTATGGCTCCTGAGGAGTCACTGGTTGTGTTTTTGTTCTGTTTTATTGTGGAGGCCGTGAGAGCCCTGCTTTGTGCACATGTGTGTGCATTCAGGAGCACACTCCTGTGTCAGGAATATACCCAGGGCTTGCCCAACAGGGCCAGGAGGTCCCAGCCCATTCCCCATAACCTCGCCTGGCAGACAGCCTGCAAGCATAGCAGCAGTGACGGGGGCTTTGCTTCCTGGCCGCACAGACTTACTTTCACTTCACGTTTAGGCAAATTTGCCTTCCCCAAGCACAACTGGAAAAGTCAACAGGGATGTCAGGGGTTGTGTTAGCTCAGGCTCTTTCAGAGCATTATTTGGCACAGCGCATTCCCAGGCCCAATAGTACTGAGCACTGAACAGGAAAAGATAACTGGGGTTAACTGCATATAGATTTCTGTTTGTCATATTGGTAATGCCTCCGTCAAGATAATGCCGTATCTCAGCTTAAATTGCTGTGTTATCTGAAAGCCAGCCACTGCCAAATAAAACAAAGGCAAATTCACTCTAAGCTTTCGCCACTCAGGAGTGTTGATTTTAGCCACAGCTGTTTGGTACCAGGTGAGGCCATTGAGTGAAGGTAAAGAGATATCTCTGGATGGGCTCCTGCAGCAGGGAATGGGTGGCTTGACAAGGGAGAGCACTGCCCAAAAAGCAACAAAATTACCTGGTTGGTCCTTTAAGGCCTTTTCATGCTCGGCGGCAAAAGATGCAGGGGACAGGACTGCCAGGGCCCCTTCTGCTGGCTGTCCCTGACACTCACGCATGGGAGTTTATTTGTCCGAGTCAGGGATGCCTAGATCTGGAAGACAGGGAGCAATTACTTGCACTGGCAGAAGCTCCCATAGTAACCATGGGAAAGCAGCTCAAGTCTCAGTGCAGCAGAGCAGCATCTCACAGGATTGCAGGAGAATAAATCCGACCTGTGCTCAGGTGCCGTGGCAGCAGAAATGCGAAGAGGCGAGAGTCACAGCATTGCCTGTGAAAGCAATGCCAGTGAAGTGTCGTAGATCTTCATCAAAGGAAGAGTGCCTCTGGAAAGCATAGTTCAGGCACAGCAGTGTGAGATGTTAACCTGAACATTTAGAAAAACTATTATGTGCATTATCACCACAAGAGCACTGTTTATGGCTAAAGCAGTATGTTTATGGCTCAGTAAAGTAGAAGCTCTGCAGTGAGAATTAGACTGTAATTGCATAATGGACCTCCAGTGTATTGACAATTGTAGCAATGAGATTTTTAAAGAAGAAAATGAGGAATATGGTTCTGAGTATATAAATAGAGCACAGGAGGCTGAGGCTTGGAAACAGAAGAACAAGAAGAGCTTCTCAGCTGGAACTGACCTCCGAACAAACTCTCACTAGTGTGGACAAGCACAAAACACAAAACATTGGGTAAACATTGATCCATCCTTCCTAGAAAATGAAAGAGTGACAAATTAAGTACAGCAACTCATGTTAACAAGAATCAGTAATGATGATTAGACAATGAGAAACCATCTCTCATCCAGAAAAATATTCCTCTGTTCTCAACTCACAGTATACCGAGCTTCTCTCCAGCACATACACTGACACCCTGTTTTCTTCCAGCAAAAGGGAAAGATACACATGTAAAAAGGCTGGCAGTTTTTCTTGATATCTAGTAACTGTTACAAGTTTCAATAGTATTTTTAATATATAAAATTATTTACAGAACTGGTTATTTTTTCATTAAATACCAGTATTAAGTAACTATATTCATTCTGTTCTATTCACATTAAAAAAAAAAAAAAAAAACAGCTTTTTTTTGTTTGTTTGTTTGTTTTCTTTTGTTTTGTTTTTTAAGGAAAAGTTCCATAAATGAGAAGAACAACAAAGTTTCAAAAATGAATTGGGATAAATTCCTGGATGACAGGTCTGTAAGGCATAGGAAAGTACATCCTAACATCCCCAACACAAAGAGATGCTAGGGGAACAGAGCAAGGGCGATGAGCTGAAGAGCTCAGCCAGACACCCATGCTTTTCCCAAACATAATCTCGTTATGCTGGTTTTCAGGACCAAAAAATGAGCTGTATGAACCAGGGAGCTGTCCTGGTCAGGTAGAGTATTCTTTTAATCTTACCCCAGTGCAGATTTAGGTGTTAACTGAATTAAAATGTACTGAATCTAACTGGGGAAAATAGATAGATAGATAGATAGATAGATAGATAGATAGATAGATAGATAGATAGATAGATAGATAAAACACCAGAAAATATTTCCAGGAATAATGCTGATAACTAGTAAGGTGGGGGTGAGAAAACTTGTTCCTTAAAACAGAAGGTAAAGACATACAATAACGAGGAATTTTGAGACATACCCCCCCAAAACTCAGAACAGTAGATACCTTTTTAGATAGAGTTACTGAGAAAATTATTGGGGTTTTCTGTTCTTGAGTGTGGACAAGGGTTAAGACCAGTCTAATGGTGAAGCAAGGGACTGTACTCACTGTGGTGTTCTCAGCTGCACTGAGCAAGCTTAAGTGAAGAGCTGTTTGCTTTCTTGGTGATAAAATTGGGAATGTCATTTTATGGGTATCACTGAGGCAAATCTGAGCCTAAACCAGGCATTGGGGTTTGAGTTCAGGCTTTAAAATATTTGACAGGTGAAAGTGGGCTCCAGATTTATTTAGAACAGGTATGATAGTCACAGGGCTTTCCAGTGACAATATTAGGGAAGCATTCCCCTATGAGCCTTCTAAATCTAGTCTCAGCCCAAAGGTAGGATCAGAGTGAGAGTGCAATAAAACAGAAGTCTAAATGCCAAAGGTAAGTTATGGATGGTGTTTGCAAGTGTAGACCACCATAAATGTAGACCTCTGGCCTAAAGGTCCTTTGAGTAGGACACTTGTAAACTTCCATCTTCAGGGTACCACTTCATCTTGTGAAATGGGCAGGTTGAGATTTTTTTTTTTGTTTCAGTACAGTGGGATCTACAGAGCTACGGCAGTGGTGAGAAGCAAACAAAGAATTCAAGACAGTTGGTGTTAGCTTCTAAGAGACAGACATGCAAGTTCCACTGGGTATCACTAAGATAAGTGTAAGCCTAGGGTTAGTCCAGGTACATTAAAGCAGGAGCAGAAGAGCAATAGTAGGGATGTCATTGGGAAGACCGATCCTTGGTTTAAGGGTTTAGGATAAGAATAGTTAGGATAGAAGTTGTCTACACTGAGGAATTTACTCTGCCCAACTAATATAGAAGGCTACTCCCCATCCTACAGTTAGAGTATGTTGCTTCTGAGTATCATGGGTTTGAATTTGGCTTGTAAAAAATCAAAGAAAATATTCTGAGAATGCCTCAAGATTAAGTTGTGGCAGCTTCCAGTACGGTGCATTTGTGTCCTAGAAGGAACTGTGAGCAACCAAGGAAAGTGAAAACTCACAAAGCATCAACAAGTTGCCTTATCTCAAAATTCTCTTTTTGAAAACACATATTGGACACAAGTATTGCTGTGAGCATGCAATGGACACACTATGTACTCACCATGAATGGGTGTTGTTTTTTTTTTGTGGAATATCAGCCTCTGTAGGACTGCTAACAGTACTTGAAAACTACAAAGGGACTGCAGTACCTACCTCCAGAAGGACAAAATTTGTCCCATAATGAAGTACATTTTTGATAGTGGGAAAATGCTACACTGCTTCATAGTGGAAAAATAAAAATAAAAAGACAAAATTACCGCAAAACCTGGCTTTAGCATTTGCTTTAAGATTTCTAAATCTGTCTTCCACTCAAAAGCAGATGTGATTAAGATGGTTAGTATGTCTGCACTGAATTTGCAAAGCAAAGTGCTTTCAATGGTCTTTGCCAATCTGTGACCCCAAACACTTTACATGCTTAGCTAAGACGTTTAAGTTCTGTTACACCACTCTCCAAGCAAACCTTGTTATTTCTATGTGTGAAATGAAAGGAAAACCAAGATGTCTCCAACAGTCTGTGTAACTGAAGGTATTCCAGAGGATGGGAATACAAAGAGATCCATCAACTACCTTTACTGTTTGTATGGGTAGATATTACTGGCATCCTTATTTCTAAATACCAGGGGAGGTTGGACAGACCACAAATTCCAGAATGTTTTATTTCATAGTCTTCTAGTTTGACCCCAAAGTTTTGGTATAGGCTTTGAATCTTCCATTTTGGTTTGTTTTCTAACCTCTTTATTTTGATGTGACTTCAACAACTTATTCAGACCCTCTTGAAAGATATCAGACACACAAAGATGGTAACTTTCTAATGGATTTATATACCCTTCACAACTCTGCAAAAAATTATGTACTGCACTCCTGCTTTACAGCAGACTAAAACACTCTTTTTTTTTTCATTGTGTCACTTCACAAAAATAAATAAATAAATAAATTTACACAGTGTCAACATCAGCATCAAGAAAGTATCCCATTCTGTTTAACTAATGACTTATTATTCTCCTCTTGACTACATGGGAAACATGAGTTGGACCATCCACTGTATAAAAAATGTCTTTCGTTTCTTCTTGGTATTGAAAAAAATTTCAGTCCAGAGATTAGGAAGGGGTGGCCATGTTCCCAATTTGAGCAAAATATGCCCTACTGGTTTGCCCCTAGTATCCAACTCCTTTTGTTGCCTTAGATTTCTTCCTTATTAAACAAAAGAAGTAAAGCCTCTGTAGCAGTCATATAGATTCTTGGAGTACCTCCTATAAGTAGCCCAGCAGAAAGCCATAAGGAAGGTGCCTTGGACTTCTCCTGGACCATTTAGAGTGAGTTATGCTCAAACACTTGTGTGACTTTGCAGGCAACAGTTCAATCCCTGTGTCCTGGGAGTTCTCTCCAATCCACTTGTCTTGGGCAGAATTTAATTGCAGAATTAATTTCTTCCTCTCAGTACAAAACAGAATTAAGAGCTGGCTCATGTGACTTTAATCACGTGCTAAGTGGAAACTATCTTCTAAATGTTTCCATTTAGCCTAACTTGAGTCATTTCTCAGAGGTCAGTGCTGTGAGGATTCAGATACAAGCAATATACAGTAAATGAGGACAGGAGGTTAAGATGAGAAACCAGATGAGCATGGAAACACTCCTGTACAGTAATAAGAACAAATGGATTTGCAGAAATTTAAATTGCTTTCCTGGAAGGGACAACACAAAACCTCAACCTCTCTGTCTTTTTATACCTTCAGTTGCTTTACTCTGTCTTTTCCTTCTTTATTTCTTAAATCTTATTTTTATTTTTTTGTTGTTGTTGTTTTTTCTTTAAAGTACTTCCCCAAGGTGACTAGTCCTGCTCACAGCATCTCTCCATTCATGGGGAATGGATGAAATGCAATAGGACTTAAAAGGCTACCTCATTTTTGATCTAAAATTCACCTAGGGAAAGATTTTTAGTATGGATGAAAGTAAATGCATCATGTAAAATCATCTGATGTGACTTGAACTCTGGGCGTTTAGTGCTTTCATGGCTAAACTGTGAGCAAAGAAAGGTTCTAGAAAATATTAGTCGGAAAGTTGCTCTGTTGTGGTTTGAGAAGGGATATATTAGTGGGGTTGTTGTTTTCATGCTATCAGTTCTCTCAGCACTGACTCTGATGTATTCTTTATACAGAAGCTGCATTTAAATGCCCCTAACGTAACTCAAACTCTGCAAAGCTTTGAAATGAGTTTTGGAGTAAGATGACCCAGGGAAGTAAAGTAGGATGTGGAGAAGAACAAATTAAATACACTCAAAGGAGAGACCTCCCATGCTGGAAATCTGTAATTCTCACAGGGTTTTCTGGGTCTTTTGTGTAATGGCAAGACAGAGACATGGAAACAGAAAAAAGAGTTTTTTCCATTCAGTAGGGATAATAGGAAAAGGAAAAATAAGAAAAATAGTTTCAGTAGGAAACTTTATGCTTCCAGCCAAATTATCCTGACATAAAATCCCAACAAGGAATGTCTTGCATGTATGTTCACTAACTATACAGGCTGCAAGGATCCATTAAGCATCAGGATGCTTTCGTGCTCTTTCAAACTAAACTCTAACATGTTGAGGCTGCCTGTTATTTCAGGCTGCACATAAATCTGTGCCGAAGTCAGAGGGAAACCTGCTGCATTCACCTGTTGCCCAATCATTCCATGTCCTCACTGAACTATGCAGCAGTGGGGTGTTAAATGGCATGAAAAGCACTTGTGGAACCACGATTTGTTACACTTGTTACCTCTGACCTGCTTGTAATTCACTGCTAAAGGCATACAGCTCACTCTGTTCATGACCCTCCCTCCCATGTGGCACAAGCCTTCTCCTCTCTGTTTACTTACATGCATCTTGGATTTTCCCTGTACTTAAAAAACGTGGTTGGCCAAGTGCAAAATGCCAGAACATCACAACTCCTACATGACGTCCTGTCTCCTACTGAGGAACCGGAGTTTGAAGATTATCCCACTCTTTCTTTGCCTGGGATGTGGCTTTATTCTGGAATATGAAAAATATGTCACTTCCATTCTTTACTGTTCTGTTCCTGGTCTGAATTTAGAGTCATGTCTGGGTGCGTCAGTGACAAAACTATTATTTTTTGTTGGCTTTCATTCTAGCCAACACTCAATAGCCACCCAGGGTAACAGAGAAGGAGCCATCTTCAATTATTTTCTCTACTTTGCTGCACAATAGAAATAGTGTACGTTAGCCAACATTTTGTTAGTTTGCTCATGAAATCAATCAGATTCATACCAGAGCAACTGCATCACTGAGACAAACAATATTCAGAGAAGCAGACTTCTAACTTTTTTGTGCATGAAAAAATTTGGGCTTGTTTTCCTCTTCTCACTTCTGAGAATACTGAGTCAGTTTTGGCTAACACACTTGCTCTTTAAAATACTATCCCTCTTAGCTGATGAAAGAAAGAAAAAAGGATGGCTTCTTTGCTGGAGGAAAATGACACGTTTCATGAAGAAAGATGTGCAGCACTCTGCTGGGTACAATGGTTCTTCATGCTAACAGCTGGCAGTCTCTTTCTAACCTCCCCATCTTCTGACTGAGTATAGAAAATATTGCTAAGGCGCTTAGGCAGTTTTCACATTTTCCTGGTGTCTTGGAGCACTGTTTCAATTCAGTTGTGGCACAAAGTTTCCTTGTTGAACTGTGTTATGCAGAAGTAGCTGAGGTCATGTGAGTACACACACACAAAAAAAAAAAAAAAATCCTGCATGCAATAGGCAACTCAGTTCAGCCCCCGACAACTGGTCTCTTCGAGGTGAAAATCAAGGAAGAAAGGAAGGAAAAGGTTGCTTCTTCAAGCATGGGGTGAGCCAGAGAGATTAAATAATTATGTGCACACATTACTTTCTGTGCAGAGTCATGAGTAGCAGAGTGTGGACTCCCGTGGTGCTGTCTGCATGAAGGACAAGCAGACAGGATCCTTACATGACTTCAGTTTGCAAACTGGAAGGAGTTCTTCCTTGAAGAAACAGGATATTGGAAGATACATGGATAGGCTAAGAGATTCAGAATGTATTTTTTTCCTAAGCCAGAATTTGTTTCCGCTGCTGACTGATTAAATACAATGGTTAAATCTGGCAACCCAACTGTATAGGGTTCTAGGGGCTGCAAGGATTCAATTAAATTTGGGATAATCAGTTATACAACTGCAGTGCATGAGTGATGATTAGCCCCTGGCAAAAAGCAATGGTGCAAAACAGGAGAATTTCCCCTTCTTTCTCTCTGTGCTGCATGAGCTTCCACAAAGCGACAAAACTCAAGGCCAAGGAAATGTTCATTAAAAGAGTCTTTTGCTTTTCCTTATGATTCTACATTTGTCCAACTAAAGCCCGTCTGTGGCCCATGGCTGTTGGCAATGCAAGCAGTGGCAATGGCAGCTTTGTGGGTTGCTTCAGTGTGAGCAGAACCTGAGTGCCTAGGAACAGCCCCAGTGTCTCTGCAGGGTCTGCTGTCTGTATCACAACAAGCTGATGGAGAAAAAATACCCATCACAGAAAGAAAAAAAAAAAAAAACAAAAAAAACCACCTACATCCACATGTTCACCCACGTTTTCCTGCCTCACCCTTGAAAGACTCAGTTGGGAACATCTGAAAATGTTTCCTGTCCATGTTGTAGGAGGCAGTGGAGTCTCAGAGCTTTGAATCAAACCCTGCTCACTCCGTGAGGATGTCCACCTTCTCCTGGCTTAGCCTTCTGGTGCTGAACAGCATGAGTAGAAGGGTTCAGGTAACCTTCTCCCTACTTCATGTACCTTGGTACAGCTGTCTGTATGTTAGTAAACACTTAGCTGTTCTAGTGCACTGAAGTGATCGTCAAATGAACAGGAGAAAATGAACCTCAAATCTGCTATGGGAAATTACCAAAACTCACTCAGAGATGTCACTGTGCATGCACAAGCTGTGCATCCGTCCTGATACTGCTGAGTAACCTAAATGGCTGGGTGTGGCAGTGAAGGGTGAATGCCATGCTGAAGAGCCACCATGAAAGCTCACCTGCCAGTTGCTTGTGCAATTAAGACACCAGAGAGGTGTGTTAGGATGTCCTCCATAAGAAGCAGCAGACTCGCACTGCTCATGATTGAGCAAAGCATACAGAACAGTCAACTAACAATAGCTGCAATGTAAGTCTCATTTGGATCTGTTATATTTCTACAACTAGAAAATGAGACTACCATGTGAATCAGGAACAGTTGCAGCAAAGGTAACAACATGGAGTGTGCTGCTGCTGCCATGAGATGAATACGCCCAGCCCGTTCTTGAATGCCCAGATGGAAAAAAAAAAGAAAAAAAAAAGACAGAAGGAGTAACTTGCATGTGTTGTTCTGGAGTTAGTCTCCCACACCTTTTCCCAGAGGCCTTTCAAAATGTGCAGGAGCTTATTCCTGCATATGTGCACTGCAATCAACTTGAGGTTGCACAATGAATTACACCCTTCAGAGAAGTCCTCAACATGTTGAGCACATAAAAGAGGCGTGATCATGGGTCACATCCATGGCAGAACTGTCTTCCATCACCTGGCCTGAAGGGCTTGAAATTTCTCCTCTAAAGCATGGTTATTTTTATCTCTTCCAAAGAACAATCTATATAAGCCCATGTGCAGCCATGCAAAGACCTAGCATTTATTTCTTTTCCTGAGAGCTCCGAAGAGCCTGGACACCATGACTTGTGGAAATGAGCAGCACACAGACACATTTGTGCTGTCAGGAGGGAAGAATTAGCATCTCTTCACAAGCAGAGATAGTGCTCAGGTGGGAATTTCTCTCTTTAGTTCTGCTCTCTCCTTCACTGCTGATTCTGTCTGCTCTGAGATTGCAGTCAGATATCCATCCTCCCTGGGAAACAACCTTAAAAATTTCTCCTGTACACCTTCCTTTCCTTGCTCCTCTGGCTTTCCATTAGACGTTTTCAGGGGAGACTGGATGTTGCCACATTCTGCATTCATGCCCCAGATATTTCCAGAACTTCTTTCTGGATGGTGAAATGATTTTTCCTGCTTGGCAATGAAGTCTTCTACTCTCAAAAAATACCAGAAATACAGATTTTATTTTTTCTCCATCATTATGTGTATTATTATTTTATTTTTAGATTTCCAGTCTGAAACTCTGTTGAGATCCCAGTTCCCACAGATCTCTGCTGGGCGGACTGAATTTCATTTCAAAATTCTCTGGTTCTGTGAACATGTATCTTAGATTTTCACACTGTGCTAAACTGCATGAATGCTGCACGTATCTTACCTGTTCTCAATTGCAAAACTTTCTTGTGGTTTCTGTTAGCTGTTATTGTACTTCTCAAACAAAAATAGATATAAAAAATAAACAAATAAATAAATACTGATGATGTTACCCAGGTTGTAAGGATAATTTCTTGGACTTAATTGAATCTGAGCTTTGCTTCATCTACTTGTCCTTATCCAGGTGTTCTGCTCTTATGAATGACTCCGTACATGCATTGTTCAGTGGCATACCAGCAATGAAGGCCATATCAGCAACTATTGACTATCCATACGCACTAGGATGTGTATTGTTCATGCACACATTCATGATCCATCCCTGGCAAGACCTAGTACAACTGGAAGCAAAGTGCAGGCACATTTTGTAAGAGTATTCATGCCAGATCACTGTTTACTCTTTCTCTTACACTAGGAAAGAGAAAGGTGGTGTGCTATATCATATAGCATATAACATGTCATTTTTCTCTTTCCTAGTGTTAATAATAATGGCAACTGAGACCAAAAGATGCTTCACAGCAAAGATTTCTTGAAGCTATTCTGGGAGTTTTGAAAAACAGAGACTTGTGTTGCATATGCTATGGTGGGCTAAGTGGATGTGTCTGGTCTACAGAGGGCTGTTCTCAAAACTTTCCATCCACTGCTCCTTTCACCCCACGGGGTGCAGCACTTGCAGAAAACTTTTCAGACTACAGACAGCTCATAACTCTTTTCCAGACATCACTGTTGCTGTGATTACGTGTTGGGGGCATTTTGACAACAATTTTGTGTTTCCAGTGCATTGGAGGCATCTCTTTTCTTTTTCAGGAAGTGCTGATGAGCTGTGCCACAGCTTCTTTTAAGTGGCACATGTCACATATCGTTAGCATTACTGCTGGGACTTTCATGACTGCTGCTCTATTGTTTTTCATCTTCTCAGTTGCAGCTCGTGTTTCTGACATCTCTATTGGACTGATATTAATGAAAATTTGGCTAAGTTCCCATATTTCACTGAAGGTTGTATTAAGGTGGAACTACACTTTTTTTTTTTTTTTTTTGAAGTTACGTGGTTTTTACTTTGTTTATCTTTTGTATTTATTTATTTTTTTCTACCCAAATCTGAGGGTGTTTCCACCTTTGCATTTGATTAGCTTATTCCTTCTTTTGCAGATTGTCACTTGGCACAAAGCTCTGTGTTTCCCCACTTTACTACAGTGTCTGCCCCAATCCTTAGGTCTTCAGTATTTCTTCACATACCTTTTCTGCATTGTTTTTCCCTCCTCTGGCTGTTTGCACGTCTCCCCCTCTTTCTTTTCTTTCTTTCTTTTTTTTTTTTTTTCCTCCAGTTTTTTTTTCAATGAGCTTTGCTCAGAAAGTTTCCACGCCTCTCAGCTCCTCCTGCTCTTGCTCACTGGGTGAGCATTCAGTTGTCCCACATGCAGTTTGAATTGCGCTGTCTCTGGACAACATCATTTTTGCTTCCAGTGTGCTTTCTCTCCCTCCTGTCAAACCCATTCTTAGTAAGGGGGGAGTTTCTCACAGCACTGTCTTTCTTTGCCAGCACGTGCTCTGCCTTTGGTGACTGCACCTACTCTGCATTTTCCATTGTGTTTCTCCCCCCTCTGAAGGCAGAGATCCTGTTTCAGAAGAAAAGTTGGAGTCACACAGGTGCACCTGTACTTTCAATTTACAGGACACGGTTAGTATGGCACAGATTTAGCACCTGCTCTGTGATAAACAGGGTATATCAGTGCCCTCTTTTACTGTAGGAACGAGGTGCAGTGTAGAACGTGGCTGAATCTCACCAGAAGCACCTGGTCAAGCACTTTCCACCACTGTGCTCTGTGAAGAAGTTTCTGTAGGTCAATTTCAGACAGACCTGGGCAGGTGCAATTCTCTCACTGTCACAACTGGTGGGTTTGTTACCCCTAATCCCCTCCAGCTGTATTTTCAAAGACCAAAGAGGGCAGAAGGATCTGACCCTGGATATTTTTTTCTGCTTTTTGTCTTTGCAGAATGCTAGCTGCAGTGTTAGTTAAGCTCTCTACTGTGCAAAACTGCTTAAAATAAAATCACATATTTCTGAGAACTGACTGTTCCTCTTATTGTGACTGTAGGAACAACACTGCAACATGATCTCCTTTGTCACAGAAATTATAATGCCTTCTGGCCAAAAGACAGGAGTTCTGTTTCTGCTTAATGGCTCCTTCTGCCAACTCTATTTGTGCTGAGTAGAGTCTTGCTCGGCAGATTCTGCTCTTGAAGCCAAAAGAGGAACCTCAGAATGAGGAAGGGCAGAAGGATTAGCCCCACTATTACATATTTATTCCTAAAATTTTTGCTCAGAGTGCTGGACAATGTTTGAAACCTTAAAAGAAAAAAGAAAAAGAAAAAAAAAAGAAAAGAAAAAGAGAGAGAGAGAGAGAAAAAAAATGAAAGAAAAAAAAAAAAAAAGAGAGAAACCAGAAACCAGAGCATTAGGAATCTGTTCCATTAGGAACTCAGCAGGAAGGTGAAAAGTTTAAACAACTGAAAAACAGAGTAATAGACAACAGTTGGAGATTGTGGTGCAGATGCATATGTACTAAAATACTAATGGAGTATGTTGTCAAAGACGCAATACCTCTAGTTCAGCCCTATGTAAACAGGCACAGCTCCAGGGGAATAAACCAAGCTTCACCCACTTAAACTCTGAATACATCTCCGTGTGTGTCTGTACATGCATACGGAATCTGGGCTTGAGAAAGGAAGGATTTTACTTGCGCATGTTTTGATTTATGTCAAGCATATAAAACCTTCAGGTTTATTTTTTAAGGTGTATTTTTATTTCCTTTAATCAGAGCTGAGCAAATTTTGCAGAAGTCTAGTT
Organism: Aythya ferina; assembly: GCF_964211825.1. NCBI lineage: Eukaryota > Metazoa > Chordata > Aves > Anseriformes > Anatidae > Aythya > Aythya ferina. The sequence continues at coordinate 73,578,681 of NC_140299.1, forward strand.
TCTTAGTTCTGGCACTTAGGGAGCTCCAGAGTCCTGTTTTCAATTCTTAGCTCTGATAAATTACATGCGCAACTTGAGCAAATCACTAAATCCTTCATTTCTTAATGGGAAATATAATTCTTCCTTCCCTCCTGCTCTCTGCATATCTTGCTTATTTAAATTGTAAACTATAGAGACTATAAAATACTGTTCCAGCATATGCATATCTGGCACACTACAGTCCTAATTCCCATGGGTAGAAGCTGGGAGGCAGAAGAGAGAATAGGTGCTACTGCAGTACAAATAATTTCCAGATTCACCAGTAAAGGACTAGGCTTCTGTGAAGGGTAAGAAGGCAACTAGGCAGAAATTGCCTTTTGATAGATGAAAGCACATGAGTAGCCATGAGCCACTAGAGCTTTCATCCAGCCTACTGCTCACCTTCATCAAAAGGAGAATGCTACACAGCTCAAGATTAAACAAAAGAGCAGAGATATATAATTATTTCCTGTTGGGTTGATTTTCCTTCCTTCCTTCCTTCCTTCCTTCCTTCCTTCCTTCCTTCCTTCCTTCCTTCCTTCCTTCCTTCCTTCCTTCCTTCCTTCCTTCCTTCCTTCCTTCCTTCCTTCCTTCCTTCCTTCCTTCTCATATTTTCTAACCAAAACACAAAGCCTTTACAACTGCTATGGTTTGAGTTTATTTATGCATTTATTTGTGGTAAAGGAGTAATGGATTTTTTCATCTGTGCTGATGATGCTGCCTTCTGGCATCCTCAGTACTGGTTGCTTTTATCCAGTGCTCGCCTTTCAAAGCCACAAGAAGGTGGTCGTGCATGGAAACCACCCCAAAAAAACTGACTGCAGGCAATACTCAGAATGACAGAGATGTTTAGCTTACATGTTCTTTTCCAGAGTCTCTGTTTCTGTATGCCTAAATTGGCTGGCATTTTTAAGTATATACTAGGATGAGGAGACAGAGGAGGTCAAGATATACATACTTGGAAAGGAAGACACCCGAATAAGGAGGAGGAATGTGTGTCCTTGGGTATATACATTTCTGCTTCAAGCAGTCACCTCAGCCTTGGACTGCCAGGCTGCCCTCATTCACTGAGCTGCTCAGATGCATTAGTCATGTGTTGCTTAAATCTTAACACGATATCTAAAATCACTCATGACTATGGGACAAAACCTGTCTTTTCCTGCTGGTAGGAGAGAAGGGTGGGGGGTGGGATTTACTTTCCAAGCAGATGACAGCACTGATGACTCTTTAGCCTTTACAAAAATGAAAGAGAAATACGCTGTCTTCTAAAGCATTCATCTTAGGGGAGGTTTTCAGGTACAAGGAAAAAAAGAAAATCAGTTGAAAAGACAAGTCATCTGTGCTGTCCCCTTATTTCTGTAGTGTAGAGATGATTGAAAGGAGGAGATAGCCACAGTCCTTGGACCAAATGGAATTTTTGCCTGTTTTCCAGATAACATTGTTTGCAAGAGGAAACAATGAAACCCACATACACAAAAGGTCTTTTTTATTTTTATTTTATTATGCTAGATAATCACTTAGGAAAAATTCAGTTTTCTTCCTGTCTTTCCATAAATTGCTACTTTATAATCTCAGAGCAGCAGCACAGAGCTTTCCCAGATTCCCATCGCTGACACATAATCCCAACAAATCCAACTCCTCAGCACAGGTCTCCCAAAATTAAAAGGGGTTCAATCACTGGGCTTGTATCTTTGGCATCCCAAGCCCCCATCGGAGCGATCTGCAACACACTGGCTGCGTGGGGCAGCGGCGGGGGGACGTTCAAAGCCAGCCTGCTTGCAGACTTGCCGCGGGCTCGGAGGGGGGACTTGATGGTTTCCAGCTGTGCTTATTCGACGGTTTCCTGGCTTTCCGCAGCCGTCACGTCTGCCATCACACAGCGGAGGCTAGAGAGGCTGCAGGGAGGCTCCTGGCTGCTGTGGGGCCGCTCTGACAGCACAGCACAGGCACCATTGGAGGTAGGCCTCCATGAACTACCAAGGCCTGCACTTCATCCCGTCGTCTTCTGCATGGCTGGCAGTGGGATGTCGCGACATACCTGTGGCCAGTGAGGAAAGAGGCAAGCCTGGTGGCTGTGATACCATTGAGGAGCACTAATTTGTGTCTATATCATTACAGCAGGGACCTCAGAGTTGTTTCAGAAAGTGAATGAAATTAGGAGAATGTCTGCAGCAAGGCATGCGGCCAGCAGCAAAGATACTCTCGATACTAATACATTTCTTGTGTCATGTGAAGCTCAAACCCAGGATTCACGTGCTCCCAACAAGCCAAAATCTGTGGGGTGGCAATGTTTCAACAGCATTGCTGTTTTTTTTTTATGGTAACACCCATGGGTTGCACTCAAAACTGATGCTGCTCTTTGTGTCAACACACAGTCTCTGCACCCAGGAGTTTACAATCCCTGCTGTTGCTGTCGCTAAGTTTTGTGCTGATGCTTTTCAGTGGAGCATTTGAAAGGAGATGTCCTCCTCCTCCACTTCTCCTCCCCCGCCTTTTCTCCACCACTCCTAACTGGCAGGAGTTTCTGAGGATGATAATCTTTTAAAAGATATATGTCTTAAATGATGATCTTTAAATGATATATCACAAAACCCATGCATGGGAAGAAGAGGAGCAAATTTATTGTTCTTGGTGGTCCCTGGGAGGCAGAGTGGAAACCAACAAATTAGAATGGGAAGGGAGAAGGGGAGAAATATTCTCGTCTTGCCAAGGATATTGAAACAAGCTCTTCCTGCTCTGTACAGGGAGTCCCCTTACTCTGAGAGAAAACTTGCTCTTTCTTGTACCCAGAGAATCTCCTGTAACTCCAGTAATGTAAGGCCAATAAATCTTTGGTGTAACAAAGCCCATTCTCCTGACTCACTAGGAAGCAAAACAGGGAAGTCCTGCTGCCTCTTATTCTTAAATTTCATCCAGGGGAGCACGGGTATTTGATCTGCAGAATGAGCAGCGTAAGGAGTGCTGCAATTCGAGGAGCAGCGCTGCTCTCAGCCCCTGCTTGACTGACTGACCAAAAGAGCATCTGGAAGCCACCCGCCCCGAGCCACAATGTGTGCATTGCTCCAGCCTTCCTGGGAATGTGCTGAAATAGGGGGGTATGTTGCTAGTTTGAAGATGAGGGATTTTGCTGTATCGCACTCCTTTCAAGTGCTAATGGGAGTCACATGCTGAACTACCTCAGCATGCAGACAGTGGTGCAGACCAGTTCATGCAAAGCCGCTTAACTCACGTTAGCCCTCCCCTGACACTGAGAACTTGATTTTGACCTCAATCATTAACTCATCATTGCCTACAAGACTTGTGTATTTTGAGGCAGTAACTGATTTCTGGAGTTCACAGAAGATAGGCATGTTACTGTGCGAATAACTTTACAGAGGTTTTCTTGTTAGGCATTAGGTCTCCACAAAACATAATCCTTCACTTATTGCAGTAAATAAAAGTTTGGATGAATCACGCTGATGATGAGAACAGGTCACAGCTCAAAAGGCAAGAAAGAACAATAGGGTCCAAAAGAGTTTGGCTGAGAATATGTCCTTTAATGAAACAAATTCAAAAAATATCCTAGCAACGTTCATGAAGATGCTGTAAATCATGGTATTCAGAAAGCTTCCTTAGCAAGTTTTACAGATTGTTATTAAAAATGGAAAGACTATACATGATAACAGTCTTTTTATGAAGAGAATTTTTAAGCATTTTGCCTCAGGATTTTTCACCCCCAGCTGCTTAGTGCTCCAGTCAGATTGTCAGCATGCCCGTTCACCTTCTGGGGAACATGCACAATGGACCTTTTGGAAGCTGGCGTCATCTACACTTGCAACCAGTTTCCCCTACCTGAAGGAGAAGTAGTCACCCCTCCTTTACCTTGCCCTACTCTCTGAAATCAGCAGCTCATGGAATCTCAAACATGCAAGTCCTGGGAGCAGACACTCATTCAACCCACCAAATGGGGAAGCACTGTTGGTATGGTTAAAAACTAACTAACTAACTGACTAACTAACTTCACCCATTCACTTCATATGGGACCAGGTACCCCCCTGGTCAGGGTTGTGAGAACTGTCATTATTGCCTGTATTCATCCTCAGCTGGGAAGGACACAGGGTGAAGGATGCATTTCACTTGGGTCATCCAGCTGTCCATAAACCTTAAGAGTGCCTTCAGGAAGAAAAACTGGCTTCTGGCATACACATAGAGGAAGTCCTTCTTTCTTGTCCTTGCAATCTGCTATTTTCCTAAGGATTTCAAACACGGATTTTTGCTGTGTATCAGAAAGTAAGACACATTGCTAGGACAACAGATCTGTGACCACAAAGCTGAAATAGTACACAGAAGTTATTGACTGAAGAGGAGGTGGATTTCTGATCCTTTTGAGGGCATGAATCTTGCCCTGTTTCCATTCTTCCAGCTGAATGGAAAGAGGCACTGTGACACGTCTGTTTCCAGTGATTCAAGCATTACACCACCTGAGTCAGGATTCCTTTTTATTACCAATAGATTGTGTAAAACCCCTAGCTTCAGATGTTCTTCCTGACTAGAAAGAACTTGGTGGCCTTCAGCAGAAAGCAGTTAAAATGGGACATATTTTTAAAACTTCTTCTGAAAGCAGCTCAGGAATGGGGCCACAGCACATGCCATCTAGAGGTAAGGCTCTCAGTATATAATGTTGAGCAGCCTAGCACCTCGGTCTACTTCATCCTACTCAACCTTAACAATTCAAAATATTAACAAGAATTTTTGCTTAGGAAAAAAAAAAAAAAAAAAAAAAAAAAAAAGTTTGATGTATCTGTGTATCTGTGTGGGCTGAGATGCTAAAGACCAAACTTCAGGTCAAGCATTTTAATAATCTTTTATTTATAATTCTACTTTTCTATGGGGTAAATGCTTTTGTAGTTCTCTTAAACCTTCACAGGGCTTACAGAGCTACCCTCAATGAGAAGAAAATATCTTAGTTTTTAGCTTTTATGCACAGCTGGAGAGACGGAGACTAATTTTTGCCTCAGGGTCTTCTATGAACAGGTTTTCAGGACAGTTTGAATAGATCAGCCTCAGGCAGTAGTTTTACAATTTTGCTGTTGCTTCTTATGGTGGCATCCATTTAATGACATATTTGAACAGTGTATGTTCTTCTTCAATACCTTATACCATCAAACAATCCAAAATTTCACATTTTTAAAATTACCGTTATTCAATTGATTTAAGCCCAAACACACAACTGCAGATCAATTTCCTAATTCTGATTGGGGGAAAAATAATAATAAAGTGCCTATTTTAATCACTCATTGTTGAATTTCCAGTTGTTAATTAGGTCCCCAAACTAGTGGGTGTCTTTCTCTATTCTGCTGTGTTGAACAGTAGGAGTAGGCAAAACCATACAGCACAGCCTGTTTCTAATTACACTCTCATATTTCCTCTTAATGAACAAAAAATCTCCACTCCGTGCATTGCCTGTTAACCCCTGGAAAGGTCAGCGCCTTGCTCCTGTAATGCAGCACACGTTTTCCCCTTCCATTTAATACAGTTATTGCTTTCTGGAAGTGAGGATGTTTCTTGCCCAGGCTTGTGCAGAATTAGGCTGGCCCTTTTCATTCACTGTATATATCTGAAAACTCACTTAGTCTGCCCTCCAGTACAATACCCGTCACAGATGTTCCCTTGCCTACTCATCCTTTGTGTACACAATTGGTGACTGATAAAGCATGTTTGTCAAAAAAAATAAGTATAATAATAATAAAATCTACATACCCTTGGCTTGAAGATCTTATACTATGGTACAGCAAGGCCTTGGATTCAGGTATTTCTGGTCCTGTCCAACCTGACATCCATTACTTTCATCAGCAAAACTGTAGGAACCTTCAACCAATGTTCTTCTGCCTTACCAAGCAGTAAAGGTGGGCTTTTTTTTTGCTCCTTTCTGTCATGGAGGGAAAAAAATATATATATTATGTCAGGAAATTATTCCCAATTAACAAGCTTCTAATTACTTATTCCAGTGTTGAGAAATAAAATTAAACAAACTCTTAGAGAGACATTTCAGTTTTGCTCCTGACACATCTTCTCCCTTGGTGCGGCATGGGGTTGCACAGGCACTGGGGCAGGTGTGTTGGGATTCCTTGGCTTTGGTCTTCTCGTTCCTTACTCCACAGTTCCAGCATGGGCTCCTCTCCAGTCCCCCTCGGAGTTCTGTGTTGCCCTGTGTCTCCTTCCTGCCTCTGCTGGGGCAACTCTCCGCTCTGCTTTGCCTGGGAACTGAAAACCTGCCTGCTCCTGAAACCAAACCTAAACATCGAAAAGTGATGTGGCCTCACACCCGTTTCATGGCACAACTCAAAAGCCTGAACTGGAGCTATTTCTGGTTTCTCTCGGGGCTGAGGAGGTCACAGGCTGACAATGTCTCCAATGAATTACCATAGAAATTACCAAAACTTCCTCTGTGCTTTGGACACCTTCTTCCTACTAACATAACGGAGAACTGGACATCCAGATGTCTTCTAAAACCACAGTCCAAGCCAGCAAACTTCTGGCAGCTGCTCAGTAAAGCAAAAGTGGCATCAGGGAAGGTGGGATCATCTCTTAAAAATATAGGGCCAGACTTTTTTCAGGCTTAAAATGTCTTTAGTCGATGAAGTCAAGGGGTCTGTTCCCCTAACCTACTGGCATTAAACAAGTACTTTATACTTGCTTTTCATCATTGCCCTTACTCTGCCTGCCCTACAAAGGCGACACAAAGGAATGACAGGAACATTTGCAAACAAACGCTGCAAATATTATGTGTGGGTTTGTAAACACAAGCAGTGATTCAGCCCTAAATGACCAGATTGCAGCAGGCACTCAGGCCTTCAATTATTAACTAAAAAGGCTGGTCTGGCCCAAAGTCTTCCCTCTGCGATGGGTGAAGCAGAGAGGGGGCATTTCACTGAGTGTGCAGGGTTGGGCTGGTGGGAAGGCAGAGTGGTGGCCCTCATCTCTCACCATCAGCAGGCAGAGCAGATGTAAGGGTGCAGTGTGTGTTTCTGGGTTACGTGGGCTTTGCTCCCAGGGTGGTGGGAAAAGACTTGAGATGTCCCCACCACAGTGGCTCTCCTCACTCTCCCTTAGGAGGGAGCTGGATCCAAACCCACATGTCCTTTCCATCTGAGGTGCCCCAGAGTGTCCTAGCCCGCTGTTCCAGAAAGACCTCCATGTGTGCACCCTCTGCTTCTGTGCCACATCTCAGATACCCCATAGTATCCAGATAGAATGAGATGGTGGGGTGAATCCCATTTTACAGCTTGGTTTTGAGGCTGGAGGTCAGCAGTACTGCAGCCCCTGCCTTCAGCATCCCTGAGAAGCAACTCTGAAGTGTAAGAAAAGCAAACCACATAGAGGGCTGCTGGCTCTGCTGTCACTGCTGTCACCTGGTGTCACTGCCTCTCCCATCCCAGCCTGCTTTTTACTCCTGTGCTCATGCACCAAATGGGGAGCTGAGGAGAGCAGACACCAAAAGATCCCTCAGCCACCTTCTTTCTCACTGTGATACTGCCCCAAAAAGCTGCATCAGAACTAGTCCCTGAAAGCCTCAGTGGGAACTAGGTAAAAAGGGGGGCACAGGTGGCTCTTGGGAACAGAAAAAAATCAGAGACTGGGTCTTCTGAGCTGTCTGCATCCACACTGCTCTACACAGAAAGACATCTTTCCCTCTTTCTTCCCATGTATTTTTTTTTTTCATTTCATTTTACTATATTTTTAGCTTGCTTGATAACTATAACCTTCAAAGTGCTGACATGGGAGTAAAAGAAAAAGAAATGAGACAGCTGGCTTTACCGGTGGCAGTAGGAATTGCAGCCTCTCCAGCGTCCCAAAAGCTCCTGTCCATAAGGTCTGTTCAGACATGGGGCCCACAGGTGAGCTGCAGAGGACAGAGATAATGCTTCAGACCTAACTACAGGAGTCCTGTCTGTGAGAGCAGGTGGCTTCAGAGCTGTGATGAGCTGCATCTAGTGTAGAGTTGAGTGTTGGAGCTGCGAGTGAGTTTACAGTGGAGGTTTAAGCCAGAAAAAAAGGAATGTGCCTGTGGTAACACACCCAAGTAGTGAGCTCCTAGACTGGTCATTAATTAAATCCTGGAGACTGGGTAAATTACTGTAATAGGAATGTTATTTAATGAAGGGGGTGTGTGCTCTAGGGGAAGAGTGTGTCTCCCAGAACCTGACATCATTCCTGCATTTTCATGTATCTGGAAGGAATTTCTCCCTATACGTACACCCATTATTTTTTTTTTTTTTTTTGTCCTCGATATTCATCACCGGGTAACCCCCTTGACTGTAACAGAGAGTCACCTGGAATGAATTTGCCCATGCCTTGGAAGAATATATTGTGCGTGGGTCCTGCATACATTATTTAAATGGCAGTACTAAGAAAACAGAATGAAATGTGTTCATCAGCCTGACTGCCAGAGGTGTTGCACACCTGCAGGTCCCATTTAAGCTCAGTGGAAAGTGGAGGCTGAGGCATCTCCTCTTTTGCGTTCTGAGGACTGAATAATTTATCGGGAGGTTATTGAAGGTTTTTAATGGTGCAGTCAAGTCATTATAAGCAAAAAGCTACAAAATCAAATTCAGAACAATGAAAGCATCAGTTCATTAATGGAACAGTTCCAGCCATCTGGCATTCATATGTTCTGTGCTGGGGCTGCTATTGCGCAGACATAAATGACCCAATCTTACCTTCAAGCAAGAACTTTCATTAACTGAATATATCCAAATTCTTTACAGTTCAGCTAATATTACAGATTCTGTCCTTGTCCTGTGGTCCTGTGTTTTTGTTTGTTTGTTTGCTGTGTTTTGTTTTGTGTGTGTTTTTTGTTTGTTTTTTTTTGTGTGTGTATGTTTTTTTTTTTTTTTTTTTTTTTTTTATTGGGGGGGAGGAGGGAAGGGGAAGTGATCTTATTTATTCATTCATTTATTTTGTTCAGCTACTGCTTCAATCCTAAGCCACATCTCCTTTGGGAATGTGTGTTCCCAATCTCCCTGTCGGCACAGCATCTTTTGGAAAACTTTTAGTGGTTCTTGGTGCCAAAGCTCTGGAAGAAAGAGAAGAGGCAAACTGTATTTCAAGTGAAAATAATAGCACTGATTATAAATACTGTTGCTCCAAATGAAAGCAATTCTAATGTAGGACTGATTTTCTCATTTGTCATTATTTAACTTTTTCAAATGAAACCTTCAGCAGCTCTTCAGAGATCTGACATTTAAGCAGACCAAACTGATGCACAAGGTTATATACAGTACAGAGACATCCATCAGACTATTCCAAGCATTTTTTATTAACCCACTGTTTTATTAGGAGTACAGTGTTCAGCTTACTAGCAGCAAAACCAGGCATCCTGGCTTGTATTAGGAACAGCGTGACCAGCAGGGCTAGGGAGGTGATCGTCCCCCTGTACTCAGCTCTGGTGAGGCCGCACCTCGAGTACTGTGTTCAGTTTTGGGCCCCTCGCTACAAGAAGGACATCGAGGTGCTTGAGCGGGTGCAGAGAAGGGCGACGAAGCTGGTGAGGGGCCTGGAGAACAAGTCCTACGAGGAGCGGCTGAGGGAGCTGGGCTTGTTCAGCCTGGAGAAGAGGAGGCTCAGGGGTGACCTTATTGCTCTTTACAGATACCTTAAAGGAGGCTGTAGAGAGGTGGGGGTTGGCCTGTTCTCCCACGTGCCTGGTGACAGGACGAGGGGGAATGGGCTTAAGTTGAGCCAGGGGAGTTTTAGGTTAGATGTTAGGAAGAACTTCTTTACAGAAAGGGTTGTGAGGCATTGGAACAGGCTGCCCAGGGAAGTGGTGGAGTCACCATCCCTGGAAGTCTTCAAAAGACGCTTAGATGTACAGCTTAGGGATATGGTTTAGTGGAGGGCTGTTAGCGTTAGGTTGGAGGTTGGACTCGATGACCTTGAGGTCTCTTCCAACCTAGAAAATTCTGTGATTCTGTGATTCTGTGAAAATATCATTCAGTTCCTGGTGAAAGGGCACAGGGGGATAAATCACGCATTCTGGATGCTGCCTGTGTTAGCTAAGGATGTCCATGAGGAAAAACTCTCCATCATCTGCATCTCACAGCTGCAGACAAAGAAGCGGCCGCAGTAGGGGTGTCAAAGCAGTGCAACCCTCTGGATCCTGCTGCACTTGCTAAAGCTAAAGTTCTTGGTTGTCTCCTTGCATCCTCACAAAAAAAGACAATTTCAGTCCTTCCATGGCAGACCGGGGCCCTGTGCTTGACCAAGAGACAAATTGAAAGCAACAGTCACCTTACAGCTGCCCCGAAACCCAACATTCCTAGTAAAATTAACAAAATGTTAATAGGGTTTCAGTGTCCTGGCAGCTACATGGGCTATTCGGCATCTTGTATAAATGCACATCCTCCCCAAAACAGGGGCAGTGACAACAGGCTGGTTACACCTGCAGCCAAGAAGGGCAGATGCCACATTGGGCTCTTCAGCAATGGCAGCCACCTTGGCCCCAACAAAGCCAGCATCCCACACTCCACACAGCCACTGGATCTTGCGCACTCCAGTACTTGATGCCATGTGGCTCAAAAGATTATTAGCTGCAATGCTAAGGATTATGGTCCTATGCAAGTTACCATCGGATTATTTGGTAACATGTTGAGCTTCTTTACATATCTGACAATAACTTTCTCAAAGCGTCTTACAAACCCCAGCGCAATCATCTGTATTGGGTTTATGTGGCAAGGTTTTGGTAGCATGGGGCTGCAGGGGTGGCCTCTGTGAGCAGTGCCCAGCAGCTGCCCCATGTCAGAGCAGAGCCAGCTCCAGCTGCTCCAAAAGGGACCCACCACTGGCCAGAGCTGAGCCATGAATGACGCTGGATGGACCTCTGGGAGAGCAGAGTTAAGGGGGGGAAAGAAGTGCTGGGCAACAGCAGCTGGGAGAGAGGGGTGAGAGCCAGCCCTGCAGCCCCCACGGGCAGTGCAGCAGGAGGGCAGGAGGTGCTGCAGGCAGGCAGCAGCAGTTCCCCTGGGGCCTGTGCAGGGAGAGGCCCCTGGAGGAGCAGGCTGTCCCCCTGCACCCATGGGTCCCACATGGAGCAGATCTCCATGCTGCAGCCCCCCCATGGGTGGAGGAGCCCCCGGTGGAGCAGGTGGATGTGGCCTGGAGGAGGCTGCGGCCCATGGAGAGCCCCCGCAGGAGCAGGCCCCGGGCCGGAGCTGCAGCCCGTGGAGAGGAGCCCACGCAGGAGCAGGGGGTCTGGGGGGAGCTGCCACCCACCCATGGGGGACCCGTGCTGGAGCAGTTTGCTCCTGGGGGATGGATGGATGGACCCCGTGGGGCGGAGCCGTGTGGGAGCAGGTCCTGAAGAGCTGCTGCCTGTGGGCAGCCCCCGCAGGCTCAGTTCAGACAGATGCTGCTCTGCTGTCTGGCACAAGGCTGCTCCAAACATCCTGACGTGGCCCAAATCTTGTCATGGAGATGGTACAGCACGACCATCCAGGATGGGCATGGGCTGAAAGTCTTTTCTCAAAGGAAAGGCCGGGCTTCCAAGCATGGTAGAGTCATATTAGCCTTCCAGTAACCAGCTATGGTGCAGGAGAACCAGGACGAGCTCTAGGCTGAGCAGCATGAGCCAGTGAGAGAGAGAATTTGTGTGGAAAAAGTAGCTCTTTGACTTGAGAGCTCTCCAGGTTTCAGAGTCCATGGCTCATAGGATGCTGCACGCAACATCCCTAAGTACATAGCAGGAGGCTGGATGAGATTGAACCAGGGCAGAACTACAATGACACAAAGATTCTGCAGCTTTGGGGATAGTGCTGTTTGTTTTCTGCATGACTTTTAATCCATCTGAAGGTGCTCAGGAGAGCAGCACACCTTCCAGCTGTGGGATAATGTTATTTGTTCAAACTTCTCTGCACCCTGCTCCAAACAGATATGTTTGAACAATGTTAGCACTGGGGTTCTGGTATTACAGATATAACAAATAAGTAAAACTTCAAACTCTAGAGAGAACTTTCTTCTGCCTGCATTGCTGTCGCTGCTCTTCATAACATAACACATGCTTCAGCAATGCACTATGGACTGCAGTATTTTCGGAAACTGGAACATTTTTAAAAGCTGCTTACTTATAAGACCATTTCATCTGATCAATAGAAAGTCTATGTTGAAAATATTTTTCACGTTCTCCAGTCATTCCTACCTCAGAGACAGCGATGTTTACCATTTTTTTATTCACTAAGATACTAATTGCCTTCTCATCTAATACTTCCTTCAAAACACCCACTACGCTAAAAGATACAACACATTCCCAATCTGAAATGAAATATCTGTCATTAAAAGAACTCCGCAGTACACTGCACAGAGAAGTGCCAGAGTGAAGAGACATCTTAACTGTAAATTCCCTGAATTTTTATTTTTTAATTAAAAACACGAGAGGTACTTTCCAGGCCCAGACTGAAGAGGAATGAGATGTCTAACTTTTCTGGAACTGCATGAGTAATCTTGCAGACACTCAGCTCAAACTGTATGAACACTGAGAATTAAATGTAAATATATCAATGTGTGTACATGCTAAGCATATTTATGATTTGAATCGATTCACAAAACCAAGCACATGGAACTTATGTGGTTTGTTCTGGAAACAGACGCTTTTTCCAGACTGAAGGATGTGAAAACTACTTCCCTATCTAATGTGATTCAGTACATCTGTATGTGATTACAGAAACACGTTACAGACTGCAGAGCAGCATAGCCAAGTCTCATAGAAGTTACATTCATTAAACTCTGCTGGACCATGTGATCTTCCCTGGACCTTCAATATTTGCCTGTTTCTAAGCTTACTGAAGTTCCCCTATATTTTCTAGTCAGAGAAAGAATGGAGGACTGAGATTTAATTAATCATGTTAGCCCTTCAAAAATAACAAGTCACTGTTTCAGGGATGTCTGAAGCTACTAACAGAAATCAAAGGAACTGCAGAGCTATTTCTGCTTAAAGTATATATTTTCACCACTTCTATGGATTAAAAAATGATTTTTTTTCTTATTATTTTTTTAAATGTATGTCATCATTTTGCCATCACATAATTCCATCTCATGCATAGAGCAGCATTTTCCTACAAGCACAGCAAAGACTGCTGTTTTCCTTCAGGCATCAGTAACTCGAGTCACTGCCGAGAAGGTCTTGACTACCAAAGCCATACTGTAACCATCCTAGGTGAGACACTCTTTTTATGGAGTTAAGTGCTGGCAATTCCCAATTCACAGATGCAGTAGCTCTACCTACAAAATGCCTTCCTACCTGCACCATCCCAGCAAAACATGCTCCTGCATGCTCAGGGTGGTAGGTCTCACCACTGACATGAGAGCCCTATCAGGTTATTCCTTGCTTGAAGCTTTGATAATTTGTGTTAATCTTGGTTGTTGTAGGGGCATCGGGGCAACCGAATGAGCACAGGACAGGAACTGTGGACATGTGCAGGCAGTTCCTGTCCCAAAAAGCCAAGGAAAATCCTTTTTCCAATGAAGCTACTTATGGAAAGCATATTGCTACAGAACTGGAGGAATCACTTTTACTCTCTGAAGATCCGCTTTTCAAACAGTAGGTCATGCAGATGACTCCAATTCTGCCCTAAGGGCAGGACACCTGTCTGATTTAGCTGTATGTTTTAAGTGTGCAGTTGTTCAGACTGGATGCAGCCTGTGCATAGACAGGAAGCTAACAAGAACTGTCCTGGTTCTTAATGTATGGGTGCTAAACCAGGTATTACGGCTTGTGACAGAACATCCATCATGGCCTCATCTGCAATCATTCGATAACTTGCTTTGAGCACAGAAGAAACCAAACATTTTGCCAAGTCAATGGCTTGCTGAATACTTTACAAGTCCTTTGAGCATGTTGAATACCAATCTCTGTGCTAAAGCACAGTGCTGAGCACAGAATAAAGTCCAGGATTTTGTGGGGCGTAAACATCTGTCTTCGTGAAACACACACGCATACACAGACATACCCATTGTTGATGCACAAAAATGCATTCAACTCTTTCCTAAAGGGAAAGAGCTCCCAGCCAGCCATGACAACAAGAAATCTGGTCATGCTGACACCCAATACCTGTCAGTGACTGCTGAGGCCAGTGTCATCACTGTGTTGATGATGCACAAGCAAAGATCTGCCTTCAGGATAGCTACCTCTGCTGGTTTCTGGTTCCTTGAGAAACAGAAGAAAAGAGTGCTTTAAATGGGCTTGGTCTTTTCTTTCATTATAGGCTTTTGTACTGCTGCAGGCACTGCCGCCGTGTTTAGCTGTAAGTAATCTCTCCAAAAATCTCTCTACAAGCATGTAGAAACACCTAGCCATGTCAGCCACTAGGCACTGAAACTTTGCACCAGATGCGTGCACATGCAGAAGCGGCCTCTAGATGCTACTGCAATCCAACTAAATCGGATGTCGCCGGACAACAAAACTCGCGGCGAAAAAAAAAAAAAAAAAAGAAAAAAAAAAAAGTGATTTGAACCTGTTTTTCTATAATGAAATAACTCCTCTAAGCCTGGACAAAGCACCCGCTGTGCAACCCTGCCCCCTCCCAGCTGCTGGCGTTTGGTGAACCTACGGACCGATCCCTGCAAACTCCTGCCGCCGACATCTCCCGGAGGTCCGGGCGCTTTCGCAGAGGCAGCAACTCTGTCGCTCCAGCTGCGTACCGCTTCAAAGTTGCTTTTTCCCCGAAAAAAGAAAAAAAAAAAAAAAAAAAAAAAAAAGATTGCAGTCGGTCCTCTCCTCCCCCGGCACCGTGCGGGGACCGGCGGGGGGCTACGGGGGCGCACCTGGCCCCCGCCCGGCGAGGCGGGCGGAGCGGGGGAGGAGGGAGCCCGTCCCGTCCCTCCCCGTCCCTCCTCCTCCTCCTCTCCTCCTCCTCCTCCTCCTCGCCTCCTCCTCCTCCTCCTCCTCCTCCTCCTCCCTCCCTGCGCGCCGGCGGCGGCGGCGGAGCCGCGCTCCCTCCATCCGCGCCCGCGGAGCCCCGCGCAGCCCCCGCAGGTAAGCGCCCCCCGGACCCTGGAGGGATGCCCGGCTCGCCTCTCCCCCGGGTCTCCGAGCCCGCTGTTGCCCCTTTTCCCTGCCGGGTTCCCGGTTTCTGAAAGTGGTTTTGAAGTCCCGTGGGTGTGCGGTGATGCCCGGTGCGGTGCGAGGAGGAGGAGGAGGAGGAGGTGCGCCAGTGGGGAGTGGGCTTCAAGGGCTGTCCATACTGGGTCGGACCGCTGCTTCTGCTGGGCTAGCGCCTGCGAGGTTGGCCTGGAGTAAGGAATGGACACTTGTTTGATTAAGGGTCGCTAACAGTGCTGCTATTGTTCGATGACTTAGAGCCTGTCCACATTTTCTTCTTATTTTATTTTATTCTTTTTTTTTTTTTTTTCCCGTGAAGCCGCTTTGGGTTTAGTTATACCAAGTTGAGGCAGTGGAAAGAGTCCCAGCGTTAAAAAAAAAAAAAAAAAAAAAAAAAAAAAAAAAAAATGGTTGCCACCTTTCTCTCCTGACTTCTTCACTTCGGACGATGAGCCCGCTGAAGTCAGGCAGAAGCTGCACTCCTGTGTCCGTGGTGCTGGCAAAGGTGCGGGATGGGCAGGGGATGAATGACAAGCACAAGGGTAGGGAGTAGAGGAGAAAGGCTGGGAGGGTGGAGAGCGGGAGGGAAGCTTTAGGACAAAAGCCGTTAGCAAACTAAAGTGAGAAGAGGGAGGTGGAACCAGAGGGACCAGCTTTGTTCCTCTCGCTCTTTTCTGCATGTTCTTTTCAGATAGCTCCGCAGTGGGAAAACCTGAAAAACCTTCTTCCTGTGAAAGTGCATGAAAAGTCTTCTGTACAGCTCTTTAGCAGAAAAAAAAAAAATGTTGGAATATGTAAACATTTTTTGTCTCGTGAAGCTCTCGTTGAAACAAGCTCACACCTCTCTGATTTCTCTTGCAGCTGAGTGTCCATGAATAAATTAGAAGCTGCTCTAATCCCCACTTTCTCCTTGTTTTTTTTTTTTTTGTTTGTTTGTTTGTTTGTTTTGGAAGATCCGAGGCAAACTAACTTGCAAGAGCCTCTATAGGCATCCTGCACTCCCAAAGGGTCAGGGAAGTGGGGTGGCTGCAGCCGCTGGCTCTAACAAACTTTTGCTCCTGTATCTTTTCAAAGAAAGGCTCTTGCATACTAGGTCCAGTTTGGTGCGCCGTACCATTTGGTCTGAAATGAGTCACCCTCAGGTCTGAGACTCATGTTTCAATTTGGCAGCCAGGACTGCGTGCCATGCAGCCTCGTTACTCCTGTGTTAGGATGGGTATAGTGTAGTATTAAAACAATATGTTCTGGCAATTCCAGCCATGGGCTGAAGCAGCACTGTCTGTATAGGCGTAACCGAACTTCTCTCCTGCAGCTTGCCAATACTGGCTCTAGGCATGTTGTGCATTTCTCCTTAAATGATACACGCTCAGACTTAGAAAGAAATTTTTGATACACCTCTCTTTTGTTGTTGCTTTTATTAATTATTAACTACTAAAAATCAGGTGTTGCCCTTCTCCAGAATAGCTTGACATTGTCCCATCCTATGCAATTGTACATACACTGTGGTTGTTCTGTCTGCAAATTAGTTTCAGCTGCAAATAACTGAGGAAATGTTATTTAGGAATACTGGGAAGCTGTTCTGTGCTCGGCGTGGTGCTGCTCTTATCACTCCCTATTGCAGGTTGCACTGGTTAGACCCTTGGCTGCCGCAGTAAACCTTGTTCTGGGAAGTTATCTGTAATTGTGCTGGATGGAGTGGGAAAAATACTGACTGGTGTCTGCTTTCTTTCCCTCTCTTCAAAACAAATATTGAGGACGGAATGATTAAACAGCTTTTGAGACAAAACACGTGTGCAGTGCGAAACTAGACTGTGTACCCAGCTTTAATATGTGAACCTAGCGTGTGAGTAACAGGCCATCCTGTCGCTGTGAGCAAGGACACTTAAGGCCACATGGCTTTCAACAGTAGCTCTGGAAGAATGTGTTCTTACCTAAAATACAATTTCTTCACTACAAAGAAATGGGATGAAGTAAAAAATAGTCTTTAAGTTGGTCCCCTGGTAAGAGTCACAGTGAAACTACGTGGGGAGCCCAGGGGTGTTGAAGGAAGCGTTTTGCCCTGTAGCTGAAGCTTAGGTAGAAGTTATATAGGGTTAGCTTTTACATCTCTATGACAAGCCATTAATAACGCTTGAATGAATAATTAATGGTTTCTCTGTAGCCTCTCCATTCTGACCTTGCCTTGTCCAGCATTCAAGGGATTAAACTGAATGGTGAGAATTCCTGCCAACTATCTTTTGTCACAGGGGGACCACCACCATCCTACCTTTGGGTATACAGCAGCTTTGATTGTTGGCTCCTAGAGGTAAGCAGCCTCCGTCGGGTATCTGAAGAGCTGGCTTTGAGCACCTCTAGGTGGTGACCTGCCAACACTCACTGAACACTAGCACAGTGTCATTGCTGTGTGGATGGCTGCTTTATTGTATGGCCGCAGGTGAAAGCAGGCTCTGCCAAAATCCTGAGGTAGTTCTGTTGCTGGATGAGGAACTCTTTGTAATTGCTTTTCACGGTATTGGTGATGGTCCAAGGACACCCAGAACTGGGGAGTGGGAACAGGGGGTACTGTCAGACTGTTTTCCTTATCATTTCCAAAAACAATTTGAAATTTGATATATTCATGGGAATTCTCCCTCCCCCACAGAAAATAAATAAATAAATAAATAAATAAATAAATAAATAGATAAATAAAAGGTGTGTGCAATTTAAGGGACACTTACAGTTAGTTTATATCCATCTAGATGAATGACTTCTAACTACAAACAGTGCTAGCAAAAAGAAGCTGTTTTACTGGAAGGAGGATAGAACAAAAAATATTTGATCCATGCACAGCATCTTTAGTTATTTGTACGTAATCTGTTATTTCACTGAGTCTTCCTTCACAGTGGGTTATATTCATTTTTCCTTTTTTTTTTTTTTTTTTTGGCATTTTACTAGTAGAAAAAGAAAAGGAAATGAACAGACTGACTTCAAAAAGTAAACAGAGCGGTTGAAAAAGGACAAAACAAAATTGCGGGACTTATCAAAAGGCAGCTGTAACAGATGAAAAAAAACTATTTGCACTCTTTTTTTTAATCTCCTTTCCTTTAAGTCTGCTTCCCCTTCAGGTGAGGTACCCATTTGAGTTCTTACAGTTTAATGATAATATGAGGTGAGAACACTACCCACTGCTCTCCAGAAAAACCTAATCGTGAGTGACTCACGGTGGTGATGGCTTGAAATGGTAGTGATTATACATGCGTAATTTTGCTTTTCCAGGTGATACTGCAGAAAGGTGACATGTCTCAGTGGTGCCCCTTTTGGACTGAACTTAAACATTTCTCTTTTTGTCTGCTTTTTCATAGTAAACTTCATCAATGACCCATTGATGTCAATGATGAATCTGTGTCAAGATTGAACGGCTTTGGATCTGACCCAAGGCTAATGTGTCACTCTGACAGAACTATGAAATTATTCCCAGGGCAGAGGAAAGCTCTGTCCAGGGAAGAAGAGATGCTCTTCTGTTTAGATTTCAGGGGACTTGAATTTTGGTTTTCTTCATTTGTCTTCCAAGCTCAATTGATCTAAAGCAAGTCGTAGCTACATTCCTGCTCTTTCACTGCTGTTCTGAAGGAAATTGAACATCTGAAGCAAGTCTGCTGCCTTATTTTGATTTTCAATAAGCTAGAGGAGAATTCTGAGAATGGTCTGTCAATGTATATCAAGACCTTATTGCTTTCACCCAATGCTGTTTTTTGACGTCCTGTCACTCTTCCCAAGCAGATGAGAAGCATACCTGGTTTGCAAAACCTCGGTCATTGCTTGGCTGAAAGGTTGCACTCTAGGATTAAATTGTTTCTTCATTTTTAATATCTGGTGCCTCTGATTCTTGAAATAGTATTCGTTTGTTCAATGTTTAGTGCTGGTAAGGAAAAGAGCCCATTTAGTGTCCGTTCAGGTAGAAAACACATGGACTCATCCCACACGGCCCCACTCCATGATCATTGCATTTCTCCAACAAGCCCTTGAAACAGACCTTTTGAGGTGGTTCAGGCTCTGCATTTCTGTGTGGGGGAACAATAGCCATGCTTGGAGCAGTGCAAAGTCTTCAGCTTTTCCTGACAGGCACAGCCTGGAGTGGTTTGTTAAACACATTTTTCTGAGTCCTGCCTTCATGTCCGACTGGATCGAGCTCCTTCTTGACCCAGATAATGTCGGCAATTACGTGAGCTCACATAAACGGGAGAGTGCCGGCGCCTTTACCCCAGGGTACAGAAGAATTTATTCATAAAACGAACATTGTTCATCACATCACATGTGGTGTTTTCGCCACAGGTACCACTTGTGAGAACTGCGCCACATTTTTGTGCCGACTGGATTATTTTTGTTTAAAGTTACTTTAACTCGAGAGGCGTTGGAACTGCTTATTTTCTTTGGCTTCTGCGTGGCATACCCCAGATAACATTTGGAGGTGCTTTCACCTTCTATTTAAGAATACAAAGGTGCCAAGTATGCGAGTCTAATATTGTCTTTCTGCATCTGCTTCTGTGAATAACAGGCAAACCTCTCCAGAATTCATTTTTCTAAACTGTTGGAAAAAAGTGATGATGAGCTGGGTGTCTGCATATGATGAAGTTCACCTCTGTGCAATACACCAGTGTGAGGCCTGCACACCATTTCACCTTTTCCTCAGGAATTTACATGCTGCAGTGACCCTCTGAGTAGGGTGAATTTCACAGGCACTCTCTAGACAGTGCACTGTTTCTTTGCCAGTTAGAAAATGTATTGCATACTGTACTGCTTGCAGGAGCAAGCAAAAAAGCGTTGGATTGACATCAAAGGCAAAATCTTTCTGTACAAAATGCTGGAGATTTTTAGAGTGGTAAAAGTCTGGCAAAGGAAATGCATACTGTTTTTCATTGTAAGCCCCTCTCCCTCCCTCCTCCCCCTCTTTTTAGGGAGTGTGTGTCAAATACGAAATGGTGCCAGCACATTATTTATGGGAGCAGTTTGCAGAGACTTTTCTTAGAAGTTATTTAGCCATTTGGGGATGATTGTTTTCAGCCTGGATGGAAAAATGTATGTACAACTAGGGCAGTATCCTCTTTTTTCCCTCTTTTTCTTTGTCATGAAGAAGCTAGCTGCAGCTTTGTTTAAAATAAATAAATAAATAAATAAAAAGTAGTGAAACTTGTGCCTTCCTTTGAAGGTGAGTGATTATTTAGGGCTGCTGAGCTTAACATGAACTCCAGCAAAAACTTACAGGTATCTGAGCAGTCAAGGAAGTGCTGTACAGGTCACATCCATTTTTTACATGGTTGGTTACGCTTTGGACTGGCATTTGCAGGAAAGGAGAAGGACTGCTAACCTCTCAGGAGTAATATCTACTTGTAATACCTTACAAGTGTGCTGAGTGTCATTTGTCTGTTGTAATGCGGTATTGGTAAAGGATCCATAGCCAATGGATTTCACTGAATGTTCAGTGGTGAGTAGTGCAATCTGTTTTCAGCCTGGGGGTTGGACCTACAAGATGGTGTCCTGAAGCCTCTGGGCTGCTGCTGGTGGTTGCAGGAGAGAGTGAATGCAGCTGCAGTGAGTGCTTTCATCAACATTACAGCTAGTAGAAGGAAATTGTGTGCACGAGATGCCTGTTTGTGTAGCTACTGTTCCCATGCATACCGTGACAGGTATGTTTCTAGCAATTCCCTGGAGAGACTGGGTCTGTAGCTTTACAAGGTATGTACAGTGGTGAGGTGAGCTGCAGTGAAAAGGCGTTGCTTTGATGTGGTAATGAAGCTGTAATGTAGGATGTAGAGGGACAATTTGACTACATTGCCCCAGGTTATGCTTTAGGATTAAACATTTTAGTACATATCTGCAGTTGCCTCATAGCTTTAAACATATAAAACTAATTGTTGAAGCACAAAATCATTCAGGAAATTGCCAGAGGAGTGTACAACAAACCAGAAGAGGTTCAGACAGAAGACAATAAGCCTGTAAGTCCCAAAGGAAAGCGTTGCACAGTAAATTCCACACTAATACCTCATGGTACGTGAATATTGCACTTGGAAGAAGGTATCTTTGCAAATGTGTACACAGCTCTGCTGACAAGTCAGGCTGATGGGTTTTTGGCAAATTACTGGTACAAGACAATATCTTGAAAGTTTTCTGGGTCGCATCGAGAATACCCCGGGCATTCCCATCTTGTCAGGAGGAACCAGACCCGGGTACAGGAGCACCTTGTCCTCTGTGCCACAGTGACACCTGGGACCTACTGGGAGTCACATTTAAAGACGTGTGTACCATCAACATCATTTAGATTCAGTCAAGAAGGGAAGTCTTAGCTTTCAGTAAGTGATTCTTGGGACATTCAGCTATTTCTGTCCATGTGTCGAGTTCAGGATGGTGTTATAATATGGTTTGAAAAATTCCCCCTCTTGTAGACACAAGGCCAGTACTCCAACACAGTCTGTGCTTCCTGTGCCTTGTCCAGGAAGCTGGATTTGCTTATCATTTTGCTCAGATGTTGCAGCATGGTAACTAAATGATAGTCGATGTTTGGAGAAGTATACAGTATTCAAGGAATACCATTGTAAATGTGATATGTTGTACTTAAAGGACACATCCATAACTGTCTATGGGGCTCAGTGGTCTCTGTTTTTGCTTGCAGTCCCTCCCAAAATGCTGCAGCACCTGCACTGAGCACAGTATCTGTGATTTGAGAGCTGTCCCTATGTGGCTAGCTACAGGTCAAGTTCATTTTGCTCCTCTTTGGATGGAACTCATAAAAACTGCACCTGAGAACAGAGTGTATCCCCTTACAGCAAGTATGCAAACTGGAGATGGCTTTTCCAAATCAATGTTTGCTGTCCTCAAGTTCCTTATTTACAGCCGTTGCAGCATCCAATTTCACATGCCCCATGCAACTGAGACTGCAAGGTGACTGAAACTGCAGGATATTGCTGTGATCAAAGCAATTCAGGTAATTAGTGAATAGGCTTAAAACAGGTCCATAGAAACTTTGCATTTTTGCAAACAGCTGATAGGAATAGCACAGCTCGTTGCCTGATTCTCCAACAAATGCAGTGTGTTTCTGTTCCTTGCTTAAGCTTCACAAGCAAAAGCATCCTAAGAGGCTCAGCCTAGAGAAAAACATGCAGGGAGAGCTGTGCAAGCTGATGACAACCTGATGACAGGAGGGAACCACGTGATTGTTGAACACACAGAAATGCCTTAAAACTAAGACGCCTCGACAAACATTTCTGCTGTGGCTCTGCAGTTTGCATCCTCAGTGTCTCCTTCATGTAGTTCCTTATGAGCAGAAACTACGTTGTCCAGATTTTTGTGACAAACTTCAGATCGAGAGACTTGATTAACTTCTATCTATTTATTTTTTTCTGAGTGCTCCACAAGGTCTGCACAAAGGGGCTCTCAGCATGATCATTTTGGGAAAGCAGTTGCTTTTTGGCACCACAGCATCTGCACTTTAGCATCGGCAGGCATGTGGGAAGGGAGGGAGAGAAAATACCATCCTCCCTCGGATCTGCCAAGGCAGGCCATGTGTCTCAGTCAGCCGCGGGCCCCGGCATGATGCTGCTGTGCCTCTGGCTCCCACAGCTCTGCCAGAAGCAATCCCTGCCCCGTATCCCCCTCTGTCATTTCTGCTTGAGGTTTGATCTGTATTCCCCCTCCACAACTGTGCAGAAGGGACTCTCACTGGTGTGAGCTGTGTCTCCACTAGAGGGGGGTGCCAGTATAGTTATACCAGGAAACTTTGAGGATTTGGTGAGTTACACTGCCTAATGCATCCCGACAGGCGTGGTTGGTTGTCTGCTGGGGTGAGTGGAGCATCCTTGGAGGCAGAGCTACTGCGGGACCCAGCAGTGGGTCCCAGCAGTGCAGCATCATCCACAGGGGCTGGCCGAGCAACAAGCACTGGGTTTCTCCAAAACGGTGTTGATTCAGCTAGAGCGCTGTGTGCATGTTTGCAAAAGTTTGGCCAACCTCGAGGATGCTGCTGAGCCCTGGGAGAGATGGATCGTCATCAGTGGGCTCGGTCCTTCAGCTTTGCTCTTGGGGATGAGCTGGGTGCCCCTCTGGAATGCCCAAGAAGTCTGGTGGAGGGGTGGACAGCAGCATGCTCCCCTCATGTGGCCCGAATCCCTTCGACTCCTTAGTTTAGGTGTACGACCACAAAAAGAGTTGTAATGGTTCCTCAGTAGTGCTTCTGCTATCTGTCATAACAAGGCTTTGGAGTATGTGTGTGTGTGTGCGCTCAGGTGTTTGTGCCTGTGGTAAAGTAAGGTCCAAGGAGAACATTTGAGGCAAACTACTTAATTCTATTTTTGTTTGTTTGTTTGTTTAATGTTTTTTTCTTTTTTTTTCTCTTTTTTTTTTTTTAATATATAATAATCAATTTTTCTACAGTTGCATTTTTTTAATCAAACTACTTTTTCCCTTTCTTTGCTCTTTAAAACTTGTGCAAAGCAGTGCATCTGACAAGAAGTAAGAGAGAGACTGGCTAGTGCTCGGACACAAACTTTTCCCTCATTGTATAAATGTTGAAAGTACTTTTTTTTTTTTTTTTTTTTTTTTTGTTTTCACATCAATTGCATTCTGCCTTCTGGCTTTTTTTTTTTTTTTCCTCCTGAATTCCTGGTATCTCCCAGACACACTGCCTGAAATATGTCGTTCCTGCTGGACGGTACATATGCAGAGGACCTAGTCAGAGAAGCTGAGTAATCATTGAAGTATGGTGTGAATTTACAACAACCTACTTAATTCACGTGACCTCTTGTATGCCCTGAAAGCCCCGTCTGCTAAACACAACTCAGAGTTAATCCAAGCCAACTCTTAAAGGGAATTAGTCAAGCTGCGTGCTAATCCCCTGTGTTTACCTGCGTATTCAGATATGCAGCAGCCTGAGCTGTATCAAACCTAACCTGATAATTGAGAGGGGAAGGGTTGGAGGGGAATGTGATGAAATTTTGGTGTTTTCTCCATCGTTTCGGGGCATGTTTCAGAACTGATTTGTATTTATAAATCTTGAATTTGTGGAATGATCAGAATGAGCTACCTGAGGCCAAAACCCCATACTTTGCTGCAGCTCTCTAGTAAATACCTCTGGAGGTGCTGCTCCCAGGATGTTGTGGGGGTATATGGCTTCCTGATCATCCCTAAATGTTGTTCCTCAAAAGCTGCAGCTGGTAGAGGCAGGGCAGTGTAGATGGAGAGGCATATGGTATGGACCAGGGGGTTAAAAAAAGTCCTTTTGATCCCCACCCAGAAATTAGCATCCAACCCCAGTTTTACATCATGGGCTCACAAACTCCACGTGTATTGTTGTGAGCACACTTGCATGGTGGGCAAGAAGTAATTACCTTTCATTTGTCAACATTAGGATTTTTGTTGTCTTGAGCTACTGGGTTCATTGTCCCTCCATTGTGGTGAGATCAAAGGTAAGATCTTATTTCTGGGTCACTGCTGTCCATCAGATAAGTTTGTTTGTGGCCTTGGGAAAAAGCAATGACGTGAGAACAGGGAATTTAAACCCTGCCATTAAGATAATTCTTTCTCGTTGTCAATTCTAAGTTCTTTCAGACTTCGTTTGGCTTAGCTATGCAAAATGCAGTGCAGCAGAAATTACCAGGATAACGGCCAATTGAACTGATGCAGATGTTACAGAAATATTTCTGAATCAGCTTGAGTGTTAATTCTAGTTTGTTCTGAGAGATTGATAAACAGTTACTGCGTTGGTGCTGGCCTGAACCACATTAAGCTGATGCCTTGCAGTCTTTCGTGTAGTTTTCTGTGGGGGTTGGGGGGCATATTTCTGCTTCAGATAAACTTAATTAAACTCCTGTTTGCACACCATTGGTCAGGGTCCATGCAGATCTATATTAAGATGGTACGTTTTGTAATTTGAGGTTTGGGGTTTGGCATGCTTAATTGCGGACTTCCTTGGCTTCAGCATTTCCAGATTATTGTATTTCGTGGTGGTTCATTTTGTCTGAAGAATGAACATGTGTTTTGTGTGTGTGTGTGTGGAGGGGGTGTATTTGCTTTAACTTCGGTCCCCCTCAGAGCTGTTTAGAGAATTGTGACATTCTGTTATCATCCAGATGTTTTTTATCCAGTGAAAAGGATAATGCCTGAACGTCTAAATACAAACTCGTTTCAGAAGAATGCCAGACTACTACTACTTCTTTGTGTTTTAAACAAGAAGTGGATCATGTCAGGTAGGGTTAGCAGATGGAGTCTATGTTGCTGATCCATGGAAGTGTTGAATTGTATTACTTTGCTTTTTATTTTTTGAAAGACATAGTAGAAGTCTGTAAGTTATTATGAAGAACATTTCTTGCTGCTTTTCCTGCTGAGGACGCATCTTTGTATTTTAAATGGTGATTTATACCTTGATACGAGGATTTAGCCTACTGTTGTCTTACTGATTACTAAGAAAAGTAACAAGGAGAGTTCTCTTAGTTAACTCTTACTTAAATTCTCTCCACTACCTGTGAGAGGCCATGCCTCCCCTCTTGGCTCTGTGTTGTGAAAGCTGCTGCTTTCAATCCTGGCATTCAGAATGGCTTCAGTGAGCATCTCCTTGCTTGGGTTTTGTCATTGTTTATAATGGAGGAGGACAAAAGTATGCACTGCATTTCCTTTTTACATGCCCCCACCCCAGTGATGCTGGTGACAGTTAATGATGCATCCTAAAGGATGAGCTATCCATGGTGACTTTGAACTTTTCTCCCCGTTGGTTAAACTCTTCAAATTTCAAGTCTGCCTGTAGGAATAAACCATTTTGAAAGAGTTTCAGAAATTGTTTTGAAATAGCTTATTTTAGAAGCATTCGGTACTTCAGAAGTCATTACGATGAAAGTGCAGATTATGAAAACATTGTCATATGACGGCAGTTTCCTTGTGGTTGTGCTCTGAGAGACCATCCACATTGAAGTTACTTGTTTACATAAGCCTGAGCACATTGGTGTTACTTTCCAGCAGTCAGTGTCTACGCATATTTTTCTCTTCTTTTCTGGTGATTCTTTTATAAAGTTTATTTTAGAGTAATGGAATGATGTTGAAATTCATTGATGGCATGAGTTATTACTCTGGCGTTTTCCTAGTCTACATTGCCTGTACTTGAAAGAAGGAAATCAGAAGTTCACTTTCAGGGATATCTTATTGTTCTAACATTCACTGATTCAAAGAAGAAAAAAAAAAAAAGAAAGAGAAAATGAACAATAGAGCAGCTGCTGCCTACAATTGTTTATTGCAGCTGATGCTGTGGTTAGTACAGATACTTTAAAGAATTAAATTAATTTTTTTTTTTAGTTCGTTTGTTGCTTTTTCTGTTTGCTTGTTCATTTTATCTTATGCCAAACTGATCATTTTGGTGAAGAAGCTCCTAATATAACTGAAGAAACACATACATGCCAGCCAGCATCCCTGTGGTGGTAGATGCCCACTCACCCCCTCAACTGAGAGCAGGAGGAGGCTCTGCAGCTTTGCTGAGTGGCAAAGTAAAAAGCATCTCTAAGCAGTCTTTAATGTGCAAGAATTAATGAAGGTTGTTAGGAGAAGCTATACTGCTGATAGGTAATGACTAAAATAAGTCTAGATGTTCTGACTGGTGATGGGAAGGCAGCCTATCAGAGGTTGACATGTTGGTGTAAAAGGTGGAAATGCAGGAAAATGAGAAAACTGAGGAAGCCACGCAGAATTTCTTAGATCTTTCAGACAGAGCTCAGAAGAAGCTTTTCAGAGAAGTAGGAAGCTTCAAGAAAAGATGAAGTATAATTATGGAGAAATTACAAGAATATGCTGTCCAACAGATGTTTGTAGAACAGAAATAGCATAAAAATAAGCAGGAAAAAAAAAGCTGAGCAAGTGAGGGAATGGAAATTGAATAGTGCAAACTGACCTTGGTCTGGGAAGTACACAAAAGACTTTTAAGAGGAACACCTAAACAAACCAAACAGAAGTTTTGTCTGATGGTAGATAAGATTCTAGAGAGCTCAATATGTAGCAGAGTGAGAAAAGGTGTCTTGTGTTCAGTGGGGGAAGAGAAGGTTATGGACAGCATGGTGGTGGCACTTTTAGCAAAAATGTTAAGATACGATGAGTGCCTCCTGAGTTCTTTGAAGCTCATCTGAGCAGTATGAAGAGAAACTTGGAGTGCTGCTGCATGCCTTGTGGATTAGCCTCCAGCTAGGTGGAATTCACTCTGTACCATAACTGACAAGATTTAGGGAGAGTGCATTTATGATTTCACGTTACAAAACCAAATACTGTGGATTTGTTCTTTCAAAATGTGTTATTCAAAATGTGTTACCTACTTATTAGTAAAACATAGCATTTGCTTTTTAATTTTAGAAGTCAAAATAGTAAAGATGCACGTCCCCTAAAATATCCTGAGGCAAAGGAGTTAATTGTTTTGGACACAGAAAACTAGAAACACCCTTTTTTTTTTTTTTAATTTTTTTTCTTTTTTTTTACTTTTTTTTTTTTTAATCAGATACAGCAATGTTTAGTTTCTTGCCTTCATGATAGGATGCTTATGTGCCTTAGAAAAGACCTTTTAAGTGAGCCTCTTGCTACCACTGACACAGAGGAGGGAAGATGTGTTTTTTTTCCCTTCAGGATGTTCTTGGTCCTTTCAATTAATCTGAAAACAAATGTCACAATTGGCCAAATAAGCACCTGTTCTGCTTCCACCAACACTGTAGTGACGTCTCCCAGCCATCTCCTCAAATACCTTTTGCCATGAGTAACCGGCAAGAGGAAGTCGTGTAGGTATGTGTAGCAGAGCAAGGGGGGTCAGGGCTCTCTGACTTTAGCAGGGATGGACCTGTAGCAGATGCTTGGGGAAGTGGGAGTCCTCCTGCCTTCCTTGCCTGTCATTAGGGTCATCCACAAAACACATGAGAATTTCATGGGCACAGGATCAGGCTCTTGGTTTGCCAGGATAAACGAACAGACAACAACAAAAAACAAGAAGACAAAACAAAACAAACAAAGACTGAAACAATTCCAAGAAAAAGGAGTAGCTTGCAATCTTAGGAATATTCCTCTTACTAAAGAGACTTTGTGGTGGCCACAGAAGGACATCTATAGGATGTTTCTGGGGATCAGCATTACAGTAGCTAAAGGAGAAAGGCACAAATGCACAGGTTAATTGCAGATGTTTGAGCTGTCTGCCCTTTGGTGAAACCCAGTGCATAGCTGTGGTCAGCCTGCTTTTGTCATCTTCAAAAGGGCAATGAGGCATGGTGAAAGGCAAGCCAGGCTGGCTTATGGAAATGATTTCCCTGCAAGCTGAATGCTTCAGGATAGTGTATGGTCTACTAAAATTTTTGCACTGCAAGTTTGTGGATAGAGATTTTTTCTTTTATATATATTCAAATTGATCTTCCACTATTTTATTTATTTATTTATTTATTTATTTATTTATTTTTTGGATGGATAGAGGCTCTGTTGTTGCCCTACTGGGATGACTGGGAAGGTTTTTCTCCTGCCCAATGTAATGTAAGCAGATGGTTTCTTGGAGCGAGTGACTCTGCATAGCACTACTCTCTTACTGTTGTAAATAAGCAAAGTGTGTGGTAAAGGAGTAACGTGATGGATTTCCTCCATAATGGTGCACTGTTGAGGTAGGTGCAGTTCCACTCTCTGCAGAGTTCATAAGGCTGCTTGGCGAGGAGGCTCCACCTGACACGTTTCTGCATTCCCTGCTGAGCTCTTTGCTGGCTGCAGTCTGTCACGGAAAGATTTAGCAGCAGTCTTGCAGTACTCAAGAATTACTAATTCTTGAGGCCAGAACAATGATCTCTTCCTGATTAGCTACAGAGCCCCTATTCAGAGAAGTATGGCTGATGTCATTTTTTCGAAGCACAGGCTGAGCTGCAAGTGCAGATGACATCGTTTTGAGGTTCTCTGTTGATCATTGTGTTGTGGAAGGCTCCTACCCAATGTGAGTGCAAATTTTATCATGTGCTGAAATAATTTTCTTTTTAGCCTTGGATTACTGCTGAAAACCTCACCTTTCTTCCCTGTCTAAGGAAGGCTAAGATTTGTATTGTGCTCCTGAACGTGAAAGACTGAGGCAATGGAAAACATCAGCCTTTTCTAGCTGCAGGAAGCTGCAAAGTCCCCTGGAGCACCTTATTAAAAACCTTGGAGGTGTACAGGTGTGAATTGGCTGAAAGCAAAAGACAGAGTAGAAAAGGTGAGTTCCTCTTTATGTTTTAGTGATACCCTCTTGGATTTCTGCATTTTTATTTGGACTTACTAAGTTAGCTCTCTAAGTTAGCTGAAATTTTTTGGTAGATGCTTTTCAGATGGATGGGCAAGTTGACATTAAATTTCCCAAGGAGTTTTTTATTGTTATTTTGGTTTACGTGGAAGCTAAATGCTCCAGACAGAGATGCTGTTCTCGGTCAAGCAATCTGTGGGGTGGCGTACTGGTAAACAAGCATCATGCTGTTGATGCTGCTGGTGGCTAAGATGTGGTCATGCATGTATTATGCAAAAAGTATGCATCATGCAATCAAAGCCGACATCATGCAAACACAGAAACAGATATATTGGTAATGTTGGACCACAGCAATAATAAAATCCCTGATACTGTGGGTATTTTGTAACGCTGAATCTCTTCCAAGACAATTGTTCAGGACTTTTTCGTCCTGAAGACGGAGCAGCAGCAGTGTAAACAGTATCTGCTTTGACATGTTCAGGGGCTGGGTTAGGTCTGGGCTTGTGAAAGTTTTTGTCCTTCTGCTTTTCTTGCTGCCGATGTCACAAGTGCTCAGATCGTAACAGCCTGAGATGAGCCAGAAAGCAGATGATGTGCACGGGATAAAAGCAGGATGTTTCTGAGCAGCTGGAGCAGGGGATCTCCACTCTCGTGACCTGACCTTGGGGTGCTGCTGCTCCTCAGCGGGCCAGAGCATGCCAGTGGTGAGGCAGCAGGTAGCAGGCACGTGCTGCCCAGAGGTCTTGCCGGAGGCTCCTGCTGTCCCTCCGTGCTTCTGCAGAAGGCCGTGTTAGCCTGCCCTGCTGCTGGCTCTGTCACAAGCTCTCACTGGACGTCCTGTGCACGCTGGAGCTCTGGTAGTGCTTCTACAGCTCTGTGCCTTGGGAGGCGGCCACCAGCTCCATGGATATTATTGCGAAACCTCATCGCCCTGCCATATAGCCAAACGGAGACTGCAGGAGGGAGGGGTTAGTGCCACCCAACTGTGGTTTTGGGGCCAACCAGATCAACGCTCCACTGCAGCTGCCAGGTTGGGTACTACTAACTAGTCATTTGTTGATGACTGTGAAGCATGTAAAATACTGCATTATTCGTGTATCTTCCTCCCTTACTCCCTTTCTCACTCCTTTCCTCCCTTTTCAGCCTTTTATTTAGCCGCTTAATTTGTTGCCTGTTGTTAATTTGTTGTATCAGGTTAGAAATGCATCCTTCTTTTCTTTTAATAATTGCTGTGGAAATGTTTGTGCATAACCAGTGCATTACATCACTGGTACAGATATCCTGAGAGCAGAAATTACCTGGATGGAAATTGATGTTATTGGATTAACTCACTCAGCCTGCAAAAGAGAGTGTTTCATCTCTTAAACTGTGTCTACAAATAACTGGCCTTTAATGCCAAAGTGAATTAACCATTGATTAGTGAAAAGAAATGACTAATTAATTTCTCCACAGAGCCAGGGATTTGATGGAAAAGTGTCCCTGGGTATGGATTAATTTCCAGTTGCAGTCTGGGCAATGTGTGTGCTGCATTCTGGGGATGGGTTGTTATTTATATAAGCATCTTGTAGTCTATGTCTAAAACACAATTTTTGGCTCCCATCTGATGTGATAACATAACAACAGTGCAGAAAACTTTACTATGTTTTCTGTGAGTGTCTTGATTATTATTTTTTTCTGCAGGACTGAACAGGTAGCTTGGTTTCGTGGCATCTTTAGTCTGTGATAGGTCTTTCCACTCAAACTGAAAAAAATTGGCCTTGTGCTTTGGGCTGGATGTAACTTTTGTGCTATGAACTCTTGCTAGTGGAAAAGAGACAATTGTGTATGTTTTACTCTTCATTTTTTGCAGTTTCTGTAAGGTAGGGATTTCTCATCATTGTGCCTGAACTTATCCATATACTAGCAAATTTCATTAAATTCATGTTTCTAGACTGTGAAGTTAGGCTCAGAAATGTCTGACCTTCCTGGCATAGGCTGTTTCCAAGCAGGTGACCATAGTGCCAACACTGCAAATGGAGTGGGCTTTGTGAGGAGGTGTGTTCTCCACCGTGACCATGGAGGCTGGCATTGCATGGGCTGTAACAACAGGTGTAACTCATGCTATTTGATGGCATCAGGTCTAAAGACATGCTTAATAGTTGCAAACTTTTCCTTGTATAAGCATATACATAGACATTGTTATGATGCCGTCAGTGCACATGACATCAGAAACAGATAGTTGCCTTCCGTACTTTTATTGACAAAATCATTCCTGACTCCAGCAGTGTAATTTCAGATTCACTGCTACTAAACCAGCTTAACTGGTGCTGTTACTTTATCCTGCCACTTACTGCTATAGTAAAGGATAGTGGATGCAAAGACAGTCTTTATCCTGCTTGCTGGGGAGAGCCAGGCTGGTGTCAACTATGCGGCAGAAACTGTGGAGCAAAACATATGTATTTGAATGCACACAGCATCAGAGAGGTTTGAAAGGTATGGTTAATTTCGCACTAGCTTCCAAGATGGTGACAGATCTTTTGAAGGAAGAGAAGGGGAGGTCCCTCTTCTGATACATAAGATACTTGAAGGGGTTTTTGCAAGGAAAGAGACTCTTTGAGTAAGAAAAAAAAAAAAAAAAAAAAAAAAAAAACAGCAAACTTGTTGCAGTTGTTCAGAAGGATTTAAGGTAAGAACACAGCAATGTGCCACACCATCTACCAGGAAAATTACTTCCTTTTTTGTTTTTATCTTCTGCTTCTTGTACCTAATACTGAATCATAGCTATTAATGTACTGCAGTGTTTTTAATTAGTGAGCAAGCTAGCTCAGGGCACAGAAGGCTATCTTCAGTTACAGGCAAAATGCATCCTAAAACAGAGAGGGTGGAAGTGGGAGGAAATACACATCACAGAGATCATAACCACTGGAATTAATTTAGCTTGTCAGAATGCTTTGACAGGTCATTCAGTGGAGCTTCACGTCTCTTATGCAGATCACTCTGCAAAGGTGTTTGTCGTGGCACACCGTGCGCTGAACTCACTGCGGGATTCAGCAGTCTGGTCCCTGACACAGAAGCAGACAGACTTTTCCTGACACGCCACACGAGGCGTGCCATGTGAAAAGGAGGAGGAAAGTCCTGAGGTGACAGGACAGGGAGCTGGCACACAGCTTTTCCTCCTTTTTTTCTGCCAGTTGAGAAGTAGTGAATGTGTAAAAAAAATGCAGTGCAGTATGCAAAGGTTTGCAGAGACTCAGTGCTTTGGTGAAGTCAGTGCTGACAGCAGACTTTGGAGCATGCTAAAAGAATTTCACGGAGACCAAGAACTCCTTATCTGCATTTCTGTGGTATGAATTGCCCTGTGCCAGTCTGGTGAGACCATCATTTCACGGTTGCTGGTACCTCCGCTCAGTTATGAAATCATATTGGTATATCCTGTGGTTTTTCAGATATTTTTTTTTGTTGTTATTTCTTTGAAGTGTATGTCAAGATAAATTTGAAGAGTTGTTGTGAAACATACTTTTTTTTCTGAATAATTTTAAGCAAGTGAATTGTATTTATGTAAACAAATGCGTACACCTACTGTTCAAGGTCTGAACGTTGTACGCAATGAAGTCTTTCCCTGAAGTAACATAAGGACTCAAAAGAGGTAATATCTTTATGTTAGGAAGGGGCAATGTATGCAATGTGCAAAAGAAAGCCAACATTTTTGCAATAGTTCCTCGCAGTCACTATATTAAAGGAAGAAAGAATAGTAAGTTCTCTTCTCCTTTCTTAGCAGCATGAAATTGAAACTAATTTTCTGCCTTTCATTTGTACTTTATGTGCTAGACAGTGTATCTGTAGTTGTTGTTCTATTAACATGGTGAGGTTACTGAAAAGGAGAGAAACACCTCCATAGTAGGTAACTGAAAAGTCATGTTTGTGTTGTAAAATCTCCCCCCTTTTTCTATTTTTTATTAAAAAAAAAAAAAAAAAGGATTTTTTTAAAAGATTTAAAAAAAAAAAAAACTCCCCCCCCCAAAAAAAAGATTTTCTTAAACTAAAAGACAAAAGGTTGGAAGAGTCATATTACTACCAAACCTCCCGTCTGTATGAGATGGAGCAATCACAGACTTCATAAGCTAAAATGAGCAATGAAGAAGTATTGAGTGTGCTAATACAAATCCAGACCTCTTGGTGCAAGAGCACTGAGTAAAGTTGTGGGTCATCCTTTTGAGTGCAAAACCCCTGCAGGATGCAGGGAGCAGCATAGAGGTGGGCTATATTATCGCCATCACTCTAACAAGTGGAGAAATGAGGCAGCAGCTAGGCTGAGTCATGGTTACAGCCCTTCCCTGGACCACACTTCCTTGTCTTTTTGCCTTGTAAGGCTGCCGTGGCAGGGTCATTCTGTGTCGAACAAGCTCAAGCTTACAAGCAGCAGTTGTCTGGCAAAGGAGGCTGCTGGAGGTGAGTGATGCCAGATGATGGCTCTTGGATGGCAAGGCTTAGGGTGCCATATGAAATGAGGAATGTCTCTGGAGCGACATCTGGAAGTGGAGCCCCTCTCTCAGATCATTTTCTAATTTTCTTGCCTTTCTAAATGTTGTTTGACTGTTGTTGTTCTATTTTCCTTGACAGGCTTATTGGTCCTAGCCATCTGGGGTCAATTAGTACTTAAAATTGTCCTCTTTGTAACTGCAAGTTAGGCTTGTATTAGCTAGAGGTGGCCAGGGAGGGTAGCCTTCTTTGAGCCAAATAGGTTCAAGTTCACACTAAACTAGTATCTTCTAAGTCGTCTAAGCCAGAAACTTGATGTCTGCAGAGAAGCAGTGGTACCAAAGGATGCTGTGATAGGAATGCAGAAAACCTAAGCTGAAAAACAACTACAGTGCAGAAAAACTGATATGATCTGACATGGGAGACAAACCCAAATTCTGAAAATCCAGTTTCCTGTCCAGTCCCAGGGCCTTATTCTAGCAGAGGCACTGTGTGTATTTGTGGTCCAGGTGAGATGTGCAATGATTCAGAATTTGTTGCTACCATTGTGTCACTCTAAATCACAGATATGTATGTGCTATACTATATAATTGTGTGTGCAGGGGGAGGTGTGGGGCGTGTTCGTTTTTTCTGTTATTGTAATGTGTGTTTTAGAAGTGGTTCCATCAAGACTACGTTTCTGTGATGCATGATTGCATTTCTCCTAAGTACTCAAAGTAATGCCAAAACTGCATTGTTCCTCTTTTCTGTGGTCTTGGACAGCTGGTCCAGAAATTATGATGCTTAATCATGATGTGTTTCAGAGCAGCATTTAATTTGGTGAGAGTGCACTCCCAGTCTTCATGTTAGACACCTGCCACTCTGTCAAGTGCCAGCTGATTTATCTCAGTTACCTGAAAACACAGTGTGTTACCATAAATGACTTTCCAAGTGTTGTCGTTTATGGTGAAGTTTCATTTTCTGAAGATGAATCATTTTTTCAGAGGAAAAAGAAAGTCTATAATCTTCATTTTACTGATTTTAAATATGGATCCAATGTCTTTTCCCATGTTTCTTTTGGTAGTTCTGTAGATGGACTCGGTAGGGATGCAACTTATACCAAGAGAAGACTCCATGGAGTGGTGTTCACATGTGGCACCTGCAATTACTGTGTTTGGGAGTGATATGTGGGAATCTGTTTGCAGATTTGGAGACTTTTATTCAGTATATTGTAGGCATTAGGTCATCAAATATCATAAGGGGCCACTCCTGTGCTTTTGTGTAGCAGGCTTCCTGTTTAATAGAGATTACATTTTCTGCCGTAATGCCCCATAGTGAAATTCATTATGAGATCCTATTGCTTTTATTTGTAGTTCTTGAAAACCTCAGGGCTCCACCCTGAACTCACACGGGTATTGAGTTAGGTGCCACCTTTGTTTGCCTGAAAGAAGGCAGCCTGTTTTTGCACCTCACTTAAAGCTCTATCCCCTCGGCATTTTGTTACTGCTGAAGGAGACAGGGTGGGATGGGAGCAGGGGGGAGAGCCCTTTTGTACAGCCCAACTCTCTTACAGCTCGGCTGATTTTTGGAGCGTAACCATTTGGCAGAAAGTCGTCATCACCACTCGGGTTGTGCTCAGGATGTTGAATAGCTCTGATACGGCACAAAAACAGCAGTGGCCCCATCTTGTGCATCCCTGTCCCCTTTCATCTGTGCACTCCTACCCATGTATTCCTACCCATGCATGACTTCTGTTCGGTGGGCAGAGCCTCAGGTGCCTTAGTCCTGGAATTTCAGCCAGAGAAGCAGCAGGGTAGTGCTTTAGTGGCATGTATGGCATCCAAGATATCATGGGTGAATCCTATGGTGGTTGTTTTTTTTTTAAGTCTTTTGCATCCTGCTTTTTTAAAATTTATTTTTATTGCACCAGTTGGAGACACCTTTTGCCATGCAAGGTGTATACAGAAGCACCCTCCTTCTCCCTGCACAGATTGAGGGATTGGTGCAGCACAAGCAATGAAAATGTGGGGAGGTGCAGAAGGGGAAAGAATAAATGTTCATATGCCTAGGTGTTTTATTTACCAATCCTGTTGGTTCTGTTTATTGGAGAGATGGTGAAAAATAACTACAGAAATATTGTCTCATCTGTGTTAAAGTACTCATTGCCTGCTACAAGATTAGGCTTATTCTGTCCTTGGTGTACTACCAGAAGTACATAGAGCTAGAAAAAGGGTGAAAAGATTCACGACTTTTTTTTTTTCTTTTGTCAGTTTTTCTCTTCTGGTGTGTGATGATCTCTAGTAAAAAAATAAAAAAATAAATAAATCATAATTTTCTCTTTTCTATATGTGGCAAACAGGATTCTGAGCATACATCTAGTTTTGGTCTAAAATAGTCCTCCCTAAAGTCTGCTTCATCTGTAATATATTTCTTCTCTTCACTATGCAACAGCAGCAGCATTTCAGGAGTAAGAGAGTAGAATAAATTTCAACAGAAACTAACAATGAGCTGCTGTAAGGTAGGTTCAGTGTTGTTGCTGTACTTCAGCATGTTTGGAGAATGACAGAAACTAAGGTCTGGTAAGATGTTATTTAAGTTACATTTGTGACAGCTCACAAGACAATGAAAATATCTGCCAGTTGAGGATCTTGAGGCTCTTGATGGAATTTTACTGAAAGTCATAGTCTTGGTCAAATAGCAGATCTTCTCTGAATCAGGAAAGCAGTAGTTTCAAGTTGACAGTATGTTAATGTTTCTTTCATCTGTCATGCACAGTGGAAAAATTAGTGAATTTCAGAAAATAGACTGAAGTTTGTTTTGAAAGGGAAATAGGAAGCCTGAAGGATCTGCAGCTTGGCTCTTTGATTTCCAATGAATGTTTTCTTGGAGGAATGCTAACTCTCCATTTTCTGTCCTCTACATGAGCATAGTAGTAAAACTTTGGAGCAACGAGTGGAAAGAATGAAAGGTTACTAGCAAGAAATTAATAGGAAAGAATAGGGGTCACTGGAAAGCTATATAAAGATGGAAAAAATGATCCTAGAGCTTGGAAGATGAGCCAGTCAGCTACACGTGACGTAAGGCAGGCTGGGGTGTGCTGAAATGTGGAGCAGGCATTTAAAGATGATGCTTCATAAGAAGGAGGAATAATTTCCACAGTGGTGTGCGAAGGCTGAGTTTAAACGAACAGAACACACACACAGACAGAGACACACAAAAAGAAAAAAAAATGACTCAGAAAACCATGTGGAGTGCAACTTAGCTATCCTTTCTTGGCTGGGTAAGTAAGGGCTGGCTTTGAAAAAGGGAACCGAAGGCTGGGAGCGGTGGTAGTGTTGTCTGTGTGCTTGCACCATGGTCTCTGTTTGAGAAATACTGGTTAGGTAAGGGATCATTTCTAGTGTATTTGTTGGATGCTGAATACAATTTGTGGGAGAGGTTTTCCACCGTGACTTACAGAGTAGGAAGTGGTAGATACTGTGAGCAATAGGATTTTGTCCAAAATCCCTTCTGTGGTAGCTATTTTGTGGGACATGTTATATATGTCTGGCCTGATTGTGGAAAATAAATTAATAACTCTAGTGGCATCAGTCTGGAATTTTTAAACGGACTTGATTTCTTGGCTGTTTACAGTTTTCTACCCATTTGTTTGCTTTTCTTTGCACATGAGAATAGAAGCATATGCTGAAGGTGGTCAAATCTTGATAATCATGATAGTTAGAGAAATAGCTCCATTTTGTTGTATCATCTGATCAGCAGTTCAGTATGTTCACCTACTGTATGCATCTGGAAAAAAAAAAAAAAAAAAGGTTAAAGCACATATAGGATAACGTAAATTCATTACAATCTCCATGTTATTTTTGTTAACAGAGAAGAAAAGTAGTGTGCTCACTAAAATGTAAAACAACACCAGTTGAAAAAATAAATGTATCCTAAATTCCAGCAAGTAGTTGTATGCATACTCTTCTGTGAGGTTTCTCTGTTGTTTCTTTCACTGGGGAAAAAAATGTTAACACAATTCTAGCACTCTGCAAGTGACCATCTTTATTTGGAAATGTCTGCATGGCCTTCTTGCAGTATTCAGTTTCTGTGAATTCCATTTTGTGTGGCTGAGTGAATAGTTTTGCTGTTCTGTACCACATTACACGGTGCCCTTTGAAACTTCTCCTGCAAGTCCATTGTAAGCGGGTTGGGTGGTGCAAACTGCCAGGCTAGTTTTGCAGCAGCTGAGGGGCTCGTGTTGACTGCACACCCAGTTTTCTTGTTATTCTCAACATTTTTTTCCTTCCTGCCAGGAACAAATGCCAGCATGACTAGGATCTGAGGAAGCATCTCCGTATTCCTACCAAAAGTTCACGGGTGCAGAGGAGGGGTGCAAGGACAACAGGGACATTTTGAGCTAAAATGGATATCCCCACCGACTTGGTGCCGTCCTCCATGATGTCGCAACCTGAAGTGATTGAGGTGAGGAGATCGTAGTGAAACTCTTACATCTGAACTGACTGAACCTCTTTATTTCTTCATCAAATCCTAGGTTTTTTCCAGTCTCAATTCTGAGTCATCGAGGGAATTTTCCCTGAAACACTGTATTGAAAACACTCATCATTTGCTAAGAATGTTGTTATACTTTGAGGCATTACATTGCTGTGTTATAATACTATTTGTAGAAGAAAATATATAGCATATTATGATCTTTATTGTTTCCACGTAGGTGGTCCCTGCAGTATGGTTTGATTTTACTGTGCATAATGAATACAAAGAAGCAGGTCGTGTTGGGGTTCAGTTGGAATAGTGCTACAGAAAATTTCAGGTTCAGTGCTCATATCAGGAAAGCTAAGGTTTTAAGCCAAAAGCAGCAATAAAATTAATCATATACTTACAATTACTAACACACTAACCTTCCTTTCATGAATCAAAGTGTGTGTTTAAGCCTCAATATTTATAAATACCTAAGCGATTTCTTCTGCTCCATGTACTGAACGCCAAGTACTTGTGCCTGCTGGGGAAGTAAATATTACAAACAGAAAAGGAGATGTTAGTACCAGTCAAGATTTCATCTCGGAAAGTATTTTCAAAATCCCGTTGACTTCACTGAGACCCAAGAGTCTGTTACAAGTTAAAGCTTTTAAGGGTATGTACATTAATGAACATTGTACTACCGTTGATTAAGGTAGATGACACTGCCAGAAAATTGGAGATCTGAAGGTTTTTTCATTTGTTTGCTTTGTTTTGTCTTTTTTGTTGTGTTTGTTTGTTTGTTTGTTTGTTTCTCTTTGCCAAAAATCGTTTGGCTCAGGAGAACTGCAGCTCTTACCAAAGAGCACAGAGCAGAACCCAAAATCTGTTTGCAGGAAACTTCTTTGTGCTCCTTTTCCTCCTGGTTTCAAATGGAGGTAGATTTTGTGCCTTCACAGCAGGTCAGGACACCTAGCAGAGATTATGTTTGCCTGTGTCCTGGGGTGCAAGGCTGCTGATGGACTCTTCTCCCTTTCTGGAGAAAAGCTTCCCCAGGCCATCTCCTTGGTGCTCTGAAAGACACTTGCACCACTGTCTCTGTGGGTTCCTGCTTTGAAGAAAGGCTTCTTTGTGTATGAGAAGTGTGTGTAACTGTTTAGGGATAACTGTTCGGGATAAATGTTTTCTTGAAGGAAAAATACGGTCAGCTGTGGTGCAAGAATGAGTGGGAGAAAAGATACCACTTGTAAAGGACCTGATGTGAAAATGGCTTTCTAATACGCATGGTCACTGTTCTGTTGTATTTACAATAAATGCACCCTTTCTCATAGTTTGCAAGGAGTTTCTGCTGAGTAAATCTTGCATGGTACTTGGATCACTAGACCAAAGACTAGAGAAAAGCAGATGATATCAGTCATTGACTGGTAACACAGATGGCTCTTCCTCCCTGTCTGGGCTTCAGAGGCTGTGCTTCCATTAGGTTTGATTTGGGAACAGAAAAGAAATGGCAACAGAAAACAAAGAAAAGACTGATATCTCAGTGTGGGTTGCAAAATATCATTCTCTCAACCTCATGTCGTAAAAACAGACTCCTATTTCACAGATGATATCCACATGGGCAGGCTTTTGTGCATGCATGAATTCCCCACAGATTTCAGTAAACCATCCTGGATGTTATGGTTGATACAGGGCTTCAGTGTTATGTAGGGGAGTCATGGCTCCAAAGAACCAGCCTGGAATTTGTCTTTCTGATGGTAAGGAACGTCTCTTTAACAGAAAAGGAGGCAGTGAAATGTATCTAAAGAGGATGATCACTAAGTGCAAGTACTGCAGTACAGCAGTTTCACAGGGAAGGGGCTTGCCTTTAGCATTTGTGTTCACATTACAATGAATGTTGGTTATAGTTTAGAAAAATGTATTAATTACAATACAGTTCTTTTCTACAGCACATTATTTTGCCTTTAAAACTGAGCAGATACCACAGTGTGCTGCAGAAGACATTTTGAGACTAATGTTTAAAGGATATTTAAAAAAGCCTTGGAAGTAGTTTTGCATGCTTTCTGCATGAGCTAGATGACATCACATTAAAAAAAAAAGTTTCACTTTTTTTTTTTTTTTAAGCATTATCAGGACAGTTGTTTTCCTTTCATTTGGTCAGTGTAGTATTAGAAATAAGTATTATCTATTTTATATACCTGTGCATTTATATGTGTGTATGTATATAGATCTCAGTAACAAATATTATTCTGTCTGTCATCAGCCCTTTAACTGCATAGGGACAAGCAGAGACCTCAGCAGTACATTTTCGCAGCCTGAAGTCCAGTCCTTGCTTAGGTTTGATCCTACAGATGCTTGTGGTGGCACCACACTGGGGAATTTTCTGGTAATTTAATTGTGATTGGTATTTTTCCTGAGATTCATTTTCTGAGTCAGGTAACAAAAAGATTTCTGAAAGTAGCTTCTTGGTACAAGGTGTGGCATTGCTATTACTTCTTTAAGTATTGGTAGTGTGTCAACATAGGAAAAGGTTCAGATGCATCTCTACAACTTTCTACTGAAGCAAAGCTGTTTTCCACAGTAGTGTCTCTTGATATCCTCCCTACATGCTGATCTCTGAAAAGCTCTGCTCCAACCTTCTTTGCCCCTCCAGCATCCTGTTACCACAGATGACGACTGGGGAATAGACTTAAGGCATCTCGGTGAAGTTTAAATGTGAAGGATAAGTAAAGTTTCAGGGTCATTTGATTATCCATAGCTCGAATCTGGAATAGGAAGTGGTTCAGTGACAACACTCCCAATGTACCAAAGAAGTCAATTAAAAGAAAAGTTGCCAGAACATGCCTTGAATTTTTTAGCTATGGGGTTTTATTGTAAGGCTGAATCTATTCATTTCAAATTAGACAAGCCATACTGTTCCTAAAGAGAGAGAAACAACAAAATAACAAAACTTTTTTCATTATTTTTAAGGTTCTCTATGTTTTTTGGCAGATGTGACAACTTCATGTTTCAGCAAAAAGATAACAGAAACCTGATTAGTCTGATAATGCAGTAAAGTAGAAAGTTAAAGCAGTCTGTAGGAAACATTTAGCATCCCAGAGGGCTTTCTTTTTAGCAAAGAGGAAGCGTAATAAGTAGTGATCTAAACAGAGCAATTTACTCTATGGAGTGATTAGTATCTTCTCTTCTTGTGAATGGCATGATATGAACTCTTCTGTAAAAGCTTTGAAGAAGAAATTGTGTGAGCTCTACTTGCTTAATGAGCTAGGGACTTCCAACAGTGCTTCAGAAATGTTTAAAACAAGAAAACAACAAAAATTCATCATTCTCTCTTTGCTTTTGCCAGCAGTGGATCCTACCAGCCAAATACTAGAAGTAAATGAATACATTTAAATAACCGCCTTGCAGCGGTTCCAGAGAGAAAACCGGAGCATTTCCCATTATAGTGGCCTTTCATGGCTGTGTGGTTACCAGAGCCAAAAACCACTTCTTCCACTTAGTGCCATTGAATACTTCTTTATTTTCCCTTCCCTTTGTTCAAATTAGAGTGGGAGAGATTTAAGCTATCTATCCTTGGCACAGAATGGTTGTGTTTGGTATCTTTTCCCTCTTTTCAATGATGCTGGAGAACCCCTTTCCCCAGTAAAACCCAACATTTTACATCTTGGATTTGCTGCTCAAACTTCTGTAGCTGGCAAAGGCACTGAATTTTTCTTCCTTTCTAAGTGAGTAAACAGAGTACCCTCTGTATTAAAACTGACCTCTTGGGGTGATAAAGTAAATGAGGGGAAAAAAAAAAAAAAAAAAAAACGGTTTGTGATTAGGGGTGTAACTACCCAGGTACAGACACCACAGTGGAAACTAAACTACCAGTGTGCCTTTTTTTTTTTTTTTTTAATGATAATAGATGAAATTATCCGGTGTTCAAAATATACTTTCTATTTGTTCAAAACAGACTGGCATTGCCTTATAAGCAGCTGTTTAGTACTGTACAGACAACCTAATGACAAGGAACCCTATCGTTGTTGTCAGAACCCTTAGAGAGAAAGATTTTTCTGTATTCTGTTAATACATTTCACAAAAGAGTGCATCAAATCAAACAAAACCAAAACTATCTGATGTATATTTCAAGAAAAAGATGTATTTGCAGTGGTAAACACAGGTCAGCCTTCTTTCCATTTTGAAATCTTAGTTTCCAGCCCACCATTAAATGTGCTCTGCTCATTAACATAATTTTGAATAGGCATTTGCTTGAAGGCTCAACTCTCCCAAGTGCTTGCTTTGCTGGTTTGCTCTGTGAAGAGTGATGAAAGGTGTGCCCTGGAAATGGAAGTAGCCCCAATAGCCTGCAGCATTTTTTCAGCATAAAAGACCAGTCTTTCAGCTGCTGGAGCCAAGAACTAATCCCCAGCTTGGCTCACAGAGCAACAAACTGGG
This sequence comes from Aythya ferina, assembly GCF_964211825.1. Taxonomy (NCBI): domain Eukaryota; kingdom Metazoa; phylum Chordata; class Aves; order Anseriformes; family Anatidae; genus Aythya; species Aythya ferina. The sequence continues at coordinate 73,621,325 of NC_140299.1, forward strand.
CCTGAAGGATGCTTGTTGCATTTCTTTATGCATGGAAACACTCTTGGGAGTTTTGAGGTGTGGGTTTTGTGGAGGCTTGTTTTGGTTAGTTAGTTGTGTTTTTTGTTTGTTTGTTTGTTTTATGTTTTCTTTTGTTCTGATGTTTGTTGTTTTTTTGTCAATGGTTGTTTGTTGTTATGTTCTTTTTTTTTTCTTTTTTTTTTTTTTGGCACCCCTGGTTTCTTCCAGTGTGAAGGCTTGTAAAGCAACACAAAGAGGGGACTGTGTGCAATATCACCCTCAAAAAAGCTCTTCCCAGGGCTGGGTAGGGCTGTCCTGAGCTGCACTCAACCTGCAGAGCAGCCTGCAGGAACATGAGAGCAGGTTGGATACCTGCCACGGTGTTCAGGTGGAGGGCAAGGGTAAGGCCAGGAGGGTAGGGCAGGCAGGCCTATGGGGAGTGAGCCAGGTGGCTTATTGAAGAAGCTAGGTCTGTACCATGACACAGACATTTTTTGAAGGTGTGAGAGGCAGCATATTCTGGTAACCTGATGGAATATAAACAACTTCTTGCATTTCTTATAGTGCCAGGAGGTGTTGGGCCTATACCAGGCCTTGTCTGAGATCCCTCTGCAAGGAGGAAGAGGCAGCTGGGAGCCCAGCTTGTCATGAAAGCTCCTCCAGAAGAAAATGAAGCTCAAAGAGTTTTGCAAAAACCCATTATGTAGTCTGTATGGGATATTCAGTCTCAGGAACCCAGAAGATATGCCCAGTCATGCCTCTCATAGTTGCAAAGTGAATTAATACATTTTTGCAATACTTAGACGTTGCAGTGGTGGCTCTTTTGAGAGGAGTTTGGAAGGCAGTGTTGGGGCAGCAAAGAAGTTGACTGGTATCAGAACAAGTCTTGGGTAATCAAAGAGCTAAAGCCAGCCTTGCAGTGGAAGGGGGAATATGACAACGTGAAATTATACCCTGATTCAGGTGGTCTTTGTTTCCTACTGTATTGGAAAATGTTAATCAGAACATGCAGGTAGAACTTGTGAGGGATGCAGCTCATTTGAAAGTGAAGGGGCTGTGGAAAAGAAGCAATGATAAAAAAAAAAAAAAAAAAAAAAAAAAAAAAAAAAAAAAAAAAAAGTCTGAATTATTTGGTAGGCTGTTGTATGGATGTCTTCAGTCTGTCTTCCACTGGGTATTTTTTTACAGTCCTCCTACCTTTTGATTTTCTAAATCTCCTTAGGCAGAATTCTGCAGTGAAAGATATTTTGTTTGCATGTGCATGCTTCTTTCCTGTAGCAGTAGAAAATGCAAGAGTGTGGAACCAGACAGTTAGCTACCTGGAGACCTGCTGGACCAGCTTGGTGTGCTCCTGACCATTACTGCTCTTCACCAGTGAGAATTCAGTCTGTGTGTTGCATGATCCCTGATTTATCTATCCTGAAAAGTTGTAGGGTTGCATCTAGGTATTTGAGACCTACTATTTATGTTCCAGAAGAAAAGCATTTTTATCCTTTGCTGGACTTCCTGCTCTTGCCCGTTCTGTTTTTTTAGCCCATGGAAGCTATTTTTGAACTTGCTTTTGTAGTAATGGACAGTGAATAAGCACTAAGGAAGGTCAACACCCTCTTTGGTTTTATAGTCAATCTGTGGAGGTTGTAATCATAGCTTCCAACAGGATCTGTGTCACTTGTGAATTATACCTTCCAGCAGTCAAACTGCTTCTTTTTCCAGTGTTACTGGTGGTTGGGTCTCTTTGGTACCCTGAGGGTCTAGATGTGTTAGGTTACTCTTTTTAAGTATAAACTCTTGGATAACTAAGGGCTTCTCAGTTTGATTTTTGCTAGCTTGGACATTTGTTAGGTCTGAAACTCAGCAACATAGTCTACTACAAAAGCATTCTTAAGATGTTGCCACAAGGTCTATAATAAGTAATTCTTTTCTTTATCTTGTCATAGCTGAATTAAAGGAATCCCCTTGCAAAGGGATTAATTTCTCCCCTCTTTTCAGCTGTGAAAACTGAAAAATTATTCTAGTGAAATTGAGATGGCTTACTAAATCTAACATGCATGTTTTTATTTAAATCTGTCAAACAGTTACTTTGGACAGTTCTGGAAGATGCAGTTCTGCAAAGGGTATGTGAAAAGCTGTTGGATCTTGGTGATAGCATTTTATACTTTTGTTTTACAGGCCTAAATAATTGCATAAGGTATAGTAGATACAAGGTCTGATGAATCAGCACCCTTGTCTGAACACTTTCTTGATTTTGGACTTAATATTTCGGGTAAATGATACCTATCAACTTCTATTTTTACAGTAAAACACACCATCCTTTCCCCTTTGTTTTTGAACCTCTTATTTCCTTTGCATCCCATAGTCTGAACAATAGTTTTTGCTTTTCATTAGATAGTGGAGATTTTTTGGTTGCAAATTGGATTATTTTTTTTCTCATCTGTTACAACTTTACTTCTATAAAGACCATGAGTTTGCAATTGCGGCTTGAGAAATTATTTACATATTGAATCAATTATTCCTATACTTACTCTCTTATGCTTATTTTAAAGATATTCTTAATTGATACCCTTTTTGAGGATTTTGAAATTGGCAGTTTCCCCAAGTTTTTCAGCTCTAGCCTTCCTGGTATGTTGGTAAATTTCAGAGTACTTAGCTAAATTCAAAGCAGTGCTATTGCTTTTTCATTCACTGCTGTACTAAATGTAGAGCTGTAAGCCACCTACTGCAGTTTTGGAGTCCTAACCTACTGTTTCCAATTCTGACTTTCCGCTGAAATATTTTCTGGACTTCCGGATAGCACTGAGAATGATAAATATTATTTTTGGGATCCAAGGGTAGCTACCTAAGAATTAAAATCTCATCCTGTATAGGATGAGTCTCCTCTGAGTCTCGCAAACTTCAAGGAGACTGCATGCAAGTTGAATGACTTCTGTAAATTTGAGGTCTCTGGCTTCTACTTGGCATTTTGTTGCATGCAGAGTTGTCATCTTTCCCAGGCTTCCTTGCCAAATAAATGGATTTTCATCTCCCCTTCGTGTTCTGGGTAAGAAAACAGCAGCATGTCAAGGTTAATTCAGTAAAGGAGAAAAGGAGAGAAACAGACTGTGTTTGGAGGGCCTAGGGTTAAAATACTTTTAAAACGTTTTCTTGGATATGGAAACATTTTTGTGGCTTCCAAGTTTTAAAGGTTCTGTAAAAGTCAGACCTTAGTATGCTAAGACTGTTCATCTCTATTTCTCCCAGCAAGGAATAAATGCACACATGTCTTGGTGGGGGGTCTTTTGATGTGTTTTTTGGGGGGAGGTGGGAGGCTAGGTGAACTAAGGAATTCTGCAAATTCTCAGATTGCAGTGGGGTTTATATACTGATCATTTGCCATTCATGCACTGAGGTGGTAGGATCCTGAGCTCCCCTCTTACCTTACTGCTCCAGGCACCCACTGCCTTCTCATCTCCAGTCCTTTTCCTAAGAGGAGAAGGCAGTAATGAGCAGCTCACCCAAGAATAACCCCATGGGCAAGACCTCTCCATGCCTTGGCCCAATTCCTCACCCCACTCTTTCAGCCATGCTGGAGGGGCTAGGGCAGCAGCAGGATGAATCAAGCACTAATCACTGGAGAGAAAGTTGCTCTTCGTCCCAGCCTCCCCATTGCCACCCCAGTGGCATGGTCCTATACCACCACAGAAGAGGAGCTGAGGGAACACCTGTAGCAGAGCGTGGCTGGAGAGGCCAATGCCAAGGTGCCATTCTCACTGCAGGATGAAAAGGTGTTGGCTGTAAAACCAGAGTGAGTTTTCTTTATGAAGTCCTGGTGCCGCATTTCCCAGTCTGTGTGCACTGGGTTGGGGTTGTGCCTAGGTCTCAAGTTTTTGAGGATTTCAACCCCATATACTCAGGATTTTCGTGTTCTTTGGCTTGGATATTAAATCAACCTCACATGGTTAGAGGAGGCTTTGATTTCAACCTGCTATTATTCCATTTTCCTTTATCTGTCTTGTTGGTTTGTAATTCAGATGTTTTTTTTCTGTGCAGACGTGTTCTGGAGATTTAGTTAGCATGGGTAATTTGTGGCTCAGTTTGTTTTAAACTTCTGTTGAGATACACAAAATGGATGAGGTAAATCTCAGGGCACTGCACATCTGGCTCACCCATGCAATGAAACACACTGAGTGAAACTTCAGGAAATTAAAATATAAACTTCCCTGCCCCTTTTCCTGCAGGGGCAGGAGAGGGGCTGGGTCTGCCTACTTGTGTGTGTCATTATGGTATGTTAACACTTTCAGTTCTCGGAGGTACATTTTATTTCCCTCTTGCTAAAGCCTTTGCAGCCAGACAAAAGTGTCATGGGTAAATGTGGTGCCTTGGGATCTCTGTATGTTCGTGACCCATGAGGTCAAAATCTTCCCGTGGATATCTGCTGGCATCCGAGAAAGTCCATCATCTGGAAGTCCCCTATTTGAACTTTTGTTAGTGACCTGTTCCTTATTACTGTCACTAATGGGCCCATTTATTGTGGTGTCTGAAAACTCCAGTGGTGAACACGAATCAGTTCCCAATTTAACTCTCAAGAGCAAACACCTGCATGACCGAGGCCCTGGAAAACTCTTCATTCCCCTAGGAATGAAAAGATTGCTGTTAAAGGAGGATTCCAGGTTTTGGATTAGCATGCCCTGAGCACAAAACTTCTCTCAAAATCCTTTACATGACCGGAGTCTTTTGTTCTGTATTCAAAAGAAAAGAAACTAGTAAGCCTCATTCTGTTCATCTGGGATTATTCAGGTGCTGCCCTGTTTTCAAACTTAACAAGTCTGGCTCTGTAGCACTTAGCATATTCTTATGTGTGTTGCACACATTCAGCCCTGGCTTGTCACTTTGTGAATGAGACAAATGCAATGCACTTTGTGCATATTACAATGAGCCTTGTGTTATCCTACCTTGTCTCAGGTTTCGTATGAGGAGCATGGGGAGAATATTACTAAATGAGAGGGATATTTCACGTTCTAAGCCCGAATGCAAAACAAAGTCAACACAAGGGAAAAAGGAAAGCAACATCTACCACATTTTCTATTTCTGAAATTAAAATATATGTTCTGCCATGTGTAGTTTGTGTCTCACTGCAGGAACAACAGGGGAGCAAAAGTTGTTAAGTATGGGCAGCAGTCATCTACAAGAAACATTTAGATCAGTGAATACATGGGAAAAGATAGAATTTATTCAGGATCACAAACCAGATTTTGGAGTCTTGAATTCCTGTGTAACTGAGGCTGTGTCCAGATATAGAGGGCAAAAAACAGGGCGTTCACATAATTAATGCAGATGTTGGCAAGCTTTTATAAGGTCCGCTAATTCATTCCTACGACTTCCTCCCTCCCTCAAGGCTTCTTATAGTTGACCTGTTATTACCACACAATATTTAAGCAAAGAATTAAAGCCAGATGCCTTGTAGCTAGGTCTCCCTTTGTTAAGTATCCCTTGTAAATCAGTTTTTCTGGGCAGTGGAAAGATCATACATGAGAACTTCTTTAAATTCTTAAATAATTAAGACTGAAAGGTTTCTAACCTAGAGTTGATGTATCCTAGAGGAACAATAAAAGTTTTATAGTAAGTATGCTGAGAAATAGTATTTACTCTGGCTTTTTATTATCCTGGGTCTGCAAATGTTTCTGATAAATGTTTAGGTTAGAGGTAAAATAATTTTTAGAAAAACCTTTTATCTTTTTTCTTTAACACAAATCTAGCTATCATGTGGCAGATTTGGGATACGGGTGGGAAGTTTTGCACATTGCTTTATTGGAACTAGGCTAGTTGTGACGACAAAGACATGCAAATTAAAACAAACAAATAGCTCTGAGTAGTAATTCTAAGGCAATCTTTATCAGATACTATTTTAACTTGTGTCCAATTACTATTTCTGTTTCCTAGTTGTGTACATTTTTGGTTTCAAAGTGAAGGTTATGTTAGCTGTAGCATTTCCTGAGAATGGCTGGAGCTGTCCAAAACATGTTGTTTTTTTGGTTTGCATGTTTAAATGGGAAGAAATTCTTATCTTTTAATATTGTTGATCTGTTCCTCATTCCAGATTATTACCTGCTTTCTTGCTAAAACTGCTTCTCTTTCTGTGTGTAAGGAAAAAAAAAAAAAAAAAAGTAATAAAAAAATCAGTCATTAGAGTTTCACAGCCATAAAACTAGAGACAGGTCTCCTGAGCCTCTTCAAACAGAGACTTTTCTGACATGAACTTCTTGTTGGTTTTCTTTTTATTATTTTTTTTTTTAAGTCCTTTATGATAAGCCATGCTAAACAAGGAACCAGTATGCTACTCAAAAGAGTTTCTTTTTCTGAGGCTTGCCTTTTGGGAATTACACCTTCAGTAATTGATTATAACTTAGGAAGGAAACTTATTAAGCATTTTCTTGTTGGCCAGTGTTTTTACACAAAGCTGTTACATTCTGGTGGGGTACAGGGCTTGCTTGCTGCACCTATAGCTGTGCTCAGCTGGGTACTCTGGCAGGAAAATTAATCATGTATTTCTTGACATAGCCATAACAATATTTAATGCAAGAAATAAAGTTTGCTGCTTTTAACACGTGTTAAGACAAATATTGCTTTTTTTTCTTTCCTTGCTTCGCTCTTTCCTTTTCTAACTGAAATAAGCAAGTTTAGGTGAGTTATATTTAAAGGCACAGCGCCTTTATAACCCAGTTCAGCAACGTGGTTGATAGTAAAAGGAGAATGCTCATAGAAATACAGTGGCTTCCTTTATCACTTATAAATGCACTTCATGCTTTATGGACAGATAGGACCACTGGCCCAGGGAATTTACATTGTTAGTACACATTGATGATTTTAATTTAGGGTTGTTCTTCCCCATTTTTAAGACAGCAAAACAAGAAATGTCCCTGACAGAGACCTAAATGAATGAAAACCTCCTGAGAACAGCAATAATTTTTCGTGCTTTTTGAGGAGCTTGTCTTTTAACACAGCTACAGACAGACAATGTTTTTATGCATTGATAACATAAATAAGGCATTGTATAACAGAGTTAACTTTTTTAATTATGAATTGCATGCCCTTCTCCATGAGTGAGTTTTTTCAGCAGGTCTGCTTGGCCAGAAGCTCTTAATATTTACTATGTAATTTACAACGATGTCAGAAGTCATGCTAGTTCCCAGAGCAGATGGAAGTATTTCTGGTGGTTTCTAATCTGGTTGCAGTTACTGGACTCCTCAGAGCAATTGTTTGTGAGTTGTGGAATGCTATTTGTTCTGAAAAAATAAATTTGTTCTGAAGCGTGTTCCCTTCCTGCCTCCAGTGCCTCTCCCAGCTCTCTGTGCATGCCTTGTCTGTGCAGGCAATCATATGTTTTTAGTTCTGATGTCGTTCTTTTTCTCTCTCTTCCCCCTCCCCTCCCCCTCTTCTTTCAGTCCACAGCCATGAGTGAACCACAGTGCTACTACAATGAAACCATTGCCTTCTTTTATAACCGGAGTGGAAAATATCTAGCCACTGAATGGAACACTGTCAGCAAGCTCGTAATGGGCTTGGGGATTACCGTCTGCATCTTCATCATGCTGGCCAACCTCTTGGTTATGGTGGCTATTTATGTCAACCGCCGATTCCACTTTCCTATTTATTACTTAATGGCCAACTTAGCTGCTGCGGACTTTTTTGCAGGGCTGGCCTACTTTTACTTAATGTTTAACACAGGACCCAACACTAGAAGATTGACTGTAAGCACCTGGCTTCTCCGTCAGGGTCTCATTGACACTAGCCTGACGGCCTCTGTAGCCAATCTGTTGGCCATCGCTATCGAGCGGCACATTACAGTCTTTCGCATGCAGCTACATACTCGGATGAGCAACCGGCGAGTGGTGGTGGTAATTGTTGTTATCTGGACTATGGCCATCGTAATGGGCGCCATACCAAGTGTCGGATGGAACTGTATTTGTGATATCACTCACTGCTCCAACATGGCACCGCTCTATAGTGACTCCTACCTGGTCTTCTGGGCTATTTTCAACCTGGTCACTTTCGTGGTCATGGTGGTCCTATACGCTCATATCTTTGGGTATGTCCGCCAAAGGACTATGAGAATGTCCAGACACAGTTCTGGACCCCGCAGGAATCGGGACACGATGATGAGCCTCCTGAAGACTGTGGTCATTGTGCTTGGTAAGTGTTTATTTCATCCCCCCCTATGTTCCCCTCTCTGTTTCTTACCAGGTGATTGCCGTAATGCATGTCCAACTTCTGGGAGGTCAGCAGCATTTGAAGGGTGGTAGAAGAGGCAGGGGTAATTAGAAGCCCCAGTATTCGTTACTGTGTTGGGATTATCAAGCTTATTTATTGAAGTGCATATCAGAGACTTGGTCATTCAGCCCTGTGACATGAAACTGATGAAAAAACCAGGACCTGGAGATGTAAGGGTTGTTGGTTTTGTTGTTTGTGTGTTTGTTTGCAGCAATGCAGGTTTGAAACCTATAGCAGCAGCCCATCCTGGGCAGTGTTCACCCTTTTGCTCTGGAATATGCCAAACGGCTGCAATCTTAAAAAATATTACAGGGGAAGCTGCACTATCCACTGAAGTACCTGTTGTTTCCTTCTGCTACTCAAAAAGCAGTGTGCATATCCAGGCAGTTCTTTGTGTCTGGAGAACAAAGAGGAGCTAAAGACTATCAGTGAAAGGATTTTACACGTTAAGCAGGACTGTGTGCACAGTATGCTGAGGTCTCTGCTATAAGGGTATCTAAGTAACTGCTAGTTCATTTATGCAGGAAGATACAACATGAGTTATTGGTGTGTTTCAGCACAACACTTGGGAGGTCCTTGAGGTTCAGGGCTTGGAAAATGAGGAAACATCAGGTGAATATTATGGCACACTTTGGGGTTGGATGTTTTTCTGGCTTTCTGTGGATGGGTGTATTTGATTTTGGTCTTGGGCTCTCAGCTTTCTTATATGAAAGGACATGTTGACTATACTGGGTACCACGCTCTGGTGATTTTCCTTGCAGTTTCTTCTTCCCTTTGTAGCAGCAGATGTTGGTGAGCTGTGGGCAGGCAAGGATGGTGCTGGTTGCTTCCTCAACCTCAGCTGTGAACCTACTCCTGAGACCGTCCAGCATGGTACATGAGTCTCTTGGGATGATAGCTCCCTTTTGCATGGTGAAGTTGCCTTAGTCATCCATAAACGCCACAGTACCCAGCCTGCAAAGACCAAACCTTAATCAAGGTTCTTGCTCTGAAGTCCTAATATCCATGGTTTTACACTGTGATCTTTGCTTTATAGCAGTTACTGCCTGTACAGACAAGGAAGATGGTTATAGAGCTTTGTTATGAGTCACTATGACAACTCGTGTTTTAGTTTAAGAATGTGCATGCTGTTTTCTGACCTAGCAGTTTGCTTTTTAACCAGAATATGAACTGCGTAGGACTACCCTGTCCATCCATTGGAAAGCTGTATTCCTAAGTGTCCTGCTTTTCTCTTCAGGGAAAGAGTATCTTTCAGAGTTTTGCATGGGAGGCTGTAGTGTTGGGTTAAACCTCTTCTGACTGCCTGGTGGTTCAGAAACCTGTCTCTCCATACCTCCCTCCTTGCAGAAGGCAAGATGAGGTGAAGGAAACAAAGAAAACTTGGACTTTGAAGACTTTTTTTTTTTTTTAATAGATCCTTGTTTCCTCTTCTGAGTAAATTGCTTTTCATATAACAGTGAAGTATTTCCTGTGAGGAGAAGGACTGGTTCAGGCTTAAAAAAAAATTAAAAAAAAAAAAAAAAAAAAAAAAAAAAAAAAGTGAATAGGGAATAGAAAGCACCGATAACAGTAAAATGCAGAACTGTAGGAATATATAAGTCACTGAATAAATTGCAAATGGTAGTTAATACCATGCGTGCATGAGGATAGCTGAAAGTGTTGGTACTGACTGTACCCTCCTCCATTCTCCTATGGGTAAGAGCAGAGATCACACTGAAGATGTGTTGGCCACCCAGTACCACAACAGAAGAGGAGTACAAAGAACCTAGAGCAGCCCCCATTTTTCCTCATAAGAGCCTCTATTTTTCAAGGTATTTACTGTTCTCAAAACTGTGGAACAACTCCAATGGTTAAATAACATTAGCCAAACTGAAGGTGACTACAGTTTAACTGCTGATGTAGGCCAGTAGTATCTCTGATTCTTCATTTAGAGTATTTGGAGGAAATTTGTCGGTACTGCGGGTAGCACATACTAAATTTTCCACAAAATCCTAACAGGACCTTGTTTCTTGTCACTGATACAGCTAAATTCATTCAGTGTTGTGCACACACTTTGCCTTAGCACCTCTTCTAGTCTGCAAAACCCACCATTTTTAGTGTGAGACAGCGTGGTCTTTTGTTGAATCTTTTGAGGAAGACAAAGCAACTTCCAGGCAGTTTGGCTGGAAGAGTTCAGTTGTAGGGCTACTGAGTAAAGCAGCAGCAGTGCTTTCACCTCACTGTCATCTGTGAGATGCAGCTGCAAGGTAAAGAAGGCTGGGAAGCAGCAGTGTAGAAATGAGGAAGAACAGCCTGAAGCCAGGAATCAGGCGTGGGGGCAAAAACAGAGAATTTGAGGAGGTTAATTGTTTGTACATTGTAGTGTTAAGCAGATTGCTAGCTGAACCATGAGAAAAGCTTGTTAGTTGCCACCGGCTGATGAGAGCTGCCCCGTATCACTGATTTATCACTTCCAGTGGAGGATTGTTCTGGTTCTGAAATGAAAGTTGAGCATCATTTGGAAGCACTGATTAGGTAGGAGATGTTTGAGTTTGGAGGAGAGAACTTGGAGATACCCACTCCTCTGGGTGTCTTGGTGCTCTTGCACTGCTTGAAGTCCACTTGCAAGTCTGGTTTAAAATTTTCTCAAGCAGCAGATTTAATTTCACAGAGTCCTATGTCCCAAGTGGCTCCTCCCAAAGCTAGCTGATCCACAGTGCTGCAGGGGAAGTTTGTCTGTTTCTGCTTTGGGAAAGGCAGAAAAGGTGGCTCTCCTGGACTGCCTGGAATGGCTGAATGTGTATCTCATGCTGTGTGGCTTCTTCTGTGTGAGCAGGTCACCTCTTCCCCTCTCTCCATCACGCTACCTTTTGTGAGAAGGAGTCAGCATAGGAGCTGCCTGGCAACCCCGGTCCTCGGGCCTGGCCGGGACCCCAATTTCGGTCAGGACCAAGCGCGATGCTCTGGGGCTGCCGGCGAGCAGGACGGCCGCCAGCCGCCTTGCACAAGCAGGCGATTGTGCAGCAGGAGAGGTCGGGGTCTGGCACCCAGCGTCATCCCGCAGAGCCGGGGTGCCGAGTCCTGGGAGCACGTCGGAGGCAAAGAACAGATTTTTTTTTTCTTTTTGTGCCCTTTTGTTTTGGGCTTTTTTTTTTTTTTTTTCCTTGAGTGAAATATTTTAAACAGAAGGAAGTGATTTCATAGTTGAGCCCTTTTTTTTTTTTTTTCCTTCTTCTAACAAGGCGGCTTTTGAAATCTTTCAAATGTAGCAGGGAACATAAAGCTCTTTCTCCAGAGCATGCCTTTTCCTGTGCGCTGGGGCTAAGGCAGGACTGATCTGTATACCGCACACGGCCATAAAATCGGGTCTGGTTTGGCTTGCAACCCAATGACACTTTGCATTTCACCACGAACATGTGTTAGGTTTAAATGAGCAGTCAAAGGAACAGGCAGAAACCTAGCGGATGCAACAGCTGAAAGCTGGCATCTTTCTTCCCTTCTATCGTCCCTATTTTTGTATCTTGTTTTTAAGGACAAAGCTAAACTGCTGTTCCTTGTAGAAGTCATAGTTGGAATGTGAAAGCACTTGGTGGGGCCTGATTTGCAGATTTGATCCAAAAAGGGGTGACAATATCTAACTGCTCTTTTAAGAAGTGAGGAAAACACCAAAAGGGGAAAATAATAATAATAATAACAATAACAATAACAATAACAATAACAATAACAATAACAATAACAATAATAATAATAATAATATATATATATATATATATGTATATATATTTCAGAGCTCAGGCCTGAAAAACTAGCTCTGCTTTAGGTTTCCATGAAATGAAAAAAGTCCTGTAAGGCTAGGTGTTTTTAGGTGTTCTTATATACATGCATTGTAGACTGCCTTGCTCATCAGCTCCTGTTTTCATAATGTGGATAACTCTTCCCTAAACCTCTGTACACATTTTTGGACAGTATTCCCTGTCTAGAATGTAGTCTTTGTCTGAAAACCTTCTTTTGCCACCATTATGATGCAAGAGACAATAAAGGCAAAAAAATGAACCTGGTGTGTGGTTCCCCAAAAGAATGATTAAAATGTGGGGTAGTTTTGTTAGTCCTTTCACGGTAATTAGTCAACAGGTCTTCCTGATACAGGGTGGAACACTGCTCTATCTGAGATTATGATACTGAGGTTTTATAACTAAATTTAAAATAACAATAGCAACAGCTCTTCCTACAATAGGTCCTGCCAATTAGCCTTCTGTTTTGGGTGAGTTTGGCCCAGACCAGGCTGTCTGTTGAGCTGAGCACCACAGTTACCCTCCAGGACAGAGGGAGAGCAAACAATGCACTCCTCATTGCTTGCCCTTTATGTTCCTGGGAGCTAAGAAGACACTTAGGCCTTCCCAGCCTGTAAGACCATCCACTCTGTTTGTAGGAATAAGGTTTAGTTTGTAAGATTCTGAAAACTAATGTACGCTCAAATTTGAAAAGAAAAAAAAAAAAAAAAAAAAAAAAAAAGCAAAGGTTCTTTTTGTCTAAACTGTTTTGATTTAAAGGACTCTTTCTGTTTTTGAAGACAGTTCCTTTCCATCTTATAGTGAAGCAATAGATGCAAGGAAAACATCTGGAAATTCAGTATTAACATCTGGAAGGGTGGAACTGCTCAGTAACAGCTTTTATCCTGCCTTCGCTTTCTGCCACAGTTATGAAGTGCATGAGAGACTTATTTTTGTAGTTTTGTAGCTTTTCTTTCACAACTAAGTACCAAATGGGCATGGAAAAAGGCAAATAACTGTGGTAACACACTGAGTTGCAACATGCTGTATGTAAACAGGCGACTAAAGCACACAGCATTTGTTATTGATAACTTTAACCTTGCTGGGTGATTGATTAAAATGCACTGTTTTATTCCACAATCAAAAACATGGAGTTCTATGAGGGCACACTTTTAAAAAATGTTTTCAATATCTACGCTGTCTCTTCTGACGTGTGGGCTGCATCTTTTCCCACTTCCTTCCCCCATGAAGCAAGACTACTAAATTTTCAGTAGAAAATGAAAAGAGCAGGAATTAGTGCTGCAGCCTGAATGAAAACACCCCGAGTGTCACCGGAGAGACGTCTTTACTTCCATACCCCTGCAGTGTCACGTGGATAACAGGCATGGCCTGTCTTCACTGGCTGCTAAATCTTAAAGATTTTAAACCTAAGCTTCATGAAATTTGTATTTTGACAGTCACCGAGTAACTGGTCATGGGCTGGTATCAAGATGATGCTGTCTAGCCAGAGCTTGGTCATGGATTCACTTGACCTTCAGCAGACCTTCCCTGCCCATGGAAAGTTACTCTCGTGGTCCAAACCAAACATCAGCCCCAGTAACACAGTGCAGCTGATATGAGGATCTCTCAGAGAGGATGGGGCTTAACTCTGAGCCCTGGGGCTCGAAGATGACAGCTTCACCTCACCGCCTTCTCCCTGTGGAGTCCTGCAGGCATGAGGAGAGGCAAGGTGTTCAGCGGTGTTTTCCCTGAGATGACTGGAAATAAACATGTCGTCTTCATTTGGAGACACCCATCCACAAGGTAGCGGTGGCCCTGCTTGGGCCTCCAGGTGTTTTTCCCTTAACATGATTGCATTTTACATGTACAGCTGAGATCCATCTGGCGTTAGGCTGAGGGTGGCACATTTCACATCTTCCCTGGAAGTGGGGGGATGTGAAGACGTAAATACCGGGTTACCCTGTGGCCAGCACGGGGGGCTCATTCAGAGTCACCAACCCGGCCTGACCCCTGCATCACAGTAACGTCGCTTGTGTATTGATTTAGTCCGGATGGAAAAACAGGGCAATAAACTCTGGGACTGGCGCTGGCAATACGAGCTTGAGCATCAATGACTTTCTGTTCTAACACACAGGGTGCAGTTATGTGCAGACCCAGTGTTTTTAGATAAGTATATTTTAAAAGTGCATAAACTGTGAATTTAACCCACGGTCAAGTAAACTGGGAAATTGTGGCTGATGACCATAGTCTAAATGGAGCGCTCCTCGTGGAGTTTATGAGATTTAATTCTTATTACCATTGTATGGGCAGTGTGGAGGAGGGGAAGGTATATAATGAGTGCTTTCAGAGCTCCAGCATGACTGCAATAATTTCAAGGTGTATCATCAAATATTTGAATGAAGAAGTGAAATCTTCATTAAAATGCAAGATTTTTATACAACATACCTAATCCTGTAAGATTTTTGATGGCTTGGGTTGCTTTCGCTTTTCTTAGTGGAAGTCCTTATGAGCAGTTGTGATTGCTCCTCAAAGGAATCTTCAGAGGAAAATAGAGAAATAGAGAACACGTACAGTTTGGGGTGGGGATGGTTTCCAGGGCTGTAAATGCTTATCATGTATTACTTTTTTTTTTTTTTTTTTTTTTTTTTCTGTCTTAATAACATTTTGATACTGACTTTAAAAAAAAATAAATCTGTGTACCTTCAGCTTGTACATAGGTGAAGGAAAATGGAAGTCTTCAGATCATTGCTTTTATTGGTTAGAGTATTTAACTGTGAAATCAGTCTGTTTTAATACCAGCAAAAATAGAATTTTAACAATGTCAGTCATCCATAACAAGAGTGGACTAATAATTTTTATATTCATACAAGTGTCCAAATTCTTATTTTCTTGATATAATTTTCTTACTATACTAGCTAGATACGGCATTATTTTATAAAGGGATTAACTATTTTCATGAAAAGTAATTTTTAAAAAATCAGAAAAATGGTTTTCTGCTCTCAGTTGAAGGAATGGAAGTATGAAAACTTCCTAAGGATGAAAGCTGCAGTGCATACGTAATTATGAAGTAATTGGAGTGTGTCTTAAGATACTTTGAACTTGGATGGATGTGTTTTTTCTTGCTTACTTTTCATATTCTTCTAGTAAAAGCAATAGCATGTGTGCTCTGTGACACTTACTGGTCTTGCTAAATCTCACTCACTGGTCATTTTTACTATTGTTTATACTCCTGAAAACAAATTCCAGCTGATCTTACCAAATTTCGCAGTGTGGCCCCAAACCAAATCCTGTCTTGGTGGTACCTGGCAGGTGTGGATGTTGCGAGGAAATAAAGAATAAGGAAATGTGGCATGTGAAAATAACTGTATGACCAGTTTATGTCATAAACCTCATCAGTAGCTTCCTTTTTCAAAACAAGCCTGAGCGAGCTCTTGCTGCTGAAGCAGAAGTTTCTGTTGCTCTGGATCCAGACAGCTCTTTCTGTGAACCCAGAGCATGTTTGGGTGTGTTGGGGATTTGGTTCTAAATGTTTTGCCTAATTTCTTCACTGATGCTCCCAAATAAATTTATTGCATCCTCAGCTAAGGCTGATACATCGTTGGTAACAGTCTTTTCTCTAAAGTATTCCAGGTATCCCTGTGTAATTCATCACTTCACCCTTGGGAAACCCTTTGGAAGTTTACCCCATCCTTTCCCTATCAGTTAGGAATAAACATTATTTATTTTTGTTTGGGAACTTTCGAAACTGCTTTGAGGAACTTCCGTCATTTCCAAAGGCAGGAATGTGGTTTTATTTTACTTTATTTTTAAGGGGGAAAATCTCTCTAGTAAATCCATTTCTTTACATATGATGGAAATGAGGCCCTGTTTAATAAAAGTCTTTCCCCTGACTTCAACATAATTTATTACCTTTCAGGGAAGAAATAAATTTAAAGGGCAAACTCTCTGGGTTCCTCCAAGAATGGCCTGAGAAAGATAAGCCTGAGTAGTTCAACATTTACACTCATGTTCAGGTTTTGATTTAAAAATAAATAAATAAATAAACAGATAATTATAACTGCTTTCATAGGTGGTTTATTGCTTCCAAAAGGCTTACAAAAATGGATTTCAAAACTAGGTTTTATTCTCATCAAGGCCAAGGGAATTGTTTTTTATCTGTCTTTATGAATAATAGCATTTGAAAAACACAGTCTTACCCCCAAGCAACAGAAAACAACCTTTTAGATTGGGTTCAGGTGAAATAACAAACCACAGTCTCTACAGTTAAATTCACTTAGTGAAAATGCACATGAAAACAAAATGAATTAGTGCCGTATCTCAGTTCTCCTAATTCCACCTACCAATGCAACAGCCATGAATGTACTCATCAACCTGGGCTTCTCTGAAGTAGCTGAAGTGGACACTCATTTATGGCGTGTTCGTTCTAACCTAGAACTCTCGGCAAATTTTGAAAAAAAGCTGAAGGCCCAGGGTAGAAATTGTTAACAAAAAAAAATGAGCAATCTGTGTCTGTAAGAAGACATGCATGTGAAGTCTCAGCACACAGCTAAGAAGACCTGCTGATCTTAGGCTTTCTCAGCTGAATATTTTGGAACAGAAGAAGGGATTCTATCCTTTAGAGGGGGCTACAATAATGCTTTTGCAAAATGGCTGCTTGCAAGATAACATTTTTATCTTCTGGAAAGTACATAGTTGCACAGGGAGTTTGCTTCTAAACGTTTTGCTTAATTTCTTCTCTGACTCTCCCAATAGAATTTATTGCATTGCCAGTTAAAATTGTTACACCCTTGGTAACTGTAAAACTACAGCATTTTGCAGTGTGGGAAGATCTGGAGTAACACACATGTCCAGCACAGGCTTGGGTGTTTTCATCTTTGAGATGTCATTTGAGTATCACTGGAAACCACTGAAGGGCTAAGCCAAGACAGCAAAGCCAGATTTACAGATAGACCTCATCTTGAGAAACTGTGAACAAAAATGCCTGCTGTTAACTTGTCACATTGCAAAACTGTGTTCAGTGAAGCACTGAACGATCATTTGTTTGCCACAGTGGAAAACATTTTGAACAAGAGGCTGTTTTGTGGGAGAGGATAAGGGTGCTGCTTGTGGTGTGTTTCACCTCACTTGAGCAGCAGGAGAGAGTAGCCCAAGTCCTCTGTTCATCTGATGGTGTCCATGAATATAGAAAAATAAAATTTTAAGTCTGAAATGATTCCTGCTTCTATAGTTTTAATGAAATTATTGCTCTTGATGTCAAAATACCTAATTAATTCCAGAAGAAATGCTCATGGAGACATCTGAGATGCATCATCTGCCCTCGTTTGGATTGGTGGGATGGTGACTGCAGCCCTCGAACAGCAGCCTTTGTGCCTCCCTGCTTGCAGTCTCAACATGAGAAATGTGTTAAAGGAGAACGCCTAGTTGTTGGTTGTTTTTTTTTTGTTGTGTGTGTTTTTTTTTTTTTTTTTTTTTTTTTTTTTTTTTTTCAGTGCATGCATTTTGAAGCGGAATATGTGAATGAAAAATGTAATTTGAGTACTTCTCATTCTGGCGTCACTAGTGGGACTGCTTCCTATTTCACACAGCTGTGGGCACCGTCACTGACCACACATGGACGTTTTTTCTTTCAGACAAAGGTCTTCTTATTCTATGAATAAGGTTTTGCACACACTTGCACACTTGATGCACTTCCTTAAAGTTGAAAGTTTACGGCTGCGTCATGGCTGGTGGCCATGGCCAGGCTGGTGGCAAGTTCGGTGGCTGCCTGATTCTGGGTGTTTTTTTGCTCTCTCCTCTTCCTCCTTGCTCCCCATTGCTTCTCTGTCCAAAAGTGTGAACCCTTTGGGAACTCAGCTTTCTCGAGAATTTACTCTCTTGTTTATTTGAAGCCCTTGGCCTGGTGAGAAAGGTCAAAAAGCATGATCTGTATGAGCTCAGAGGAAAACCTGGAGAGCGGATAAAAGGACTGTGAGGTGGTATGGAAGGTCACAGGGCTTCAGAAGCAATGACATCATTTGCTAAGTCTAAAACATTTTGTTTGTTTGTTTGTTTTCTGCCCTCAACATGGTCTGTTGTGTGAATCTGCTCGCTGATGAGGAAATGGGGCTCGGGGAACCACCATCAGTGACAAAGCTTGCTGCTGTGGGCTGCTGCTCAGAGTGCAGCGCTCTGTGATGCAGTGGGCTGAAGCAATAGTGTCCTGATGTTGGTGCTAAATGCCTGGGAGGTTATTTAAAACTAGCAGACAAACAAAACCATGCTTCAAATAAATTTGTGAGGGAGGCGAGAAGGAGCACATCTATTGTTTTTCATTGTGTTGCACTAAGAAGTATCTGGGGCTTTCTGCTCTGACAAATGACTTGGCATCTGAGTATGAAGTTGAAAATATATCCATAGATGTGCAGGGACAGTCAAGATTTTTGAAACGTTTTCCTTTGTGAAAGAGGAAGTTGTCTCCTAAAAAAGAGGGAGAGGATTTAGCTGTTAAAGCAGGAAAAGCTGCCGAGCTACTGCCTTTATCTTCTTTTCATAGAAATTGTTTCCTCTGACCCTGGACTCAGTACCTTCCTTGTTCACCTAAAAGTGGTTTGGGGAGCTGTTTCCCATTTTCTGATATTGCTATAACCCCAGGAAGAAGTTGTTTCTACATATGGCATTGATAATTCTCTTCTGCCTTTGTCTGAAGTTGCTTTTAAGTGCCCAGTTTTTACTTTTCTAGAATTACAATGAGTAACGTAAAGTTGAATTTTTCCCAGCAGAAGCAGTGTGTGTAGAAAGAAAAAAGCTGTGTAAATCTATTGCATATTTACAGAATAGCTGCTGCTCTCTTCCATTAAAATAAAAATGAAAATTGTAGTTCATAAAAGGAAAACTGAAGGAAGATTTTTAAAAAGGTATTAAATGGTTTTGGATGTGTAACTGGATTGCTTGAGTGACATTTATTTTTTTAAGTTGGTTATTAATTATCAAAGTAAGCATATGTAATAACATATTTTCTACTGTAAGTGCATCCTGCTTCTGTTAGAGGAAGGGACATACTGGAAACTCTGCTCACACATCCAAACATAGCATGGTTGCTGCACTGGTGCCCCAAAACAGGGCAGCATGCCCAGCTGGGTACTCAGTGTCGCCTGCCAGTCCCATTGGTGCAGATGCTGTTACACACATATTTCATTTAGTTCCCGTGAATTGTGAGGAAAAGCTTCTACATAATTACCAAAAATAAATAAATAAATAAAAAATAAAAAAGTTTTATTTCATTTAAAGTGAGCAGGTGAGGAACAGGCAGGTTTTTGATTTCTCTCATCATCTGGCAGGCAGTGTGAGAAATGAAGAGTGACTAATAATATTATTACAAAGTCTATCTTGTTGTGCCTATTAATCAGCAGCCACAAGGTCTGTGTTTGATATAGGTGGGTTGCATTTAAAAATTTGCCAGCAGAGCCATTAATTTGGTTAAGTACTTTAAGTAATGAGGTGTCTACCTCCAGGTTACAAACTTTTAATGGGGAAATGTATTTCTTTCAGTGCATAGTAAGGAACTGTCAGCTTGTAAGTGACGTGGAAAACAGCCCTTGCTCCCAGTTAATTGGGAAAAGGGCCATGAAGAGGTTGCATACCTCCAGGCTCTGAAAAGCCTCATGAATGGGGAGAGACACAGGCTGAAGGAGTCAAGCCATGTCTTTTCTGCAAATAAAAAGGCAAGGCAACTCCCCTTTGCTCATACCATGTAGGAAGCAGTGTGAGAGCGACTGTGTGGGTGTTTCTAACCCCTGTTTGCACAGGTCAGAGCGGAAATTTGTAATGTAAAAGCTGTTTGTCTTGAGCTGGCAGACCTGCAAAGCATGTCTGCAAGTGTTTGATGTTCCACGTTGTGTCGGCTGTGCACACCATGGTGACCAGGTTCCTCCTCTGGAGGCAATGAGTGGCATGGAAGAAAGATGTGCCAGGCACTCATGCAGGCATGGGCAATTTGGTCTGTTCCATTGGAAAGACTGTCCTGCGCAGACAAGTAATAACCAGGAGATCCCCTGCCTTTGTCATGTGTGTGCCCAAGCAAAAGAATGTAAGAATATAACACTAGCATATTTTCAGTTTCTGATAGTAACAGCAATGCAGAAAGATAATTGGTTCTTTGTTTCTGAATCAAAAATTTCTCCTCTGTCTGTTTTGTACTGATGGTATCCAGTTTGCCCTCTGCAGCAACTCTTTTGTTTAGATACTGCTGCACACAAAAGAAACTGCTATGTATTTCTTGTAGTTCTTATTTGGACTGCCTTTTGAGCTTTCCAGACATACATTAACAGTTTGCAACTTGGAAACTTTGCCCTTCCTGCTCCTTGGAGGAGCAGAGGAATGCATTTGAGGAGACTACAAGCTGTTCTTCTACCTTAAGGTACAAGGTGAACATAGCATGCAGTGCTCCTGCTGATAGCCTCAGGTATTTCAGTCTCAGGCTCCATGTGAGAATAAGTTTCTCTCTTCCTTTTTTCTTTTTTTTTCTTTTTTTTTTTTTTTTTTTTTTTTCACCTGTAAAGAATTTAGAGAGGTTGTGGTCTGCATTCGGGGTGGTTCAGAGTTATGCCTCCATTTTTGTACCTACAGCTTCACTTGAAGCATGTGACTTGTCATCTGAGCCTATTTATAGTGAGTGTTTTTATATATAATTAAGAATAGCAAAGGGCTTGCTTGGTCAGCAACTCTTCTTCTGCTGTAGGCTCCCACGCATGTGCCATAATAAAGCCACAATCTCCATTTGCTAGCTGCACTTATCGCACATGAAACTTTTAGGTTTACCCAGTTGCAGGTACGAGTATTGAAAACAGAAGGAGGTTTGCCTTGAGACGGACGTGCACATCAGAGCCATAGAAGATACCTTCAATGAAGGTCTACACCTGGCTTGCCAGAAATCAGGCGAAATGTAGGTTGTGCTGCTGGGAGCCACATGGATGCTGGTGGGTTACTGGAAGGGTTTCCCATCTTAGTGTGCAGGATGGATGTGGCAGGGTGGTGCACAAGTCCTGAAGGCTAAAAAAAATAATCTGTAAGACTGGCAGTAGGATGAAGGCAAGATTTGTAAGATAGGTAAATTGAGTGCACTTTAGTTTATGTTGTGTTATGTCTAAGATACTGACCACCCATAAGGTTAATCTGAAGCATGCAGCTGCAGCGTGTCTACTGTTTTTCCCAGCATGCTGAGTCATACCAAGCACCACTTAGGAAACCAAAGACTGATTTTCCAAGAACTCATAATGGCTAAAATTCTTACTCTGAAGCTGACCAGTAAATAGTTCATGGTAGAGAAAAGGAAATATCTCTGTTCAGTGACAGTGGATGAAACTTAACAGGGAGAGTAGAAGAGTGTCTGCACCTTGGTCACAGAAGCTGATAGACGGTGTTGTGAAATACAGAATAAATCGATGTTTCTTACAATGCTTGGCATACTTTCTGGAACTTCTATGATTTCCCCATTCATTTATTTCAACAAAACATTCTTTTGGAAGTATCTTTTGTAGTACATAGCAGTGGAACACGTTCATTTTTTCTTGAAGAGGTGACAGTTTTTTCATCATCAATGTAGGTGCTTGTTGCACAACAAGGTGAATGGAGGAGGAGTGCAGAGAGCTGGCTTTTGGCTCTCTCTGCCTCTGTTCTGGTGCCAGGACGTAGGCATCTGAGATGTGAAGGTGAGGGGGTTCTCGGCCACACTGGGGTCCTCCTGCAACCTCTGCTGAAGAAGGCTGCACCCCCAGGGCCACAGACCTGGTGCTGAGGGCATGCTGGCTTTGTCCTCCCCAGGTCTCTGCAGGAGCTCCCATCCCAGTGGCAAGCCCCCTTCCTGCCACCAGCAGGCATTAAAAACAGATTTATTTGAACAATGAGTGAATCTAATCAAACTGTTGTCAGGAATGTGCTTTGAGAATACAACCTCTTACATTTCTGTTATGGATATGGATTTTAATTTCACAAGAAAATGGCATTTTATTAACAAAGAACTGTTTATTCAGTGTGCTTTTTCTGGTTTGCTTGTTTGTTTTGAATTTTGAAATGCTTTGGGTTTGTTTTTATTTTTTTGGTGAAATTACATGTTTCATGCACTGCAGTCCACCTGCAAGTTGTTTACTTTCAGAAAAAGTTCTGAATGCCCAAGACACTTTCAGAGTTGTTTATATATATATATATATTTAAAAACCTCACATTACTTTTGAAAATGGTACTTTTTTTTTTTTTTTTTTAATCTTGCTTGCCATGTTGGGTAGGTGGTCATTTGCTCAGAACATCTGTATTCAGATACATTTGCCTGGGGACCACTGGTTTATGGGCCATCACAGCTAGTTGGCACCTGCAGTTTTCTCTCTGGTAAACATGTTCACAAGTCTAAGGAGCTTTGGATTACCTCTCCTATGGTGCTCAGATTTTAAGAAGAAAAAAAAAAAAAATTCGACTGAAAATGCCCCCTCCTCCAGAATACTGATAATGGTTGGTGCTCAGAAACAGTGCAGGTGGCA
This sequence comes from Aythya ferina, assembly GCF_964211825.1. Lineage (NCBI taxonomy): Eukaryota > Metazoa > Chordata > Aves > Anseriformes > Anatidae > Aythya > Aythya ferina. Next base: position 73,643,826 of record NC_140299.1, read on the forward strand.
TCCCTGGTGCAGCAGCTTGTGGGCAGACACAGGGCCACAGACTGGTGGCTCTGCAGCTGGTGCTGGGATGTGCACTATTTTTGGATTCCTGGCCTCTGGTAATCCCCTTTGGATCCACCTGAACAGAGGCCAGGGCTGTCATGCTCTCCCCAGGGACACAGGTAGGGCTGGGGCGGGTCGATGCAGAAAGCAGTTCTGCCTGTTTGGGAATTTTCCTTTGGAAGGGATGTCCAGGCACAAGCTAGCTGGTGGTCCAGGACACGGCGTTTGTGACAGTGCCTCAAGCTGCAGATGTGCCCATCTCCATCCAAAACTCCACAAGAGATCTGCCCCCAGCGTGGGATGAAGCAGGAGTTCAGCATCTGGCTCTGCCAATGCCAGGACTTCGCCTTGAACACTGCAGAAATCTAAGCAGGGACATGAACCAGATAATAAAACCTGACCATGAAGTTACCTGTGACTCATACAACAGAGCAGATCCTGCAACGGGTCAGCTAAGGGATGTCTCCATTGCGTATTTCATTGCTGAGTGGAAGTCTCCCTAAAAAAAAATTAAAAAAAATTAAAAAAGAACTAAATAAAATGTTATATGTGCCAAAAGTTTTATTAGAGAAGCTCTGACATCCGGCTTTTCATCTGAAGTTTAAGTTCACTGCCTCTTTCTGCTGGTGTTGTTTACAAACAGGAAAGAGAAATGTATGCTGTACGTAACAATTTTATTGAGTATCTTTTAACTTCCATGTAAGAAAGCTGAAATCAATATATATATATGCACAAGCAGAAGGCTTCTGATACTTCTTTAGAGAGGTTTTTTGTTGTTAAGCAAGCAGTTAGTGCTATGTGTAGAAAAAGCACTAGTATTGCTTACAAGGCTGAATGTATGATTTTGCAGGCAGCATTTTGCAATAGTGGTATAGTGGACCTCTGCGTGTGCTTTGTAAATCTGTGGTAATAAGAGATGTATGTCACCACATCTTGAAACTATCTCCTCCACTTCTGTGACATGGACAGACCACTTTTTTAACAAAAGGAAGAAAAAAAAAGAAAAAAAAAGAAAGAAAAAAAAAAAAAGAGGAAGAAAAAAAGCCTGCATACTTGGAAGTATATTTTCACTGTTTAAACACCTCTATCTCCAATGCCCTAAAGGGGGGAAAAAAAAAAAAAAAAAAAAAAAGTGGTTGGAAAAGTCAGGCACATTGCCAGCATTTTAAAGAGCTGTTAGAGAAGAGCTTCTAGGCTAGAGATAGGTTCAGAAACTTCCTGAAGCAGCATGAGAGATATCAGTAACAGAAACATCCGAAAGCGGTTAATCATTTGCTAACTCGCTTCACGGATGAATCGTCCTGCAGTGTAGATGGAGGGGACTTGTGCTGGATTATTTCCATTGATGGATTATTTCCATCCTTTGAGACCGAGGCGCGTGTACAAGGACTGTGAGGACGCCCCCGTTGCTGTGGCTGCTGCTGCGCGTTCGCCCTCAGCGCCATGCCCTCAGCTCTCGCCCCAGGCCTTGCCTGGAGCTCACGAGCTCTCAGCAGCTGATCAGCATGCCTTCATCACGTACTGGAAGCAGCTGCCTCCCCAGTTGTCCTGCTGCTTGAGAACAGCCATGGGTGAGGTGTTTTTGGTGCCAGCAGGCCTCATGGAGGGTGTGCACGACCCCTCTGGCGGTCTGCTGGGCCCTGCCTGGCCCTTCTCGCCGAGAAGACCAAAAGCAGAGGAGCCTTGGCTCCTTCTCCTGGTCCATCTCCCATTAACATCTCCCAGACAGCCACGGCACTTCCCTCCACTCAGGTGCTTTTGCTTTCACCACCCCACAAAACAAAACACAACAGGAAAACATTTAGACGTCCTTGAAGCCAGCCAGCACAAACAGAGTTGTGGCAGTGGCTTAGATATGTTTCCAGCACTCTGTTAACAACACGCTTTTGAAAAGCTGTGCTGTGCTAAATAAGCCACAGAGAGACATAAGGGCCATTCCTCAATTTGCACTCCTTCCCTGCTCCCTACTTAGCAAGTTGCAGATCACTTTAATTATGAATACTCCTACACCCCAAAAATAAATGAGTAAATAAATAAATAAATAAGTTACCTAAGCATTGTGGCAAGGAATGGTTTTGTCAGCAAATGTCTGGTGATTATTCAGCACAGAAAGGAGACAGCTCATGATCTAGCAGTGCTGGCTTAATGGGACAGCCTGCCAAAGTATCACAAAATTCAGAGAGCATGGCTGGGGAAAAGGACGGAGAGGCACCAGGTTGCCTGTGGCCCCCTTCTGTTGTAAATAACTTCTGGAGTTGGCTCTTTCCATGGTTTGCACGTTTTTCCATAGAACTTTTCTGAGGAAAATCTTCAGCTTTAAATATTTGCATGCATCTGTTGCAGTGCATTCTGCCGTTCCCTTACCTGCTTTCAAGCCTCCTGACAGGGTGTAGCGTACTGCATTTTGTGGACAATCTCATTCCCTTGCTGCTTGATGTGTTACTTCCTACCGTGCCCTGCTCCATCTACTGCAAATTACTGCATTTCCCACTCAGAATGCCGGGATGGCAGCTACACTGTAGCATAGACCTGCTGCTAACAGCAGTTTTGATGGCTACAACTGAACTAAACTTTCTCCTATCAACCTCAAAGTCCTTCTCAAATTGACACTGATGAACACAGGCATTATTCTGTGGTGCAGTGTAAGGAGGAGATGAGGAACATCCAGGCTGTAGATCAGAGACCTTTCTTTTTTTTTTTTTTCTTTATTTTTCTCTTTTATGAATGTGATGAATAGGCAATTGCAGTAATGTATAGAGCATAAACACCAGTGTCCAACAGCAGCAGTCTCGAGGGAACTTCCCTGACCAACTGGGAGGACACCAAAGACCAGCACTGTCTGAACAATGCTGTTTGTGACTTGCTGAGGCCAAGCCCTCTTATTTTTGGTAGGGTGTACAGAAGTCCCAGCGGTGCTCTTGCACCTCTCCATTCTCTCCCGCATCCTTCCCCAGGTAGGTACGGCCCTGTTCTTGCAAACAGTGGTCAGTGTAGGAGGAGGGCAGCTGCACCACTGCCAGCACCCATGTGCTGAAGCACCAAGTCCAGCACCAGGGTCTTTGCAGAGCACTCAGGCATAAGCTGGTGACATTCCCTGCATCTTGTCTGGTAAGTGTCACTTGAGGAAGGAGTGCAGTCAGGGATAAACAACACCAGTGGGTGTTTTCGGGAAAGAGTTTGAAATACCATGGGATTGTTAAACTTGCCGTCAGTTGGTCATGAACACCTGCCCGGTCATTGCCCTGCTTGCAGCCCCCTGTTGTCATTGAGCAGCAATAGACACAGTTACGTGTCAGGGTTCAAACAACAGGGCAGCAGAGACAGAGCACTTTAGCATCAGTCAATACACTTGTGGTGCCACCAGCTGACCAAGGAAACGGAAAGCTGAGTGATTTTGGAGCAGGCAGCCGCATCCCTCGCTGCCTGCCTCTTTAAGAAGGTACCTGAGACAGAAGATGGTGTGCCTCGCTCTTCCCTGCGCGTAGCTTGCACAACAACTAGCAAGAGCCCAGCAGATCTGCAGCCTGTTGTGCTGCTTGGTTTGGGACTTATTATGTGAGGCACAGCTGTGGTCCATCCCCAGGCTACAAAGCCTGCCTTCTGAGGAGAAGCAGCTGGGGGCATGGGCTCTTCCTGCAGAGCTGACATGGCTTCTCTTCCTTCTGCATTCATCCCTGATTTTGCTTGTCTGGTTTTGCTGTGCCTGCAGCTCTGAGCTGAGCTGAGCTGAGCAGAGAAATCATGAGAAGCCAGCTAGGATCACCAGGAGTTTTCACTGACATCCACCAAAGGCTGATCTGAGGGTGCATCAGGGCTCCCCCGCTTACGCCTCCCCTGCACGGGTATTTTTGCCAATGTTACCGCAATATTTCTTTCATTGTAATACATTTAAAAAGAAAATGAGGTCAGCTCTGATTGACTTCCTTTAGCATGTTTGGGTTTTTGTTCTTATCTCAAGTTTAAAGAAAAAAAGCTGTGTATTTCAAATAGAACACATGGAGTACTTCTTGGAAGCAATTACTTTGCTGAGTAGATGGATTTTGCAAGCAGTTTGCTTACATTGTACTAATTGCTTTTTTTTTTTTTTTTTTTTTTTTTAAATCTTGAGTAGAGTGCCTTTTGCCTTGAAGGTCTCCATTTATCTCTTGTTGTTTTTCCTTTGCTTTAGGTGCAAGCCCACAGATATCTGCTCAAAAACAACTGCAGAAAACTTCCAAACTCATACATCAATATGTCCACCCCAAAATAATCAGACTTAACTGTGAGCACTGCCAAATTATAACATCTGAATGATCCTGCAGGCACTGTTTTGGGTCTGTGCTGTAGGAGGAACGCTCAGTGTTGCTGTTGTAGTTATTGAAACAAAAGTTCCTGTGTCCCAATATTCGACCTCCCGGACACGTGCTGTCTCTGCAGTGCCTGTGAGCACACCCTGTCTGCTTGGCGCTGCAGGCTTTCAGCCTGGAGCAATGCAGGAGCTGGCAGTAGGAACCTGAAGAGGTGTCTTTTTAAATCCCAGTGGCTCTGTTCCACCTTTTCTGCAGCTCCATAACTTTGATGCCTCGTCAGCCTGATGGCTGAGCTGCAAGCAGCTGCAGCAGCTGAAGGTAATCCAGATGGACATTGCATTTATGGTTTGGTAGCAGTCCTGGTCCTTCACTTGCTCCTTCAGCAGGGAATAACAGCAGATGTATACTAGCTAGGGCTTCCGTTTCGCAACCTGCATCCATGATTACAACACTGTGTTGTTTCAAGTGGAAGGATGCATACCAAGACCTTCTTTTGAAGACTGATAACCTTGCAGAAACTTTTTGTGTGAAAAGCACCAGAGAGCCTGGAGGAACCTTTTGTTTTTCTTTTAGGGAGCTGCTTTCAATGAAGTTGTACCTTTTGTGACCTTTTTCTTTTTTTTTTTTTACAACTGCTTCTGGAAGCCAGAGATATGATGTCTTTGCTGGGTGTCTCCCAGCTTGTACACTGCCCCCTTTCCCTGAAATGATGTCCAGATCCTGTATCTAGAACCTCTTCCTGCAGCATGTCATGCAGATGTGGCCAGTGGGCACAGCATTCAGAGTTGGTAGGAGGGGATCAGAAGGATCCAAGTGCCATCCCAAGCATGCAGAACAAATCAGGCTTGCTTTTCGGATGCCAATCTTTTGTCATTCTCAGCATTTAGTCTCTGCCTTTCCAAGTGTGTAGGAAAAGCTTTCACAGGTTTCTTTTGCCTCTGGCACCCCATGGTGTGGGCTGCCTGGCACACAGCTGGTCTGATATATCTGATCAAACTGGTGTTACTGGTTATTTTAAAACATAAAGTACCATCCTACTATATATAGTAGCTATCTGAAGTATTACCAGATCAGCTCTAGTCCGCATCTCAGAAAGTTGTTTAAAATGCCTTTTGTGTTTCCAAAACATCTGGATGGTTTTGTTTTCAGCCAGCAAAGGTTTTACACTTACCCTCACCTATGTCTTGCTCTCTGTGGACCGAGGTCCCTGACTGGGGAGGGTGCTAGGAAGGACCCGTTCCCAAACTCTGCCCCGCCAGAGCAGCACGCTTCTCTGAGTGCTCCTGGGGAGCCACAAGGAGCTCTGTGCAGCTGGGAGAAACCAGAACCCACCCTGGTCTGAAGACAGCTGGCCATGGAAAATAATTACCGTCATCTCTGGCAGTGTCATTAGGGAAGCCAAGGGTCTGGGGGAAGCAGAAACGGCTCCCCCATGCCCTGCAGCATCAGCATCCAGAACAAACTGAAAGAGAAGACCTTGCACTATTTTTTTTCGTTGTTGTTACTTCTTCTGTCATAGCCCAAATCTGCAGCCCATTATGAGGACACTGGCACAAGCAGTGTGCCAGAGGTTGAAGGAGTCGCATCCTCAGAAACACGCAGATTGAGCAACCTTCGATGTGGTATGATAGTGCTCTTTTTTTGTGGTTTCAGAAGCTATTTATATAGAAATCTTTAAGCCACAGTGACGCAGGATGTGGTGGTAACGCAGTAGCTGAAAGGCAAGCACTATTCTTGGGCACTTCTAGGTCCCATGCTTTGCTAACAGCGGGTTAAACTTAGACCTGGAGAGCACACTGCCAGAGGTAAAGCGCTGCTCCTGAAAAGCAGCTGGGACACAAGAATTGATCTGCTCTGCCAAATCAAACTCTTGCCAGTGGTACATGTGTGAATGTGGGGAAACTCACATATAAGACTCATCACTGGCCTAACCCAGAAGCAGTTTTCACAGCTAACTTTAGGGGGGGTGAAACTGGGATTCCCTTCTTCATAGGGATGAGGGGTGTCTCCTGCATTCTGAATTTCTCCCTTGCTTTGATTTGTACCTGCTCACACTGCATTGAGGACATAATGCAGAACTGTGCAGAGCATCCTTTCCCCAATAACTGTATTCCAGCACTTTAAACAGCCGAGAGAAAGGACCAGCTGAAGATGTACATTTTTATTTATTTATTTATTTATTTATTTATTTATTTATTTAGTGGTATAAAGCCTTGTTTGGCAATGTGATTCGCAAAGCTGTGAGTAAAGGCTAAATTTTATCAATGTGGTCTTCTGTGTTTGCCTGAGTAGTTTTAATCAATATCAATTCAGTGATGGCATGTACAAGGGAAATTACGGAGAAGCTGCCACTGGAATTCAGATATTCACCAACACCAGTGAAACACTTGTAGTCTCGTTCGCTGTATCTCCCATTTTAAGTATGGGAAATACTGTTTTTAGCACAGTGAAATTATATGCTGCAGGATGGCAAACACCCTCCTGACAGGGGAAAAAAAGTGCCTACTGTACACTTTTGCAATGCTGCTTTCCACATGATAATATTTTAATGAATCCACAGACTGGCTTCATTGAAGTTGATAAAGCATTTGTCTTTGATTCTCCCTGACATCTAAGACTTAAGTTAGAGTATGAGGTGATCTTATCCAGATAGTGCACATCAGGTGTTCCAAGGCAAACCAGAGGCATCTGTGAGAGCCAAGAGGTAGCTGCTTCCCTTTAAATCATGTCTCATCTGCGGAGTAGAAAGACGAGCTAGAAGCTGTGTTTTCTGCCTATCAGCCTCATCTAGACAGGTTTAAATGAGTACATGTAGAATTAAGTGCTGAAACCTGGAACTTACTCCTCTGATAAGCTCTCAGTATATACTTACCACAAACAAAATCAAGGTGGTTAATCTCTCGGTGGTTCTCTTGTGAAGTGCTGTGCCATGCCTGTCTGCTGTCCTAAGGCTTTATCCTGCCTCTGCTCTATCACTGCTCTTTGTAGATGTTTCGGTGGTCGGGTGATAGCAGGAGCAATGTCCTCTGGGCCTGGACACCCTCCTTCTCCAAGTGAGAGCTGCTTCAGCTGCGGCATGTATGGGGGACTTATGTGCATGGGCTACCCCAGGCTGCTGCCACGTTCAGACAGTATTTTATTTTGTTAACGTTCAGATCAGGATGAGGAGGTCTGCTTGGGAAGGAGGCTATCCCAACAAATCCAAAAGACCATCGGATCGTCCAGGAAGACATATTCTGGAGTCTCTAAAATCTGTGTTTTGTGTAACTGGGCTTAATGCAATTGCCTCAAGGGATGTCCACCACACCTTACCAGCTAACTGTCGTTGCATAAATTCCACTAGGGCTCTATCAAGTAAAAGCACACACAGATTTCTTGCAGTTGAGTGTACAGTGCTGCCATTTCAAGTGTCTCTACCCTTTTGTAGCACTTTGTCCTGTTCACAGTCTGGTACAAGCATGGGAGAAGCTGTTTTTATTCCTATTAAGGAAGCAGATAGAGGCTAATATGTTCCTTCTAATATTACTAGTTTCGTCTTACGTAAGAATCAAAGCAGGCCTTTACACATGAAGTTGCATCCACCCATGCTTCGTTTGGAAACTTGTGTTGCAACTGGAGCTCATCCAAAGATAATACCGGCAACGCTTAATGTCCCTGACAACAAAGGAAAATACAATTAAACAATCTCATGCACCAATGTCACTTGAAATCTGCTAAACAAAGTGTATAGCTTAAGTGTGGCATTGTGACCGCCCCTGGGGAAGTGCCAGAGTACACAGGGGGTTTAAGGATTCCCAAAAGAAAAGGAGGGAAAACATTTTTTTTTCAACACCACCGTGAAAGATTTTTCTCTGCTTAAAACCTGCAGGTAGTTACAGGGGCGAAGAAACGCCCAGGTCCTGGGCATGCTAAATATACCTTGGAGGTACAGGCAGAACAGAGCCCGGCTTGTGAGCTGCCTGCGGGGTGCCAGCTGTCCTGCTCCTGCCTGAGGTGACCTCTGGCCATGAGCCTTCACGTGTGGGTGGCGTGGCCACCACAAGGACTTTGGGGTTGCCCACTCCCTGCTGACCTGCAGGGCCCCCGCACAGCTGATGCTGACGGAAGGGATGGGGTTCTTGGCATCATCCATGGAGACACAGGTGCACGTGAAGGGCGTTTTGCGTGTCTTCAGGCTCAGAGTCACCACAGGGTCACTGCTTGTCACCCGCAGCTGCCCCACACCAGGGGCTGAGGGCCTCACCAATTCCTCTTGCCTCTGGGATGCGTCTGTCCCCCACCTGGTGTCTCAAGTCATGACCGTGAGCAACCACTGCCAGTAAAGGGGAGGCTGAATTTCAGCTAGGTCGTGCAAATGGGATGCCAGGTGTGGACTGAAAGGTGATTTTCACCGTGACCCAGGGACACCAGCACCATGAGCCCCAGGAGCCTCTGATCTGCAGGACTTTGGTGCTCTTGCTCCAGCCAAGCTACCACCGCCGGTTTGGGACTGCACGAGCATTTCTGTCCACAGCAAAGCATAAAGGCTCATGTAGAATGGCTGAAAGCTGAAAAAGACACTGAGGTTTCCTCTGTGTGTCAGGTTTTTGGCTACAGAGGAACTCCATGGGGACTACTGTTTGTCTTTACACAGAGATAAATGCTCAAATTGCTTTGGCAACAGCCGGGCCTTTATTCAGAGATTAGCTTCACATATCTTTATGAATTTAGAAATCAGTTGGAATCCTGACCATTGGCACTTAATGACTTCCTGTTTTTGTCTAAAATGCTTTTTTTATAGATAAATGGCTTACTTTTGTGGAGAGAAAAAAAAAAATAAAAAAACACTGTCTCTCTCCTGCAGTAATTAGATCAGTGACGAAATCCATTTTCCCTTAACAACCTTTTGAGCTGAGGGATTCAAATGGATGTGGATAAGCTGCCTTAGGTTCACGTGTTTCCTTTTTGTTTCTGAAAGCAGCTCACACATGCTGTCTTTGGAGGATGTCCTTTAAAACAGTGACAAACATACATTTGAAACAAGGGGATATCCAAACACCTTTGGTGGAACAACCTTCACAGCGACATGGTCAAGTCCCCAGCACTGCAGGCTCTCAAAACACAACCAGACAGGGTGCCAGATAGTTTCATCTAGGCTCCTTTTTCCCACAAAATGATGGTGTTTTGAGGTCCCTTCCAGCCTGGGCTGTTCTGTGGTTCTGTGATTCTGTGACAAGGGCAAAAGAGACAAGCAGTCACAGGTGAAATGTTAAGTGTTATTGTTGACAAAGATAGCCATGCCTTAAGCACTGAACAAATCAAGTGCACAGGAGCTCAGAGATGAAGACAGATGTTTGAAGCAGACACATGCTGCATTCCTCCTGGGAAGAAGTACATTTTGGAGGAAGATATGATTTCTGTGCTTCTCTACAATGCAGCTATCAGTTTGTGCAAAGTCTGACCAAACACAACAGCTTAACATCCTGAAGTTGGATTCAGGAAGAGGTTGGAGTGTGGGCATGCATCTATCTGTGAGGGAGGTAGGAAATCAAGGGGTGTATACAGTGCTAGCAGAAACAACTTATTATTTTAAAGTCCTTTTGTCAACCATGCATGCACTAGATTGAAAAATCTGGCAAACCTGTCCATTTTCCATGTGAAATTGGGAAAAACTGTTGGAGATTTTCTCCCTGTCCATAAGGAGGTCAGGATTTTGTCTATTAAATGCAAATTCAGACTTGCTCAGCTCATGGGAGACTTAAAACAGGGATCCCAGGAATGGGGCAAGTATAGTTCTGTGAAGGGCAGGCTGGTAACTCATAGCATTGGGACCCTTCCATACACCTCCTAGCTGGGTGTTTTCTCCTGCTTCCTGTATTCTTTTGCCCCAGACCGTCTTCCAAGAAGTATATGTAAGGTACTGTTTCTTGAAGATGGATGCAGATTTTTGTCAGCTTTCCTTTGTTCTCATTTCCCATTTTGTACTGCTGGAGATACTGCCCCTTCCCCTCACACACAACCCATCAGAGAAATGTCAGGTGTGAAACCCAAAGTTTCTACTGCATCAGAGTTTCACAGCCTGATAGAAAGCATCACGTCCGATAGAAAGCAGCATTTTGCAGTCAGTCAGAAACACAAAGCATGGAAAGCCCCAAGCCTGGTGGAGCCTTGGAGCCTGTAGATGGAGGAGCAAGACTCTCATATCTCAACTTTTGCAGACTTTGCCAAATCTAGCATGGGGTTATTTTACCTTTCTTAACCTGGTCCTTTTTTTGGTAGCCACGTTTTATATTTTAGAATAAAAATTCCATGGGTGAAAGCAAACCTTGCCCCAATGCTGACTATTTCCAGCAGAAAACTACAGATAACAGCAACAACTGTGTTTTCATTCAGTAAGAACTATAAGCTATATTGTAGTAGTGTTGTGGCAAAATCAGGGACAATGATGTCAGACTAGCATTAGAAGAATGACGCCTACGCTCTGTATGTTTACAGCACGATAAATGGTCTTCACAGGTCCCTTGCATATGTAATAATCCAGCATTCATTTTAGATTTCATTCTATAATATTTCTATCTGGGGAAAACAATACATAGCTATAAACGTGGACTACTTCACACAGTCCTAATCTCCATCCGAGCTATGCACACAATAATATGCGGGGTGATAAGGAGGCTTATTGATAAAGCTTAACAGATGGCGAGGGCATGAAAAAGTGCAGTTGTGCTGCAGCTGATGAGGTTTTTCCCCAGCTAGCATAGCAAGCGGCTGTCCCTGCTGAAGGTGTCATTGTGCTGGGAAATATCTGGCATTTCTGAAGCCTTCTGGCTGTAGCTCTGTTAAATACAGCCAGGGCTCTGTGCTTTTACACTTGTTTTTAATCAGCAAGGCAGATGTAATGCAGAGTTTCCTCCACACCTCCACCACCTTGCTGCACAAGGGGCAGGCCACTGCTTGCCCGCAGCTCGTTTTGGGTGCTGCAGTTTCTGTTTTCTTTCTCCACGCTTTCCAACTGCAATACGTTCCAGATTTCTCCCCCAGCCACCAGCCAGCCAGGTCTGTGCTGCTGTGCTCCTGGGGAAGCTGTGTCCCCACGTCGTTGCAGCAAGAACCTGCTCCCTGTCAGTCACCAGTGGTGGTGCTCAGTGTCCTTCCCTCTCTTGGTCCTCACTGGCCTGCTGGAGGAGGTGGTGTAGCTGTCCATCATACTCTGACACCAGGATGGGATTTGGAGAGGACAACCTCTCCTCTTGCTCCCTAAATTGAGCCCTTTCCATATTTTCCTCCTCCATCCCTCCTCCAGATGAGGAACCTGCAGGTTGGGCTTCAGAGCATGCCAGCAAACAGCAAAGTCGGGGTGGGCACATGGATGGGTGGAAGAGGACTCACAGCAGGGACACACGGTGGTTAAGGAAAATGGTTATGGAAAACAAATGTTTCAGGACAGGAATGTATTGGTGCAGCTCACATCTCACCAGAGCCTGAGAGTAACCTTCTTCATGCCCCCTTTCCCTCTTTCCAGCTCTGGTTTGCTGCTTTCTGCTTGAAATGCATTTTTTCTCCCCATTCACGAGCAGCAGAGGATGCTCCGCCCTGCGTGTGGGAGATCAGGGTATGGGCAGCAGCGGTGTGTGACTTGGCAGGAGCAGCCGTGCTCCTTTTATTTCACCATTGTGAGCGAGGGGAAAATAAATGCTCATGGAATAAATGCAGTCTGTCTTCGTCCAAGGTGAAAAGGCTGAAAAAAAAAATAAATAAATGGTGCTGCTTAGGAAATGCTTTGCCTGCAAGCTTCAAGAGAAGTTCCAAGAGCAGCTGTGTCTGGGCTGGGTCATGTCCTTGGCCACCGCAGGGACACCATGGTAGGGGACACGGGGGGACAGGGGCACGTACCCATGCTTGGTTTAGGGTCTGTGCAGGGTCTGCCCTTCACTTCACTGAAGAACAGAAGAAAGCTCCTTAAGACATACTGGGAATGTTTCTCCCGCCCTCTTCAACATATTTACTATTAACCATGTCCAATCTTCTGGCTGAGCGTGCTTCTCGGGAGGGTTATAGCCATACTTGCTTTGGCTATAACCAAGTTTTTGTAAATACAGGCATCAGTGTGAGACAGTCTCCACCGGCAGCAAAACAAACCATCCCAAAAGGTCTGTTCTTAGTGATAAACTCAACCATGGCACAACTGCCCGTGGTAGCACAGGTGTGATTTGTCTCTCACAGGTACAGCCTTAAAGCAGTACATGTATTTCTGTGTGTTTCAGAGACTGGTGTTTACCTTACCCTTTTTTCCTTCTGTACTGTGTGAAATTTGTTGCATTGTTTTTGCAGACGTTCATTAGAGGACTGAGGACTTAGCAATAACTATCTGGTTTGTCAGTGTTTATCCTCATGTGGTGGTATGTTTCCTTTCTGCTGCTCTTTTCTTGGAGTTGTTTTCTCTTTTGTTTTTCAAGTTGCTCATTTTTGTGTGATTTATCATGCGTGGTTTCGTGTGTCTATTGCCCACAACGGTTTCTACTCTCTCGCAATCACATCTTGACATGATGCCACACTTACCCAGGAGTTTCCAGGCTTGCAGCTACCATGGGTTTTATTCCAATCCAGACAGCTGCACTGGACAGGGGTTCAGGGCAGACGTGATGCAGTCATACCATGGTCACTGGAAAGCCCTCAGCACCACTTCCCCGCAGCATAGCAAGCCAGATTATGCTCGAGGAGCTGGAGTTTCAGCCCCGAGTGAGATGTATCATCACACAGCAAGTTTCAGAAGATGAGATTTGTGTCGTAACTCAGATTTCTGCTTCCCGGTCTATAGGGATGCTTCCCCTCTTGTCTCATTAAATCTTGTTAAAGGATGCTGTGCTATTTTCCCTGTTCCCCCAAGCTTTGCCACCCCTCATCCTGATGGGCATTTCCCAGGCCCAGAGGGCTGACCTTGGCCATGAACCATGGGGATGTTGCTCACGCTGCAGACCAGCAGCCAGGCCAGCTCTGCGTGGGGCCAGCACCCTACGGGCTGCCAAGGCTGGAGGCATCTCCCCAGGACACTCTCTGTGCAGGCTACTCAAGGACTTATCATCTGCAGCTTCATTTGTGCCTGGTGGGCCCTCCCAGTGCCATGGCAGGACAGTGACACACCCACAGAGATGATCAGATGTGATTCCTTGAATGCAGTAGATCTGCTTTGTATGTCCTTGTAACGTGGGTTTCATGGCATTTGTAAAATGCTACGATGCACCAGGGAGTTGACCACTTTGGGCTCCTCTTGGTTCTGTTCCTGAGCAGAAAAATACATAAAGACTTTGAAGTATGCTGAAGGCTTCTTGGCATATAGACAGCATGATGCTTTTGGATCTTCTTGTTTCATTAGATGTGATATTTTTAGGTTGTTGGTGAAATCAACACACAGCAGACTTCAGAAAAGGGAAGAATTTAACCTCACTTTTAGCCTGGTGTCACTTTACTTTGACAAATATTCCAAGAAAGAAGTAGAAAAAATAAACTCCAAGCTCTTTTCATTCCAGGGGAAGAATTCCACGTTTAACAGATGACCTACATCTGAATTAGCAGGAGCCCGACACTTTCACGTTCCTTGCACTGCACCTAATTCAAACACGCCCTCACCGTGAGTGATGCTTCCCAGTATTTTCCAGGGCACTGACAGTTAAATAACAAGTGAGAGAAAACCCGAGGCATTGTTTGTGTCACCATTTGCAAGCACTTAGCTTAATAAGCCACAGGAGCCATTAGCGTGGTGGGAAGTTTTCCTAGGAAAATCCCAGACGCTAAAGGGAAACAAAACCCACTGGAGTGAATGGGGCTGGCTTCAATGGCTTTTACTTCCCAAAAACAAACGAGCCGTCTGTTCCGAAGCCTGAAACCCACACTGTGTGCCCAAAGGTCAGTCCTGGACCTTGTGTGGAAGAAAACTGCGTGGAAGAAACCAGGTGGGAAGTCGTCAGGGTCTGCCACTGGGGGACAGGGCAGCCCAAGTTACCTCTGGGGTCTGGAGCCACGTGTGTCTTCTGCCCTCCACAGCCTTGTCACCAGCTGGCACAAGCAGCAAGGCAGCAGCATGCAGAGTGACAGCTTCCTCCTCTCTCAGAGGTGCCTCAGGCATTATCCCTATATTTTTTTTTCTTTATTTTTTTATTCTTTTTATTTTTTAAGGGCAGAATGAGGAGCACGGAGAGTTTAGTCGCTTGCTTGGCTACAGCCCTCTTTTTTCTGGAGTGCAACCATGTCAGGCCTCAGCATGTAGTTTATTGGATCTACCTGAGATACTGAGGAGCCTTGAGAGGCTCCAAAACTCCCCTTGAGACCAATGTTCAGAGCAGTGGGCTGCATGTGGACCTCTGTCAGTGAATTTGGGGCTTTCTCAGGGGCTAATGGCAACCCGCCTCACCGTACTGCTACTTCTTGTGGGCAGCAGTACCCAAAACTGATAGCAACAGAACGTCCTGTTTGGTACGTTCAGTTTCTCCACAAAAAAGATTTGAAACAAAACAACAAAAGTTGTTGGAAAATTGGAAGCTTTCAATCGCAACTTTGAGCAACCCTAGGAGAGCCTTCCTGTCAGCCCCATTGTTCCCACGTTGGACGTCTCTGCTGCAGGCTGGGTGAGGATGCTGTCATCGTCTTTTGTCCTTGACTGGAGATCCCATGACTTGCAGAGTTCCCGTCTCTGATGTTATTCTCCAGAGGCAGCCCATAATGAAGAAAATACACGCCGAAGCTGGAACAAAGTCCACCACTGCCTGGCTAGCAAGGAGGCTGAGCACAACACGCACAGCTTCTGCAGCAAGTGGTTGAATTTGAAAGATTTTCTCAGCTCCTGCAGAAATGAGCTCAGCAGGGCTGCTCCGTGAGGAAGGCAGCCTCTGAATCAGCCTGGGCCGTCCTGTATATGAGAAGATGCAGCTTTCTACTCTTGCAGGAACAGGTATGAGTGAGGGACAAAAGAACAAAACCCTCTGCCCAGGTTTCAAGTGCTCTTTTCCAGGCCCGCTGGAACCCGAAAGAGCTGCAGACAAAGGCTCTGAAGTGGACTTGTGTTTGATGCCACCTCACTGTGGGAGAATTTCAGCCCTATTCTGTAAATCTGCTGCCAGCCCCTAACAAAGCAATCCAGCAAAAGAAGTCAGGGCTTTTGTACAAGCAGCTGGCAGCTCGCCTCCCAGCTTCTTTCCCTGTTTCCCTCTGCGTGTTGTTGACCAGCAAAGTGATAGGCATCGAGGGGCACTGTGGCACCACTGTTTGCAAGCAAACTCGGCTTGGGGTTGTTTTTTTGGTGCATTGAAAACCTGTGTGTGCTTGCCCGATTGGCAACCAGCATCTTGGAGCACAGCACACCCTGCAAAGCCATCCAGAAACTGCTCTTCTGCCTGATCTGGGTGAGCAGCATCCGAAGGGAAAGGTGTCTGTGTGGCATGCAGCTGCTGCCCAAGCTGGGGACAGCAAGCAGCATGGCAGAGTCTGACTGAGGGCAGCTACGGGACCTATGGGGCTCACTGCTGCCAAAAAAAAGGGAGGCAGCATGTTAGCAAACACCGTGATGAGACAAGAACCTGCTGGAAACAGTGCTGGCCGGGCAGTGCTGAGAAGCCCTCGTAGCTGCTCTTAAGCCTGCTGGCAGATGATAAGACCTCGGTTCCCACCCCTACCAAGCATGTCAGCCTGGAAAATCTCAGGAGCACCGTCTCTGTTCTGACAGGATCTGTGTGCAAGGGCTTCCCCCGTCATGCTTGGATTCAGAACCTCTGTAACCCTGCAAGTTAGCATCACTGTTTGACTCAGTACTTCCAGTACAATGTGAGGCATTTTGATTTCATTTCTGCATTGAGCTCCAAGCGTTGTTCTGGGCTTTGTCCCCATCAGAGCTCTGCAAAGCAGAGAAAGGAGGGGGAAGCATTTTAATCAGGGTAAGGCTCTTTGGCATTTACACTATTGAAGCCCGAGGAGTCTCTGAATTTCTGTTGAATAGAGCCCTAAGAAAAGGAGTAGATTTGTTGAAGGACGGCATTTCAGTGCAAGAAGGATGTGTGTTTAGGACTTTCCATTACATAATAGGGCTGAAATGGATTAACAAGACCCAGGCTTTCTTTTTTCTTGAGAATTGCTGCCTGCACCACTTTTTCTCTATTACTGATGCTTCAGTCACAGCTCTCACAGAAAGGTTTCCTTTGTTGTTATTGGTTCGAGAAGTAAATTACAGCATTGTTTCTCCTGATCAAGAGATTGATTAGTCAGAGGCCTCTAACTGAAGGGGAAAATGTTCCTCATCATCAACTTTAAATGCAAGCATATGTGCCAAGTGGAGAACATTTAAAATTGTGAGGAGGGTGGAGGGGGGAGGCTTGCTCTTTTGATGTGCTGCCCATAACTGTTCATGGGTCTCTGAAAGGCAGCCGTCTCATCAGGTCAGTGAAGAAATAGTGTGGGAAAGATGCCCTTGCATTAGAAAACTAAACACCACCACCTCCAGCTGGATGGTTCTTGTGGTGTTGTGACCAGCGCCAGCACGCTGGTATATCTGTGGGTTTTGTTGTGTGTTGTCTCCTCTCCCCCTCACCAGGTGCTTTCATCATCTGCTGGACCCCGGGATTAGTCTTGCTGCTCCTCGACGTCTGCTGCCCGCAGTGCAACGTCCTGGCCTACGAGAAGTTCTTCCTGCTCCTGGCCGAGTTCAACTCCGCCATGAACCCCATCATCTACTCCTACCGGGACAAGGAGATGAGCGCGACCTTCAAGCAGATCCTCTGCTGCCAGCGCAGCGACAACGCCAATGGCCCCACCGAAGGCTCGGACCGCTCGGCGTCCTCGCTCAACCACACCATCCTGGCCGGCGTCCACAGCAATGACCACTCGGTGGTGTAAAGCCCCCCGCCAGCCAGCCTCACTGCTGATGAAGCCACCCCGGGGAGGTAACCCACTCGTAAAGGTGATTTTTTTGTTGTTTTTTTGTTTTGTTTTCCTCAAACACTAATGGACTACGAGAGCTTCTCTTCCAGGCAGCCCGGCACAGCAGCGGGTGCCGGGACCGGCCGTGCTGCCAGGCCTTTGCCTTCTGCTCGCAGAAGGTGGGAAGCAGACGCCTTGCAGCCACGCTCACCCCTGGGAAGCCTCGCTGAGACTTCGTCGGCCCTCGCGGCGTCTTGGTGCCAGTCTGAATCAACTCTGATTAATTAAGCTTATACCTGCTTCACTGCATTTACATGTAGCCACTTAGTCTTTTTAAAAAGGGAGTAAAGGGGATAAAAGTATGCCTTTCATTTAATAGACATGTAATATTTATCACCATCAGCATGCTTTTGATGAACATTTTCTGTGCAGGGAGTAAAACTGTGCTCTAGTCTTCGTATCCTTAGCCACACTGCCGTAACTACAGTAAAAACAAAAGTATTTTTTCTAATACAGGCAACAGGAAGATGATGGAAACAGACTCTTCTTACCTTCATTACTGGTGTTAGAGAGCATGCATGTTCTGTGTGTATGCAGATTGTTTTAATTATGGGAAGAAAAAAAAAAAAAGCTCGTTGTAAAGTCTGCAAGAAAGTAGAAAAGCATAGACTGTATTCCAGTGTTTGTTTAGATTATGAAATAAACAATACTCTAGTCACAAGGTATTTAATGTTCTTCTTTGAAGTGTGGTATGAAATGTGTAATGTGTGAGGGGTCCCAAGTTTTTCAGGGTCAAGTTCTTAAAGTAGGACACATCTCTAGGGCTCTTCAAGGGCTACAAACATATTGGTAAGTTTAAAAAAACAACAACAACAACAACAAAAAAAACTTATTTTAGCTGTTGGAATGCTTTTCTTGTTCATTATGGAAAGAAATGGGATTTTTAACATGAAAAAAAAATATATATGTACTTTAAAAAAAAATACTTTTCTTCTAATAAGAAACACAACAACTTCTGTGTTTTGCACTGAGAAATGTTTGTAGGGTATCTTCTAAATTATTTACCCTGCATTTCAAAAGCAGTGGGCTACTAAGAATGAAGGTACAATTTTATTTAGTAAAGTCAAGACCAAATATGCAGCAGTCTATTGCAAATGACTGAACCATTCTATATATAATAGTCACATATGCACATTACTATGAAAAGCTAAGCTGACAGATGGATTTTTTCATATGTAGCTGTTTCAAAGAGAAATACCACTAATGTGAATTTCACCTCCCAAGAATCAGTGATGTTAATCAAAATTTCTTGACAGGAAGAAACATTAGCAAAGATGGAATCTTGCAGACAAAGAACTTGGGACCTTCCTCTGGGAAACTGTGTGTTCTCCTAATGATGTAAAATATATCGACGGTAAATTTCGAAGACCGTTTTCCTTATAGTAATATGTCTCTATAGCAAAAAAAAAAAAAAAAAAAAAAAAAAAGTAAAAAATGTGAGGTGTATCAGTCAATGTAATGTATTGGAATGTAACATAAGGGACTATATTCTCCCATGTGGGCAGGGAAGAAATGGAGATCAGAGGGTCAGCTCAACTCAAAGCAGAGTTTTTAACATCTCTGTTTAAAATCGTGGGAAAAAGCTGCTCAGAAAAGGCAGTTCCTTGCTGAGAGAGGGAAAAACAGCAAGTGAGCAAAACCTGTCCCCACTAAACACAGTGAGAGTTTTGCCACTGCTTTCAGTAAAACTGAAATTCACTTGTACTGTTAAGCCAAATTTGTACAGACACTGTGGAAGGAGGAGTGGGAAGAGGGGATAAATGAAGCATTATCTGCCATCTGATCAAGGTATCAAATGTTGCACTTCCTTTGGACAAAGCAGAGGTCTTTATCTGATTGTGTTTAAAAGCAAGTGAATCTAAAGGCTGATTTGTGTTTTATTCATGTGACTGTAGTGAGAAAGAGAACAGGCTGTATGAACTTTTTCATGTAAAAGCATCTGCTTGCGAAGCCACTCATAATGTTTCCTGGTGCCTGCATGATGGCCAAGCTAGTGCAGGTAAGCAGGAGAAAGGAGAGGGTAAGAGTGCCTCCAAAGAGAGAGGACATCTCACAAACACTTCTTTATTATTTTTTTCTTATCTAAAATGTGCTCTGAGTCATTTTCTCCCCTGAATCTAGGGAGAGCACTTTTTCCTGTCCCCAGCTTCCTCACAAAAGGAAGGAGCATCATAGACACTTTATTTTGGGGGTAGTCTTCCTTTTCCCAGTGTCCTTTTAACTGCTGTTTGCATGTTCTTCACAGAGTCTGTCCTGGATAAGTTGGGAGGGTGATGTTAAGAAACAGCAGTGTTTCATTCACCCCGGTTTTCTGTGCTGGAAGTGCGTGGTGGTTTGGGAGAAGCAGTGGGTGAATAATTTAATGGGGAGCGCGATTGTTCACGACATGCTGGTGGGTCCAGGGACCTGACATGAAGACGGATGCCCAAGGAGGCTCTTGTGTTCTCATTACCATTGCAACAGGTGGCAGGTGCTGCCCAGGTACATAGATCAGATGTTCTCCAAGGAGGCACTCGACAATTCATGAAGCTGGACCTTTCGAACTCCTGACAGCAGTTAAATTTCAGCCGTGGGATTGATTAATCCGGGAGCACTTCTGGGAGAAGGGGGCTTTTCTAGAAGGTGAAGTGCAATGCAAAGGCAACAGGATGCAAAAGTTGCTTCTAAGATTCCACTAGAGGAACTAACTGAGCATGTGGCTGCTGTTTAAAGATTTAATTAGTGCTTTGTTTTATTGACGTGATCTCCCTATACCCTTGAGAAATCTGATCTGTGGATTGAGTGTTTCTTTGCAAGCTAATGAAATTAAAGCTGCTGTGAGCAAAGAGAATAAAATCAAGAGCTTGGAATAGAAGAATTCTTTTGCTCTCTTCTTTAGAGTGGCTCCCATGCCACTTGGTTTCGTCTCAGATTTTTTTATCTTTTACTTCTCCAATCAGGATTTTTCCACCTTCATTATGGAGATGTAGAACTCATTTCTGCTATGTGAAAATGTGGTGTGAAGTACTTAGGGGAAAAAATTGCTCCACTTATTTTTCTTATCTCAAATCCTACAGAAGGTTTTAAAAGACTTCTTAAAATACCAGCGATCCTCCCACAGTCATTAAAATTCTTCTGTTGCTGGCTGCCTCTGGCCCAAGTAAATCCTCTTGAAGTTCAAATTTAATGGTGTTTGTTTCAGCAATTGTAGCGGTGGGAGCTGTGTATTTGTAGCAAAATGGCTGATGAAGTCACCTGCAGGTCAAAGAAAATGTGTTTTCCCTACTTCATTTATTCAGGGTCAGCACAAGTGTGGAAAGTAATGGAAAAGATTGCCCTTGAATGAGGGATTATTAACCAAAATTATAACTCCCCACTGCTATCACAATTGACATTAGAGGCTGGGTGACGCAGTGGTCCACAGAGTTGCTAGTTGCAGCATTTACACGAAAAGCTGAAAACATGATCTTTGTTTTACACAGTGCATTTCTTGTTCTCTGGGATCTCTCTATAGCTGGCTCTCTATAGGCTGGCGGCTGACTGGGATGCTGAAGGCTGGGCACGTAACTGGCACAAGGAGAAATGGCAGACCAGTAAAGAGCTTTTACAGTGCTTCCTAAAACCAAGCATACCTGTCCATAATGCACCGGTAGCAGGGTTTTTTTTAAATAGTTGCCCCAAGACCAACCACTGTTTTTGTTTTTGTTTTTTACTTTGTCTTTCCCAACTGTTCAACACTATGGCATTGCTTTAAAAAGCTGGCAGGAAAGGCTTGCCCTGGTTCACTTGGTGAAAAAGAAAGGCCAAGCGTGCTACACATGTTCATGCTGCAAACTACGCCTGAGTAATTTGGGTGTCAAAGAGGGAAGAAACATTCTTGTGACTGACATCTTACTTCTGCTTCCCCTTCAAAATGCCTTGTCAATATCAGCATAAATTGCTCCCTGTATGGCATTGAGATGAAGCTTCTCGGGTCACTCCAAGGAGTGTGTTTTTTGACTCTGCGGGTCAGGCCAGCCCAGACTCCAGGAGCAGCCTGTCTCGGGAAGCTCAAGCCAGCCCTGCTTTTGAAGCAGGTTTTACAGCTTCTTCTGACCCTCCTGTTACCCCCATATTATGCTAGCAGATGCCAAGCTTAATTAGAATAAAGCCAGCTGGATTTTCGCTCTGTTACTCTGCCACCACCAGCTCTGTCTGTCCTCACTGCAGGTAGATGCCTATGGACTAAAACCATGAGTTTTTGAAATAAATTTGTTCTCCCCAAGTGGGATTAAGGAGGGTGCCACCAGCTGGAGAGGCTTTGCTGCAGACACTCCTACTCTGCCTTTCACTTACGGGGAAACAGGATGATGCCAACACAGAGCTGGGAGAAATAACCCTGCATCCTTTGGGCCCCTGAGATGGACAGAGGATGTCAGAGGCCAGCCTGAACCAACTGGCTTATTTTCCCAAGCGCTGCAGAAGTGCCATAACTCAAATATGACCTTCTCCTTCACGGTCTTTTTAAGGCGCCTATCTGCACAACAATTTGCAAGTGCTCTAGTTAGCACTGATAAATCAGAACGAAAGCTGACGGAATAGGAAGGCCACAAATCTGCAACCCTACACTAGCATGGTTGAGACTTCCTATCTCAGTAGGCATGCATAAACCTTAAATAAAATGTTATTAAAGAAAGATAACTGCCACTTGTGTTAGACACCACCAGTACTAAGGGCTGGCTCCTTCGCTTAATCCCAAATCTGCAAGTGAAGAAGACAGGGAATTCTTCCACGGGGAAGAGATGAGACCATGGAAAGCATTGCTGTACTCTCACAGTTACAGTGCAAGTCTATCCATTATGTTCTTTCCCATCACTTCTTCCAGATAGCAGACAGTCTCAGCTTGACACTGATTAATGTACTTGGAAGGTCTTTGCAGCTGCAGTCTCATGGGTTTTGGGGGCCAGACTGCACAGGCTTGATTGGAAAGACCACTTCCAAAAGACAACTTAAGTGTCCAAACGCTCATCCCCTTCCAGCCATGCCTTGTCAAGAAAAGGAGCCCTTCTCTTTCCTTCCATTTTCTCCGCTTGGAGGATTTTCCAAAGAGTTATTCAGTCAGCTCCAGCTTTCTAAGTACACCAATGAGAAAAGAAAAGGTAGATACAAAAACATACAAGGATATTAATCTATGCTGATGTCTTCTGTAGTATACGGAAATCCAACCCACTGATAAGCTGCCACCGTTTTAACAAGAGCCTCCATGAAATGTTCCCCACTACCTATGATAAACTTCTGATAACCAGAAGTGTATGTGGGAGACTCAGGAATCTGTTCATTTGTTTTCCTGTTTAAACAAAACTGTGCTCATAGCTCACAAGTATGGAGAGAGCCAATGAGGTTTGGCAAACAATTTTGCTATTAAGTGCACTTACTGTAAATGTTTAGAGGTTGTATGTAGCACAATGAAGTATTTAGTGTGTGTAATATGGAGTGTGCAAGAAAGGCCCTTCATTGGGAGAGCTGGTATGTTGGGTGTGGAGAGGAATTCTTGAAGTGTGTCTGTGTGGAGGCATGGGCTTGTCTGGCCCGTGGAACAGCACAGGGATGAAATGCAGGGACAATGAAGGGACAGGCTGTTTCATGTAGATCACTCAATGATCATTTCTGTTCCTGAGTCCTACCTGTACCCCCCTTCTCTATTTCAAGTCCGTATTTGCACCTCTTAACCTAAGGCCCTCTCTTTGTGAGGCACAGAAAAGTCTTCATAAGACTGCTGCCTCCTCCCCGTTTCCTCTTTTCCTTTCTCCCTCTCCCTTCTCTCTTTTCCCTTTTCCCTTCTCCCTTCCCTTCATTTTTCCTTTTTTTTTTTTTTTTTTTTTTTTTTTTTTCCTGTGCATGGACATGTTTCTCCTAGAATATATCCACACTTTTGATTTAACCATAGAAGGTCATCCACAAACTAGCCCAAGGCCGAAGAGCTTATATATGGAATTGAACGTGTCCGTGCACAGATTTGTACAGCTACGGAAAGCAGGAAGAACTGGAAAATAAAAAGGGTTACTGCAATGCTAGTTGAATGCCACTGGTTTACAACTCTATTTTTATGCTAATTCCCACTTCACCCACATTTGGAAGGAAAGCGGTCTTTAATAAAGGGTCAATTAACCCCTTGCCTTTTGTTAGAGAAGCTGATCACTTACATACTGTGAAAAAATAAGTGGCTGCTTCAACATAACAGCAAATAAAGTTGATGTTCCTAAAGTAGAATTACAGTACTAATCAGCTGGGGCATTATTAAATATCTTACAAAAACACAAAAAGGGAAAAGTCCAATTTTTTCCTCTCCCAAAACACTGGTGATCCATGACTAACGCCCTGGTGATTTGCACGGCATGGAAGTGTAATGTAAAGCAGCCCCATAGGCTTGATTGCTGGACATAACACACAGAAAGCCAAAACACACAACTGCTAAATAAATCACGCCTCGTGAAAATGCAATGCAGTGCCTCTGGGATTTTTTGTTTTAAGAGCTGGATCACCATTTGCTGGCAAGGTTAGAGTGTTTATATGGCGCTCAGTTAATGTTAAACACACAACACGTGCGGCGACGCAGGACGGGGCCGCAGGGTGCAGTAGGAAGCACGCAGAGCACAAGCATGGAGAACCAGCCTGCTTTGGGGTGACGATGCCCAGAGCCTGGGGCATGTTCCCCAGGGCTGCAGGGGACAATGTGCCCAGCTGCCACTGGCCCCAGCCTGGAGCAGAGAGGGGTCTAGGTCCATTAGGACTTTGCAATCCTGAAGCTGTGCTTCATAGGGAGAAAAATGGAGGGTGCACATCCCCTGTGGTGCTGCAGCAGAATGGTATCCACCACGGCCAGTGTGCTCCTCGGGCTGGGGCTCCAACCTTGGCTGGTGCATGCTGCCCAAGCATCATTGCCTTTGCTTGCCTGGCTTTAAGTGCTTTGTGTTTGTTCACATGCAGTGTTTGTTGTTGTTGTTGTTGTTTTGTTTGGTTTTGTTTTGTTTTGTTTTCCTGTGTTGTGCTTTCTGAAATCAGTCTTCAGGTCGGTTGTGGCTGGGATGAGAGAGCTGCTGTGGCTGGGGACCTTGGGCCTGGAAGCCGAAGCAAGGCTGTCTCTGCCCACAGGAGCCAGCAGCAGCACTGGCTCTGCTTTACGTGAGAGCGACAGTCATCAGGCCTCTTTAGGGAAAACTCTTTACAGTCCTATTGCTGAGGGCGACATCAACATTTAGACCTTCCAGAAGGTCTAAACGCACTTCTGTCTTCTTTCCTAACCAGCCTTGGTCAGGTTATATGAGCTGAAGTGGGAGGCCGTGTCTGGTTTCAGTTCCTAGCATTAGCTGGGGTTTGCTGGAAGACCCCCCATCTGGCCTCCTCACTCAGATGCCCCCCTGACTTTTGGCCTCAGCTTGGAAGCTCTCTAGGAAATCTCTTCGGCTTATCTGTGCTCACACCGGCACCAGGCTGCGGCAGGGGGGCCAGGGCCAGTGGGAGCCACTGCAAACGAGCCTGCCCCATGTTTATCTCAAGTCTTCCCCTTGCTAGCTGCGAGGCCTTCACACGCCACCATCCTCCCATCATGGCACGCAGCCTCCCACAGGACTTCTCCTCTCCCTGCACCTGCTCTGAAGAGCCCTTCCAGCTCCTCGTTCAGGTTGTTTTCCTCTGAGCCTTCTCCAGGTAGCCCTGAATCCACCCTGAAACGAGCCGCAAGGTGCTTGCCACCACAGGCACAATTTCCTTGTAACTCCCCGAGGATGAGGGGGGAGATAAACACAGCACACAGAGAACACAGAAGAGTTTCAGAGGGGGAAGGACAAGGCAGGAGAGACTCCCCCTCTACCTTCAGCACATTATTTTGTGATTATTTCAAAGGCTATCAGTCAAGTTCAGGAAAGGTTTCTGCTACTTTTTTCTCTTAGGAAGGATAATGCCCTTTTCATGGCATGCCTTTTTTTGTTTGTTTGTTTTTTGTTTTTTGTTTCCTTTGTATAATGGAAAACTTTGTTGTTTTAGGTGTATTTCATTTATTAAGAGCTCAAAAGGCCAACTGAAACAAGGATAAGCCTTCCCATTTCCCACCCACACTGAACACAAAATTAAACTGTTTTTACAGAAATGATGTTTTACCACTAAAAGATTGAAGGATGCTTCAAGGACTGACATGTGTTATTTTTTTTATTTTTTTCACTTCTCGTTTTTTTTCCAAGGTCCACAATATCTGGATATTTTAATGCTTGTCCTGCCACAGATTTTGAAGTTTGTACATTCTTCTTGTCCTCAAGTGTCTCTTTGCGATCCTGCTTTTTCAAAATATGTAAACACTCCTTAGTTCAAGGGAGTTACTCAAAAATGTGCCTGGTTTGAGCTAGGCCAGCTGCTATTGCCTTCCAAACCCTTCTCCTCTGTGCTGACAGTGAGGGCTGAGTATGAGCCACAACTAGATGCTGGTAAGTGACAATTATTTTGTTTAGTAATTATGTCAAAGAAGATGCCAATATCATGCATATGTCCTTACAGCTAACACACTGTCCAGCAGGCACGCTGGCTGTCCCCGTGGCATTACTTAAGGAGAAACACCAGGAAAACACACTTTCCTGCTCTGGAGTGGGTTAAGAGCTTGAGAAAGCTGACTGACCTTTCTTTTATTTTCAAAACACAATTCCTGCATCCTTGCATGACCACGCTTTGGGATGAGCTGTTGTTTAGTCTCCAGATCATCTGCCCAGCCTCTCGCTATTGCAAGACTTGCACGCTCTTTGCAAGTACTCCGAGCAGCAGTGTCAGTGGAAGTGCTGGTGGGGTGAGGACTGCTCAACGTGAGGCAGGAGGAGAGGATCCAACAGCAGGCTCTGCAGTTCTCCAATCCTTCTTTTTGGTCTGTGGATCAAGGAAGCACATAGAGAGGTAAACTGGGGCCCTTAACTGTCAGACCTCCTTGCTTGTCAGCTGGAGGCATGCTTAACATCTGCATTGCGATGGCTATTTTGGTCCAGGAACATGAGACACATTTAATGACTTATTTTAAGTGCAAAAATAAAACACAATTGCAACACAGGCAGCACGTTTACTTAGACATACTCCATGAAAACTTGCAGGGTTAGCAGACTTTCACTTAAAAAGTTGTTTGTCTTTTATTAGTATTGTTCTATATTTCTGTATGGAAATCTGACAGAAACTGGGAAGAGTTACTTTTTTTCTAAACAGAACACAACCTGAACCTCAAGTGCTCGAAAAGTCTGGAAAAGCACAGAAGGCAATAATAAAAGGAGAAATTATGATTTTTAAATCACCATCACAGATGACAGATTCCTTTTTTCAACAAACCATGTAAACCTAGCTGCTGTAGAAAGACTGCAGTCCTTGAAAACGCTCACCAGCTTCTGAATCCAACCTGCACACAGTGAGGTTGCCTCACCAGGAGGTATGTGCCACAGCAGATACAGCCAGCAGGATGAGTGTATCCCACACTTTACAGCAGGGTCTGGGGATTTTTTTCTCCCCAGCATTTGAGCAGAACGTTGGAGGCTTCCTGGAGCACAGCTGTGGCCAGGCTGGGCCATTTTACTAATGAACAGACAACAGGCAGTTGTGTAAGGAGAACATGTAAAAAGTGATCTATACAAAATCCATGTTCAGAAAAAAAAAAAAAAAAAAAAAAAAAAAAAGCCTTTGCAGCACAGTTGCTTTGTTTTGTATTTTTGGTTTGTTTGTTTCTGGTGCCCCATTCCTTTATCTGCAAGTCTAGGATCTCCCCAAAGCATTTGCTTATCTGCAGAAACATAAAGTTTCGTTAGAATACTTTGGCAGAAAGTCAGACAGGCTTTTTCTTCCTAGGTGCACCAAGTCAATCATGAACGTGGCCACATCCATTTTGCTGAGTATGATGGAAGAGACCCAGCTTCCCTTGCATAAACGTGTCTGTACCAGTCCGCTAGTGCTTGTGCCAATCCAGGTTATTCTGGTTCAGGAACCAAAAGAAACTTCTGGTAAAAGGCACCTTTGTTCCAGTGCTTTGTATTACAGTGTGAAGGAGCAAGCTCTGAAAGAAAAACATCACAGCCAGCCCAGCATGCACCAGTGAATTTTTTTCTGATGTAGGCCATAGACTCTTAAGTAGCTCAGACACTTTTGAAAATACTACTCTTCATCCAAATAAAGTAAAAGAACAGCCAATATTTGGAGTAAGTGGCTTTGCTAGTAATGTTGCTTAAAGCAACCTCCCACAGGCTTCCACCTTCAGTGAGTAACTCCATAACTGAAAAGTCTGGAGGTGGCCCAAGCCAAACAGTGTGTTTTTCATTAAGAGTGGAAAAAAAAAATTATACTGTGTATAAATTTACTATGAAGCCATGTTGTTTGTTATGAACTAACAGTGACATACGTGTGATTTTAATAAAGAAAACCATGACTTCATTAGTTAACACAGTGTGGAAGTCAAGCGTATGATGAAAAACAAAGCAGATACAGTCATTCATCAAAGAGACGTTCATCAGTAATGCTACATGAGCCTTTGCAATAACACCGCCAGGCTGGGTGGGCTTCCACCTACTCCTTCCTCCCTAGCCAGCCCCATTTGTGACTGGATTTGCCCCCACAGCTGGCAGTGGAGGGCTGCCCTCAAGGGCTGGGGCTGTGGTCCCACTTGTGCCCTGCTCCTGGGGCTGGCTGGATGTGCACGGGGCCACAGCACCAACACAGTGCAGTGGTTAGGTCACTGCACCAACACCACGTCTGGTCCTGCTCTAACCCAGAGACAGTCAACAAATGCAAATTACCAAAAGAGAGAGGAAATACAGCCAGTTGAGTAAAATATTGGAGCAGGACTGGAGATACAGATACGACTCCTGACCCTGCCACAGGCTGTGCATGGCTGTGGGCAATTTCCATGCAGTAACTAAGTTTTCCGCTTCAACAAGGGGCAGTAGTTTTCTCCTCTCTGTTCCCTTTCCACCACAGATACCACAAAATGGGGAATGCCTCTTTGTAATGCTTTTATGCAGAACTCGGAGCAATAAATGAGCATCCACCAGGAAATGAGGCCATTTCTGGTGCAGGACTCAGGAGTCCCTTAGTAGAGCAACTCAGTCACTCAGTTGACTCGCTGTCAACTCCAGGATGAGCTGCTAAGTAATGTACTTACCTCATTCTTTGGAGTTGGGACCAGAAAGCAGAAAGAAGGAATTACATCAGAATGCGGTTGGACACTAAAATAACTAGTAATGAAGGAAGAAGACAAAATGTATGTTCAGTGTTGGTAAACCAACAGGGGAAATATAGGAAAAGGTGAATGTAATGGATTTAAAGTAAAGTTAAAAGACTCCTTGCAGTCAAACCTTGCTGGACAACATCCAGAAAGCTAATGCGAGCGCAAGGCTTGCTTTTGTGCAGGAGTGGAGATGAGGAAGGCACCGAAAGACCTGCTTGAAAGTAGGATGCTGAAGTAGTGTCCAGTGGGAAATGACTACATTTTCTGACAGCCTGGAAGACTTGAGTTAGCAAGTTTATCATCCAAGCAAACCCAGATCCTTACAGCTACCGAGGAAGGTTATGGAAAACCAGTGGGACCTTGTTGACCTGTGAGCGGCTCTCGAAGGTGAGCCTGTGGTACTTGGGAGGAGAGGGGAGGGAATGGGCTTTGCCTGGAAAACAAGGCGCTGAGCCATACAGCACCAAAATATGGCCAGAGCACAGAGGGATATTTGTTAGAGCAGACTGACTTGACAACAAGAGATGTATTATGAGGGATTTTGGCTGGTACCTACTGCATCAAACTCACTAGCAGGAGAGATGTCTGTTGGATGGGAGCATGAATCCATAACACCCCATGAAAAAACATAACCTGGCTTTTCCCTGGCCATGTTCCCTGGATTTCTCTCCTGGGCTTGCTTTCCTTTCATGCATGGTACTACCCCAGGGGCAACTAAGAGATAAATACTGAGATGAAACTTGTAATCTGGGGCTGAGTAGAGCTCCAGTGACCACATCAAAATGACCTTCTGTGGGCTGGCTGCCAGCTTACTGGGGTTGGTTTCCATTGGACTTTGTGCAGGATGAAGTCCAAGCCATCCGGCTGCTAGCCCCTCTGTTTCCTGTTGTGCTGAGTTTAGTTGGGCTTATTTCTTTCCTTCCCATTGTTACAACTGAAAATAGGATCCTGGTTTCCTTCACCAAAGCTAAGGCCACAGCCATAGCCATATATTGTTAAAAGTCAGCCCAACGCTGTCTTGCTAAATTTTGTTGAAACAACCAAGTATGGCAAAGCTGAAGGAAGGTGGTAGGACAGTGGCTTGAAGTCTGCCTCACTGCAGTGTGCTCATACCTCCGTGTAGAGAGAGAGGGGAAGGCAAGTATATGCATAACTGAACAGGAATGTCATGTCCAAGACCAACAAGGTTGGTGCCATTGGAAGGGATTTGGCTCTAAAATATTGCAAGTTACAGAGTGCTAATGGACTCAGAACGCATGCAAGACTTCCCATCTACGTAATTTTGAATAATCATTGAGTTCAGGGGTCTGCTGCCTTCTCCCAGCCTTTTTCTTCCAGAAGAAGGAAGTCCTGCTGACTGGAACATCCCTACCATGGAGGGAAGAGCACGTCTCCACTGATGGTCCCAGGGACTGAAACCTGCGCAGGGCTTCCCACACTGCCCAGCAGCATGCCTCAGGGTGGATGTTCAGGATGCTCAGTGGTGCACACCAGTGGCTTGGCTGGAATGCCAACCATTTGTGTCCATCTGATAAGAGCATATGTCCATTAGAGCAAACACGTGCTCTTTGGACAGGCCAGCATTCTTTGGAGAAAAAACAGCATTCTCATTTCATGAAACCTCCATCAGGTTTTCTGCAGTGTTCAGCACTGCACCCAGCAGAAGTGAGAACTATTCCACAATAAGTTCATTAACTTTTTTTTTTTTTTTTTCTCATAGGCTTGCAGGTGGCATACCCTGCACAAATTAGCTGTAAGAGTTAAAAGGCTTTAAAATCATACTAAAATAGGTTATTCACGCTGCTGTCAGAACCACACAAGATGAAATGCAGAAAGTGGTGTTACTGTCATCCCTACGATCATGGTTTTGTATCATTTTTCTGTATATACCAGCTGATCATATCACAACAAGAAAAGCTACTCCATATATAAGTCTATAAAACCAGGATCAAAACCTGGGCAGTGTTTCTACTAGCTTTCAAGTAAGTAAGCTAAACCTGCCTTTGATAACATGTAACCCTGGAAAACTCATGAACATTAAAAAAAAGCTGAAGTCCAGATTACTGTTCAGATCAGGGGCAAAGTTCCCCTCTGACAAGGACTGGTGTTGAGTCTCTGAGCTGCTTCCATGACTGCAGGTGATCAGGGCATGGAAGGCTGCAAGCGTGACTGGAGCATGGATAGTACTTGGGTGAGACTGGTTTTGAGCATCAAGCACAAATTTTCAATCATCTTTATCATTATCCTCACAGCACTTTCCTTTTTTTAATGTAAAGTTCATGTTCTTAGTTTGACATAATCGCTGAGGTCCCCAAAGAAAAGCTCTCCACATTATTCTGAACATCTTGGATAGAACTAATGCTGATGGTGGGGAAAATTAAAAACCCTTTCTCAGCCAGTGGGAATCCCAAACTAACTGTGCAAATGCACTTTAGGGAAACATTCCCGTCCAACATGTGGGCTGTTCATGCCGTATGTCTCTGGGACATCATAACCGAGAGCAACAAGACTTTTTATTCAAGGAAAAAATGGAGCTCTGAATTCAGGTAAAGACCCACATCCAGTTGGGCACATGCCTGTTTCCTGGCACATTTTGCACCCTGGAGAAGTGGATGTGATTGCCTGGAGACCCAAAACCATGAAGGCAAGAGACTTGTTCATATAGGTAGGATTCAGAATAACCTGATTTCTCCTGCAACTCCTTTTAAACATTGTGAACACTTAAAAAATTTTTTTCCCTGAAGCTAAGTACTAAAATGCATTTACCCTTCACATTTTCAAAGGTGTTTGCTATCTGTTGTCCTTCTCAGAGTCAAAAAAAAAAATCCAAGAATAAAATGATTTACCATTTAGTTTGACATTAGCTGATTTTACCTGCTTCCTAGTTGGTTATCCAGCTACAATAAATTTAAAGCTGGTAGACAATGTGGTTTTCTTCAGGATATTTCTGTTTCAGCAGATAATTTGGCATGTGGAAAAAGAAGTGCTGTATTTCACCTGCAAGTCCCTTCTTCACCTGTTGAGAACAAGCCTCAGAGTTGTCTCAGTGGTGGGCAGTCCTAGGAAAGCGCAGGCAAAGTTTGTACATCTGCTGAGGGAGAGACTCACTGCCTCATGAAAAAATCCTCACTGCATTGTGAGGTTTATGATAAGCAGAGGCCACGGGACTGTGGGGAGAGAGGGAAGCTGGAGGAAGGGATCGGAGGCTGACTGAAGGATGTGTTTGGTACGAGCCTTATCGGCCAAAAGGGATGGTCCAAAGGAGCTGGGGAATGTGCAGAATTCCAGGCACGAAGATGGGTCTGCCTTCAGCACATACCTAGCATTTCTGACTCCCGAGGATCATCCATCCCCATGCAGCAGCAGCCCTTACAGATCCCAGAAGGGTCCTCTCCCACCTCCAGCTGAAGCAGGAGTGTTGAGGAGCCTGAACTGCCCTGCGACACCGCTCACCGCCAGCGGCGAGGAACAGCAAACACTGAAGGGCTGAGCCAGGCTGGGCTGCTGGAGATCTCTCCAGAAATGATCCATCACACGTTAGCACAGACGTGTCAGCAGTGCTGACTGCATTTCCTGCCATTCCATGCAGGAGCACTCACACCTGATGGGGGAAGACCGGGAATGAGCTGAGGGATAGCTCTAGGAAAGGGATGTCAGGATGACGCTCACTGTACCGAGAGGTGTTAACACCAGGAAGGGAGAAACTGTTGGAAAAGGGAAGTGTGGGGGCTGCAGAGAGGAAATGGAAACTGAAAGCAGAGCCCTCATAGACAGAGGCTTTTCTGTCCGACGGATCCAGGGAGTGATGTCACTGCAAAGTGGTGTGAGACCTGTTGCCTCTGATCCTCCAACCTAGCACACATATCGCTTGCAGCCAGGTACAGGTCTCTCTTACACAGTAATTTAAAACAATTTTCCTCATGATTCCAGAGGAGGATTTTATTTTATTGTGTTTGTTTTGGTTTGATGTTTTTGTTGCTGTTGTTTTGCTTTGTTTGTTTGTTTCCCATTGCACTTGCCCTTACCCGTCCTCCCAGGAAGAGGAGTTAGCCCAATGCTGGGCAGTTTTCAAACTCTTATTTTTCGTGCTCTGATTATCGATAGCAGGTGAAATGCCATGGCTCTGTAAGCTCCAATGGTAGTCATAATTGATCTTTTCTTGTCTCCCACGGAGCATGTCTTCAACAACCCTTTGCCCAAAGGAGCATTCATCCTCCAGCACCATAAAGGACAGATGAAGAGCGGGGCCCTTGCTCATTTATAGAGAGCCTCTGCTTTGTTGCAAAAAGACTTTCCTACATTTTGTTCAAGGTGATGCACTTCTTGGCATGTGGGTGATGTTCACCAGATGGTAGGATTAGTTGTGCATGGAAAAATGGGACAAAATCTTAACGTTCTGGTCTAAGGACACAGGAATAACAGGTTCACCAGGGAGCTGAGGATGACGCCTACAGAGAGAAACCACTTGGATCTGCAGGTCTCCGCTCTGCTCCTGGTGAGTCCACGTCCAACCTCGGCATGAAGGCTTTATGAAGGCCTAACACAGTAAGTTGAGGCAAAAGCCATGTTGGTAACCTCAGGCAATGTGGCAACTCACCATAAAGGGTTGTCATGTATTGGCACGTGGTGCTGTTAACAAACATAGCGAACTTGTTGAGTATTATGCAATCACTAATCGCCTGGGGGGAGTTATCCAAGCACCATGTTATTTAATAAATCAATCAATCAATCAAAAGGTAAAGAAAAACAGAAAAATGGGGGGAGGAAAGCTGCCTGCCTCAGGCCTGCTGAAGCTCCCATGGGTGGGAACGCTGGAGAGGTGGTGTGGCTGGGTGGACAACGTGTCCCCAGGAGATGTCCCCCCATCCCAGGATGTCCCCTCATGCTGGCCAGATGGCTAATATGGGCTGGAAATAGCATTTAACTCCTGATATGACACAACCACACTGCCACTGGTCAGGAAATGCTGGTAATCCTACCCAAAACCTAAGCTCCTGGCAGAGCAAGGAGGGGGAAATGCAGGTGTGCAGCTATCCTGGGGCACATTAGAGGACCAGCAAAGCATGGATGCAGCAAGGGGACAACGTCACCCTCTTCCACCTGCATGTCCTTGCACCCCGGAGGATGCAGAAGCACCTCCCAGACTGTGTGCCCAGATGCCAGCTCCATCATGGTGATGATGATAGCAGGAGCAGGCCCAACCTGGCGTGTGGATGCAGGAGGATCTCTTCATCCACAGCTGTTGTCTCGCTGGTGCAGCGGGAACCTGGAAATCCATTAACCTCACATTTCTTAGCTCCGTGCCCAGAACAGGCAGATTAATCATCTGGACTATCTTCTAAATTATCTTCAAGTGAATCAAAACATGTGCATCTGAGAAAAGTGTGCAAAGCACCGTGGCATGTGAGCTGTGCTGTAAAAAGCTATCCCAGAGTTTGGGACTGCGAGGCTTGACAGGTCTCTTCCCACAGCTGGAAAATCCATATTTAAGCAACGTGATTAATGGAAATTCTTGTGGGATGGATTCTTGCGAGAAGAAGTGTTATTAAGAGACCTTTTCTCCCATAAACGTCCAGAGGTGATCTGGAAAATCTGCCTGCCTGGAAAAAAATCAAGGCAGCTAAAAGGTAGCTTGACCATTGCAGATGTGAAGTGTCCCTTTCAAAAACAGAGTATTCCTCCTTTTCCACCAGCTGCAGATGCTGATTGCTCTGGGTCTGCTGCCACGTAACAGGCCCCTTCCCCTCTCCACCTCACCTTCTCCTCCTCTCTTTTTGAGCATGCTCCTTCTCTTTTAAGTGCCTCCTGACTCGGCAATGCTGAATCTGCTCCCTGCTGTTTTGACCAACACCTCAGAGCTTCTTTCTGTTAGCACATTTCTTCTATTTCTGGGTTACCTCCTCTGCCAGATGGTACAATAACTAACATTCATCTTTCACCACTTCCATCTGAGATAAGCCTCTCTCCATTTTGACCTCGCATCTCAGTCATATGGAAGAAGTTGTAGCTCCCAATGTCCCAAGCATAGTTAGCTGCACTTGTCTGCAGTAAAAAATGCTTTTATTTCTGTTTGCTCTCTCCTCTCTGTTCCTGCTCTCTTGTTTCATCCCCTGATGCATATTGTCATTGATGTGGGACAAAAATATCCTTTTCCTTGCTTGTTTGTGCAGCACCTAGTGTCATAAAGTCCTAGCTTTACAGGAAGCCCCTCATCGCTGCTGAGAATTTTGCACCAAATTTAGACACGTTGGCTGAGGATTAAAGGGGCATGAGGGTTTGCTCTGGCATGAAGAGATAAAAGCCTGGAGTTTTGCACGTATGTAATGATTACAGCAAAAACAGATTTTCTTCTAAATGAGCCCACCCTACAGAAAGAAATATCTGGGAGGCCCTATCCTGCCCATCCCTGCACGCTAAAGCAAAGGAAGACAGACTGCTTCAGAGAAATGGCATGCTAAACTCATGAGCTGCGTACGTGGTGGTGCGGGGTGTCGTGGATGAAATTCTGTCTCAATCTGTTGCTAAGCCCTTTAAAATGATTTTGGACAAATATGAACTTACTCCTCCAAGGACACTGATTCAGTTATAAAACTGTCTATTGGATCAGTGAATATATGAATCAGACAAGATGTTTTCTGATGCTCTCTGGATTCCACAACTTGAAATAATTTTGCTGGGGAAAAAAAAAAAAAAATGTCAGGACTGCGGAGAGCAGTTAATGTGAGTTTGATGTGAGTTTGAGAAGATACATGGCAGATGTGTATTTCCTGGCTTTTTTTTTTTTTTTTCTTCTTTGTTTCCAGTGTTCTGCTCATTTTGCCCATGCACATCAGAGCTTTCCCTTTTCAACTTCTCACGCTTCCCTCTTCTGGAGCTGTATGCTATCAACAAACAGGGGGAAGAAATAAATACCTGTGCAAACAGTGATACAAACGCCTTCCCACGTACCAGCCTCACCTGACCCAGCACCCTGTGGCAGCCCATGGTACTGGTTTTAGTGGGACTGAGAGAGCAGGTAAGTGTGACCCAGGTGGGAAGCCCAGCCATGTCCCTGCTGCAGGCCCAGAGTCACTCCTGCAGTCCCAGGCAGCAGGACATGGAGCACAGGGACTGCCCCAACAGGATGGAAAGTCTGGGGGTGACTTCATTCAATTCATCCAAGACTATTCCCAGCTCCACCTCCTATCAGCAGCCTGGTTAGTGAATCAAATCTCTCCGAGCTGGCAACTCTTTTCCACGGAACTGTTCTGGGAGGGATTTTTGGCTAGTCACAGGGGCCCTTTAGTCAAAAGTAAATTTTCTAAGCTAAGAGCTGGTATGGGAATTTTATCACTTTGTAGTGGTTCAACCATATGCAAAGATGAAAAATGTTTCCCAAAGTGACTCTAAAGAAAGGAAAATAAAACAGAATGACCCCATACCAAGCCAGTCCTTACAGCCACATGCCTTGTAATTGAAGCTTTAGGAAATCATTAGCAGGTTTAGTCATGTTCCCCATTACCTATAATGAAAAACTGCTATAACCACAACTTCTATGAACCAGTACAGTGTCACTGTTCAGTTTCCCAAACCTAGGTTACTATCCTGGGGAAGATTACAGGAAAGGCGGTCATTTTACCCTATGTCATCCTCATGGCACAGGCCCATTTTGCAGGGTACTCAAAAAATTTAAACAGACAGGAAGAGCCATAATGCACTGCAGAATGGCCTCAGTCCTACCTTGTAAGAA
This sequence comes from Aythya ferina, assembly GCF_964211825.1. Lineage (NCBI taxonomy): Eukaryota > Metazoa > Chordata > Aves > Anseriformes > Anatidae > Aythya > Aythya ferina. The sequence continues at coordinate 73,680,022 of NC_140299.1, forward strand.
AGTTATGTGGGAAAAGATTTATTATAGGCTAGTGCAAGATTGTAAATGATTCATGCCTAGTGTGTGTCACAGTGGATTTCAAGTTGGAAATAATTGATGGCTAGAGGCAACTTGTTGCCCTTTGGACTCCTTAAAAATTGATTGCTAGTCACTAAGGCAATTTACTAAGCACCCATTAGCAACCTTTTTTAAAACAATTTGTGTGTGAACCTCTGTGAAAACCATGACCTATGCTCTATTTCTAAACCTTCTTCATCTACAAAGCTGTGTTTTGTCGCCAACTGCTGCCTTTACTCACTCAGAGCCCATGGCATGATTCACCCATTTCCAAGCACCTATTCACCAAGGCAAGTACCACTTAGGCTGACTGAGGAAGGCAAAGTCTTTTTCACTACCTCTGCTACTCTACAATCAGACTTTTTTTTTCCGTAAGGGAGGATAAAATTGGCTGCAAGTTCACAGGGAAGATAGCACAGGAGATGTTTTCAGCTTCTAGCAATGCAGAAGACAGAAGCAGGGTGGGCGAGGCCCTGTGACTGCCAGACAGGAGCAGATACATGCTTCTCCAGATGTCAAAACCACCTGCCCTGCTGCTGGAAAAGGCATCTGTACTCCGACTGACTCAGTAAACCGAGCCTGCCTCGTCGTTACTCCTCAGCCATAAAGCAGCTTGTCCGTCTTCACAGAAGGAAAGAGCATAAAAGAAGGCAGCAAGGTAGTTTTAACAGCTTGGCTAGCAAACCTAGGGGAAAAAAAAAAAAAAAAAAAAAAAAAAGCACACAATTAGGAAATCACATTTTCTGTGTTATGGTTAAGTTGATTAGCAAGATCTCTGTGGCAAGCTCATGAGGAGATGTCTGGGGGCAATCTAGTCTCCAGCACTCTGTACCCAAAGCCAAGCACGGCAGCTTGCTGAGGACAGAAAAGCACAAAGTGAGGCAGCAGAGTGCCCAGGATGCAGCTGGCAGGCAGTGTTTTGTGGACCCACAGCATCAAGGGAGGCATTGGCAGGCTCGTGCCTGAAACCCAGCACCACCAATCTGGGGCTTTGCTGGTGACAGGTTCCTACAAATGCCCAGCGTGGGTTTTTCATGCTCAATGTGAGGCAGGACACACTTTTTTCAGCTGCACCCTGTTGTTTGTGCCCTCCCTGCTCACAGACCCCTCCTCTGCATGTGGTCTTTGACCCGCAGTGTGGTGACCAGGCCATGAATAACATCTCTGGCTTCACGCTGCCCTGCCTACTTCCCCATCACTAGCCCCCCCAGGGGTGCACAAGTGACCCTCCAGCCTCTGCAGGTTTTTCATCATGGGGACCCAGGAGACCATTTGCTTCCCTGTTTCGGGTTTTAAGGGTGTTTTTTCCTTTTAGTGGATTTTTCTCAGTAAAGTTTCTGAGGGCAACAGAGAACTTGGAAGCGTCAGTGCCTCTTCTCTGCTTTTCCTGCACAGGCTGCTCCTTCCCAAAGCATCCAGACCAGGAGGCAAAGGATGCAGCCAAAGGTGATTCTGTGCCTTGTGCAAGCTGGGACCTGGCAAACAAGCCACTTTTTAAACCTTTTGGGTGGTGATCTAGATGTCACCAAGGTTAAATGCGACAATTTATTTTGCTGTCAGATACTAAACTACAACAGCAAGAGCAACAGGAGAATACACAAAGAGGGGAAAAAATCTATTTACAGACACAGCCAAGGAGTGTGAAGCGCAGGGCTGCCCAGGAGGGATGTTCCAGCCCCTGCATGTGATCTGCTTGTAATAAAGTAAGAGCCTGAGCCATTTGCCATGTGCCAAGGCCCAGTGGAACAGCACAGCCCTGCCATTTGGCCTTTCAGCATCTCTCCGCTTCATTAATTTTCCATATCTTTCCTCTCCTCACTTTTATCTCTGGATTTCACTTTCCATCTCCCATTTCATTTTTGTGTGCATGGGAAAGAGCAGAGCAAGACAACGCGATGCTGTGCAGCGATGGCTGCGGAGGATTCCCACGCAGAGCCGGTGCAGCGCAGCCAGACGCCTGTAAAGCTGATGGCTTTTTTTGAGGGGGGAAGATATGCTTTGTGTTCTTTTTTTTTTTTTTTTTTTTTTTTCTTGGAAAACTCATGGTGAGTTCCTGTGTGGAGTTTGCCAATTGTGAAGTTTCCCAAGCTGCTTAATACATTCATCTTATTATTTTGTAACGCAGTCTTCAAAAACTGTCCCTGGCTGTCTCTGCTGACTCCCCTACCCTTTCAATCAGACCTCCTGGATAATGGATGTCTGTGTTTTTTTGCCACTGAAAGACAGAGCAGGGATCCATTTGTTAGTTGGGTCATTGTGTTATTTTGGCTGTAGGCAAGAGAAGGAAAAAAGATATTACTTTGAGTGTGTACACAGACTTTCAACAATTTTCCATTTTCACCAGGAGCATATCCTGCTATTTTTCACCCATCTCAGCGCTGCTGCCATGGATTTGTGCCTGTTCACACTTGGCAAAGATAAGGCATGTCTCATTTTCAGTGGCAACAGGACCCTGGGCCCAATGCCCTTAAAGGCAAGGCTGGACCTAGTGCTTTTGCCGAAGGACCCACCAGCACAGCACCGATATTTTTAGCTTCTGCTGATATGCATGACACTGGGGATCAAAAATAGTCAGTTTCTTCTTATTCTTCTTCCCTCCCCACCCTTAATTTTCCAGGCTGGTTTACGGCTAAGATTAGAAATGGAGGAGGGAATGAAATAATGAGAGAGAGCAGCTTCCTGGGATATTCCTCACTCACAAGAAGCCAGAAATCCCCCACACTGTTCAAACACAGTCCTTTCTACACATTTCAGGGAAGAACAAAGTTTCAACTCTTCAAGGTTTTATGCAGTAGTTATACTGACTTCTTTTGTGCCTGCTGCTTTTTACATTTTCTTTAACACAACTGCTCAGTATGAACCCAGCAATTCAAGTTTCTAGCATGTGACCTTGTTACATGTTGTAAAATCATTTACCATATTAAAATTTGAAGTAAATTAATGTTTTTATTATTAGTCCTCTGACAGGAAAATAAATGCGCATTCCTGTTCTGTCCCAAAGTAGTTATGTTACCTTGCATTTGGGATCCTGGGCAACCTGCTTCCCCAGCGTTTCATGATTTCATATTGATGATTGCTTTGACATGGCTGCTTGTGTGTAATGAATGGTTGTGTAACAGTATATGCATATCGTGAGATATTTAAGAACTGAGTCAGGGAATACATGGAGACATTAAATATCTGCTGTGTGGAACTGCATCTGTGATTAAATGCAGGAGGTCTGAGCAACAAAGGCCATACTTGTTTTACACAGTATTTCTGCAGGAACCAGGGCTCAATGTGCTCCTTGGGTATCCACTCTTAGCAGTAATTGCAGACCCAAACATCCACAAGTCATGGCACTACATTAAAAATCATGAATGGCTGAAAATAATAACTTTAGGGCACCCCTACCGGCTGGTTAGCACTCCTTCAGGTCTTACAACACTTTTCCAACATTTTTATATCAACTACAGGAAGGTTCAGAGCTTGATTCTGGCCTCAGATTCTCGTCTATCCAGGGGGCACCTGGGATGCAGGCTTCAAGAAAAAGAAAAAAAAAAAAAAAGTAATTTGTAATGGGGAGCATACCTGAGGAGAGGAAGCACTTCTCACCTGCTCCAGGGACAGGAAAGGGAAGGATTCCTCTTCTGCAGCAGAAAGGAGAGGGCAAGCTTCCCCTGCTTGGTGCTCTACCCCAAGGAATCCTTGCTCACTCAGATCCCCTGTTGTCGTGGTCTTGCAAGCTGCCAGAAAAACCCCAATCTACATTTTGAATCTGGGTTCATTGCACTGTCCTGTGTCAACAGCATCTGAGTGGTGGTCTGAAAAGTCAAGCACAAAGATCTAGCCGAATTCACACCTTCAGGGGCTTGTTTATGGACAGAATAGCTTTGTCCTTGCATTGCTAGAGGTTGCCATTGAGCAGCAAGGAGGGCTCTCATAAAATACTGGCCTGGGGCAACGTCACTCTGCGCCTGGAGAGACAGATTTTGTATTACTGTTTTCTTAAGGTAACAGCAGAAAAACTTTTAGCTTTGCAGTTAGCTATATTGCCAAAGCTGTCCTGTCCTGCCTTTGGAGGCAGGCCCACAGCTAGCAGCGGAGGCGGTTGTGTGTGGTCCCGAGCACAGTCAAAGGTGAAGAGGTGTCTATCACTTTTGAAGAATCTTTTTTGACCTCTGATCTCTGAGAAAATGTTTTCCTCAGAACCTGGACACCGAAGCAGCAACGCCACAGAAGTGGATAAACTGAAGGAAACTGGTGTTTAGCATGGAGGCTGCTGACTTATTGCTGCTCCTTGGGATTTGTTTTGGCTCGGCCCAGGCTCAATCCTCCGATGTCCTCAACATCTCCTGCCAGGGATCGGGCCTTATTTTGTTTTCAGCTGACCACAATGTTTTACAGACCTCTTGGCACGTTTCCCACTGACAATATTGTTTAATTGTTTATTCGCAAGCCTCTCTTGGACAGCAGTCAGGGAGCTGAGGAACCGAAGGCGTCCAGGGCCGACAACACGAGCAACTCGAGCAACTCGGCAGCCAAAGCTGTGAAACAGCTCCCATCTTCTGTGTCGTGAGACACAACGCGTGCTCCCCCCCGGGAGGTGCACTTCCTCCACACAAAAGGCATTGTCCCCGTTCTTTGGGGCCTGCCATGTTGTAAAGGCTGTGGCCTCCCCCTGCAGCACAGCCACCACTTGGACCTGCCAGCCGAGCAGTGCGGGCCCTTGTCCTTCTCCAGGAGGTGCCTGCAGGAGCTCCCAAGCTTCACACACCAGGCAGGGAGAAGCACGAGGAGCTTACATGTGCCTCATGCTTCTCTTTTGCCTCCAGTTTTCAGGACCTGGTCCTTGGGCCTTCCTTGCCTGTGTGGGCACGATAACCACAGCAGCAGGCTGAGTGTCAGACCACCAGTGCTGCCTTGAATGGTGTCTCACTTTCATTAAAAGCACTCCTGATGTGATTTGGGGTTTGTGCTCTTTTCAGATTGTACTGCAGCCCTTTTCCAGGGCTCATTGGCTTATTTTAATCCATCCCAGAGCTGAGCAGAGCAGAAAGGAAGCAAGGAGGGGATGCAGTCACTTCTGTTTTTTTGTACCGTACGATACTAGTAGGTCTTGTCTTTGCTTTCAGGATAGGATTTAACTCCCACCTGCAGCAAGAGCTAAGCTGTGAAATTTCCGTGGCACCCTCAGTAAAAATAAATAAATAAATAAATAAATAAATAAATTTTTGGGGGAAAAAAAAAAAAAAAAAAAAAAAACTACGTGAAAAACGTAGGCTGGGATGAACTTGACCAAGTAGACCAAGTACACATGAATGAAGGGGAGGGAAGAACAGGGGACGTATATATCTTACCAAGCTAAGGGGACTTGTACTGGCTTGTGCCTGTTGACAGAGCAGATACTGAATGTGTTATATGCACATGCATGACTGGTATTGAGCATTTGCTTCAGAAACACAGGACAAACCTTAGGAGATCATACTTCTTAAACAAATCCCGCTGTGCCTCTATACTCTGTACATATGATTTAATTATGGGAAAAGCAATGGCTATGTTCTGGTTTTTGTCTGTTTTGGGAAGCTGGTACAAATTAGTGGTGCAGAAAGCAGGGGGAAACGGGACAACAGTGATGCCAAGTTGTCCCCTAAGGACTGTTACCTCTATCCTGCCCTTCTTAAGACCTGCCATAAAAGTAACCTGCAATGAAATACAGCTTTAATTAGCATATGTATTCCACTTCCTGAACCTACTCCGTCCTGTGAAGGTTTTAAATTCACTCATAGCAGGCACTCCCCCTTCACGTAGCTGACTCTGGGGACATGATATTGCTAGGAGGCCAATAGCCCTGGTGCTCTGTAGTGGGGCAGAGGAGATCTGGGCAAAGATGTCACAGCACCTTCCTGGGCCCACCTGGGAACCAGAGGGGCACAGGGCAACATTTCAGCTCCTGTTCATCAAGGAGTGGAGTTTGGCTCCTTGCACACTGAGCAGCTCCTGTGGGACTTCCACAGCAGTTCCGTGGTGGGGATCATCCTGGAGAATCCCCGATGCCCAGGTGTCACAGCAGTCCCTGCAAGGGCAGCATCAGCCAGGCAGTAAAGGCTCTGTACCCCTACAGCAAAGCCCTGAAGTGCTTGGTATCAAACAGCCATTTCAGTGTGCTGCTGAGCAGGGAAGGGCTGCAGAACTGAGGCCAGAGATGAGGGAAAAAATAAAAAATAAAATAAAATAAAATAAAATAATAAAATAAAATAAAATAAAATAAAATAAAATAAAATAAAATAAAATAAAATAAAATAAAATAAAATAAAATAAAATAAAATAAAATAAAATAAAATAAAATAAAATAATAAAATAAAAAAAAATAAACTAAAATAAATGATACTTGGAAGTATAACATAAAGGTTTGGTTAAGTCATTGAGTTAAACTGCTTTTTCTTCCTTTCTGAATAGCACTTTTATTTGTGATTCAGACAAACATGAACATGCATTTCAAAAGCTTCTGGTCCCAGAGTGGTTTGATATATCCAGTTTTGCCCTGATTATTTTGTTGTAGGGTCTGACACCATACTGACATTAGCCTGTGTCCCTTCAAAGTGTGCATATCTCACTCACAGGTATTTCTTCTTTTTGCAAAATATCAGCTGTATTCACCATAGCTCTTCAAAACTTTTCTCAGATACCTAGTTTTATCTTTCAAAGAACTGATATTATCCTTCTCTGCTTCTGCAAAAATGCTGTAGAAGACATGAACAATGAGACCTGCTGCTCTGCAGTTCAAAAGATTGAGTTCCCAACAAAAATTGTATTTTTTTTTGTTTTGTGTTTTGTATTGTGTTTTTTTTTTTTTTTTTTTTTTTTTTTTTTAAATCTACTCCTCAGCAAAGACAGAATAACACTCTAGTGAGTCCTTGCATGCCATGGCATTGATTTCTATAACACACTTTCAGCTTTTTTTAAAAAATATTTTAACTTTTGAAAGGAAGATTTCAGTGGCCAGATGTGCTAGAAGCAGCTCCAGATGTGCTAGAGCATGGCCCTGCAGACGCTCATGTCTGCAGCCTCTGGCAGGGCAGCAGAGCTGCTGGTGCCAGGCTTCCTGTGTTGCTGAGCTTCCTGCAGACAGACCCATCCAGCCCAGAGCCTCTTGTCTGTTTGACAGTGGAGTTGTATCCAGAAGGCTAGGTTCTGCTCATCATTAATGTGAACTGGGGTGGGGAACATAAGATGATCCATGTCAACCCTCTAATTTCCTTAGATGCTTGAGTCTCTCACCTTACCACCATGACTCATCTTTTATTTTCCATTCTATCCTACATCCTTATATCCCTTATATCCCTATATCCATATATTTTCCTATATCTTATATTGACATATTCAATCTATTGGATTAAAGATGTGGAGTACTGTTGCTCAAAATACTGAACTAAGCCTTGAGATCATTTACTATATGGGCATTAAAAAAGAAGGAATAATAATAATAATAATAATAATAATAATAATAATAATAATAATAATAATAATAATAATAATAATAAACCCCTTCCTAATATTTAACAATAAACTTTTACTGAAAGTAAATCCATAACCTCTCAAAAACAAAATTTTGAGGCAGGCATTACTTTTCCCAGGGGACTGTCCGCCAGGTGTACAAGTTGGCTCCTTCAGCCAAGGGCAGCATCAAGCTTGCAGCAGTGAGTTTGTGGTTCTCCAAAGGCCTGTGTAGCCCTCAGAGACTTGACTTATTGCCTGCAGACTTGAACGAGCCACAGAGAGCTCCAAGAGAGACAGGGAGCAAGTCCTCACCTGGAGACATGAGTGCCTTGCTGTTACAGCAAGCTGTTACACCGCTCTCCCAGGAGAAGGGCAACAGCAGCATTTGTCCCTGCAGGAGATGCCTGATGAGGCCACATCTCATTAGGGGCAGGACGACCGAGACAGGCCTTGGGACATTGCCTCAGGACATCAGGGTGCCCTCCGGGCCTCGCCTGCTCATGCTGCCCCAGACTGTGTGACTCAGGGCGCAGGGTGACAATTAAGTTGATGTATTCAGGTTTCGTTTCCTAAAAACCACAAGGGAAGGGAGGAAAGCTATTTAGCCTCTCTAAAACAGAGTCATGCTCAGATATCATCTGAAAAATGCAGTCTCAAGGGTCACGTTTTGAGCAGTGCTGGGTTTTGCAGCCCTCCTCCAACATGCACTCTTGCTTTATTTGTGAAGCAGAGGGAGGGAAGCAGCTTTCCTTGTGTTCATAAATGATTTTGCTGGGCAATTACCAGGCTAGATTAGTCAGGCGTGCTGAACCCCTGCCTCCCATATTTTGATCGGAACCGTCTTGCATCGCAGTAACTAGCAGCCCTGTAAATATTTATGAGCTAATTCCCTCCCCCAAAAGGCAGCAGCAGCTATTTCTGAGAGCCCACAGATGCTGCATGTGGCCTGAGCCTCCTCGCGTTGGCAGACTTTGTTTCTTGCTTGCAAGCACACACACACAAAAGGAACGTGCTGGCAAAGAAAGCTGTGGTCTAGCACCAAAGCACAAAATGGAAGCAGTACAAACCCGTGCAGTCCCCCTCCTGGCAGGGGTACTGGTGCAGGTCTGTCACTTTCACAGGGCGTGTGAGGGGAGCTGAGCCGAGGGAACTGGTAAAGGGCCTTCTGTGAGCTCCCACCTCATAGCTTTTCTGGCTCTTCTGATTTTGTTCCCCTCCCAGAAAAAATATGCTGTGCTGTCTTCTCCCCTGTGGCGGCACAGCTTGTGGCTGTGATTTGAGTGCACATCATATTTTGGCAGGCCGGTGTCCCCTGAAGAACAGGCACACCCTTGCCGAAACATCGGACGCCCACAAACCTGTTGTCAGTTCCCCGAGTTTCAGGGAGCTCAGCAGCCGCAGCCCCTCGTGCTTTGATTTATGGTGCTCTGTTTTTCCTTCGTTTTGTTTTTCATGGGGAAAATTTCTCTCTTCCTGGCACTTCTTAATCCCACATGGAAGGCCACAGGTGTTTTCTGTTTGGGTTGTTTTGTGTGTGTGTGTGTGTGTTTATTTTTTTTTATTATTATTATTTTTTTTTCTCTTGGAGTTTCCAGCTTTCTGTGTTTCCCACTGGTGAAGATCCAACCTGTAGCTTTATGTGCAGCCAAGAGCTCATGGCTCTGCCTATGGCTCTGCCTGCATAAACCACAAACTGCAAAATGCAGTGCAGAGCTTCACCTTATCTTTTCCCCAATTCCCTGTTGGCGATGAGAGGAGGGAGGAGAGCCGGATCAGAGCCTGATTAGGAGAGGTGTCAAGTCATGAGAGCTATTGCCTGGCTTTCTCAGGATCTGAAGGGAGGAGAGGAGATCTCCCTTAGTCAGACCGTGAAGATTTGGGGCAATCAGTGCGAGAGGTGACGAGCTGATTCCCCACCCCTCTTCTCTTCCCTTCGAGTAAATAAATCTGAACCAGAGAGCGCACGGAAGTGCCCAGCCAGCAGCACTCTCTGCTAGTGATGCAACCTGTGTGGTCCAAGCCTCTTCCAGCCCTGCAGCAGTAATAATTTTGTTCATTATTCATCAAACAGCCATGCTTTGTGCCCCTGGACACCTACAGAAATTCATCACGGCTGTGGCAGAGAAAGCTGGGGGGCAGTCAGTGCCAACAGCCAGTAAACTGAGGCACTTAAAAGTGAAAGAAAGCAGCAGAGATGCTCAACAAAACAGCCTCACCCTCTGTCTCCAGGAGAGATTCCCAAACACCATCCTAGCACTTGTTTAGTCTAATTGATTTAGTGTAGTACCTCTGTGGAAGACGTCGGTTCAGTGCTAGAAGAAGGCCATGAAAGAGCCTGTTTCCCTGTAAAAGAACTTCTCCCACAAAGGTCCAGGCACACACATTGTCTTGGGCTCCTGAGAATGCCAGCTCCAGGGAAAAACAGCCATCATATGCTCCTCATTGCTTTATGAATGCCTGGGTTTGTGTTTAACTTAGCTACAACTCGCCGCGGATTGCAGCTATTTCCCAAGTGAGGTCAATGGGAATTGTTCAGCTGACTTGAATGGAAGCGGGATCAGACCTCATTATGCTGCATATAATGGATGGTTTTAATGATGTGTACCCTATTTTAGTTTGCATTTTACCCAAGATTGTAAAAAAAAAAGAGAGGTGAAGAACAGTTGATCGTGTCTCAGAGATGTATCCTATTTGTTTGGTAATAGGTTTTTGGTTTCTAGTCAGCTGTTTATGGGCAAGTGCCCGTGTCAAACAGTGATCTTTTGTGCTCAGAAAGGGATAAACTGCTCACACCCCTGTGGAAAGCACCGTTGAGCATTCTCACCTATTGGCTCCACAGAAATAGCTCTCAGCAGCTCATACAAAATACACAACAGGGATTAATTACTAGCCTGATCCTGACCCATTCACTGCAGTGGTGAGAGCTTCTCTTTGCTCACCATCAGACAGACTATCCCATTTTGTGTGAGTCCCAAATAATGAGCTGGCTGTGGTGGGTCTAGCAAAATTTCCATTATGCTACTGTGGGTGTATCTTTGATGCATCTGTTTGGCCAGAACAAGGAGAGTGGTTTTTAGACAGATCTATGCATCACTGAGCGCTGCTGGGCAACTCACCAAGGACCTAAGGCCACCCATTTGCTTGCTCATTCAGCGCAGGGTTGTGCTAGGTAAAACTAAGGGCACAGTATCTCAGCACCCTTTGTCTGCCGCGTCTCCCATGGGGCCAGCAATGCACCTCCTCATCTTTTCCCACTTGCTTTCCTTCTGCTGCCGCGATGAATGCTGTGTCTCAAGCGTTAGGGAGGCAAGGGTCACCCGATGTCCTCTTGCTGTTTTGACTTGGGAACCTCCCAGCGTGAGCTTGCCCTGCTGTAGGTGGCAGAGAGCAGTGGTTTGGCCATAGCAAAACATACATTTCATTTTAAAGACCAGCCTCACAGGAGGGGCGCTTCCCCAGAGCTCACAACAAGCTATTATTTCAGCTAGGCGCTGGATGCTGGGAGCATAATCTTTATGGAAGTACCTCTAGGGGAAAGGGAGAGATGGGGATGGGAAATCTTCCTTCTCCCTCTGCCAACCCAGAGCTCGTGCCTCCCCAGGGAGGACACTCCAGAGGCGGTGGCGGGCTGCTGGGAGCCCCAGCTTGCCAAAAATGAGTATCTGGAATTTGCCAAACTGTTTGGATCCCAGCACGAATTTGTCGCCAGGAGATCTCTAATTACGTGGGGGAAGTTGCCAGGGAAGGTCAGGGCTGGGTCACGCTTATATAACTGCAGCCCGAAAACGCAGCAACTCCAGAAAGCCTCCGTACATGATCAGAACCGTCGGGATTCGTGTCGGCGTGGACGCTGTAAATCTTTGCCTTGCATAACTACTGACATTACAGAAACCTCGCTGCTGACGGGGAGGGTGGCATTTTCAAGCGTGCTCTGAGCAAGCCAGCTTCTGCCAGCCTCAAGATCGGCTTGGAGGTTGGGCAAGCAGTGCTGGCTGCACAGGGGAAGGATGAAAGGGCGAGGGACACTGCCTCCACACACTTCTGCCCTTTTTCTTCCCCAGAAAGCGGAGCAGATCAGGATGTGATCCCTGCTGTATCCCACGATGTCTATTACATGCTAATAGCATCCACACGCGGGCTGCTGTTCGGCCAGGATGAGTTGTCTTTCTGGGACAGACAGAAAGGCCATCACAAAGCAGTCACACACACCCTGGGATGCCCCGTGGACATACTGCTGTAGTATCACAGCATTTCTTGGTGGCGTGGTTTCATCTCGAGTCAGCATAGGGAGCAGAGATGTGGTGTGGAGCCATTACTCCCTGTGACCTGCTCCCTCATCCCCTGACATGCCCACAAGGCCAAGTGTCCTTCCCACTGCTGAGACCAGGGTGAACGTGAGACACGAGGCCACCAGCACGAGGACGCTGTGGGCACTGGGTTTGTGTTCTGGGCACACGGGGATCACCGGTGCTCCTGGCTGTGGGTGGAGATGCCTTCGGATCCAGGGAGCCATCTGCAGATGAATCATGGCGTTCCTTGGAAGAAGGTCTGCCCCAGGGAGGGGAGGCAGCCAGCTGCTGAGGTCGACGGTTTCAGGGCCTGGAAGCGAAAGGATCGTGTTTGGCCACCGAGATTGGAAGTGGGGGGACTGATCGCTGAGAGTGACTGAGTGGGAAAAGCACTTGCTAAGAGCACAAAATAGCAGCACTGCCGAAGCTGCAGGGGGAAAATGGCCTCATCCCGACATGTCTGTGCAGCAGGCCACCTCACAGAGGGACCAGACTCCAGAAGCTGTTTGGGGCTGTGCAGTCAGCTTTGAGCACTTTGCTGCTACCAGACTGAGCCCTAGTTTTTAGCACCGTTGCATCTTTGACAGCTGAAAACACGGTGAAGGCTTCAAAAGTCATTAACACAAACCCGTGGGTTCAAGGCACGTTTCAAGATACGTCAGGAAGAGTTTTTGGTCACTGGTGATTCGTCTCACCTCACCCTGGGAAAGTGCAGGTGAGCAGCGAGTGCTCCTCCCGCTGGCCTCGTGGGCCTGCAGACCCACGCAGGGCAAGCACCCATGGGAGTGCTGGCTCTAAAGGTATCAAAGCTTTATCCAAGAGACACGTAACACTCCCTAACATGCCCTAAGGCAGGCTCAGACCAACCAAATGTCCTTCAGGTTGGAGGCGTCTCTGATCTGAGCCTCAGTTTTACAACCCAGGCCTTTTGCAGACAAATCTCACAAGGTAAATAGTAAATAAGGCATCAGAAGGTCAGACATTTGATATCCTCGCTCCAACAGCAGCCAGCAGATATTTTAAGAAAAGAGACAGTATAAGTCTTACCTATGCTATAAAGTTTGTTGTTGTTGTTGCTGTTCGGTTGGTTGGTTGTTTTTTTGCCCTGTGTTTCTCATGCTTCTGGAAAACAATACTGTAAGGCATTCAGACCATCAAGTTTAATACCAATAGGCAGGCCCCACCCATGAGAATTTTTCTGATCTTTTTTCCTTTAAATTTGTTCATGGCATTGTTTCTGCAGCCTCCGGTGCATATAACTCTGCCCTGTGTAAAATTTTTCCTTGTTTGCTGTTGACTTCCCTGGAGGTCACTTCATCCCTGTGTAGGGCAAAGCAATAAATGATTATCAGCCCCACTAACTTCTGAATAAAATTAGAAGGACTGCCAATGAAGCCAGAGAGGATCCCAGACTCCCCAGGATTAATTGTGCATTTTTATTTTTATTTTTTCACAAAGACAGAGATACTTTTATCTTGTGTGTAAGATTTTAATCTAACAGTTTTCTCAAGTTATTTTTAAAATCTTCTTGCTAACAGATAATCCTTTGTCTGGAGTGGCATAAAAGGGCAAATGTGTAGTAGCAGCTACTTGACTGTATGGTAGCTGTCCAAGGAAAATATTTGTACAAGTCTTGCTGAGTCAGTATAAGTTTCCTCACAGCAGCGTGTCCTTTTCATTGACAGGATTTATCTCACGCAAGCTGAACCCAATACTCCATTGCCCTGCACACTCAGGGAGAGCGCACCTGGTCTGCAAAAGAGACCAAAACTTGGTTTCTTTGTTCAGCACGGTGTGCAAGCTTTATAGCATCATGTCCACACATGGCGTGTCACACAGTAAAGTAGGTTGGCCAAAACCTCTATGGTCCTGTCTCAAGAGGTGCCACCGGGTGCCAGGGAGTATTTCGCAATTTTTCACACCCTAGATTAATGAGAGGACAGACCATTAGCATGCCTCGCTATTGCCTTGAAGATCTCGCATACAAGACATACCGATACCAAGTTCCCCGGCCAGCCCTGCGGGACTGCCAGGTACGGCTGGCGCCAAGCTGTAAATCAGGACGGTTCCTCTTGACGTGGAGCCCAGCAGCAGCCTCGCGGCTCGCAGATCCTTCTGGGCAGCCTCATCAGGCCGAGCAGTAACACCCGGACCACGAGTGTCTCCGCATCACACCACGAGGCACAAGAAGTCCCCGTCCCCACCGCCACCAATGCCCGCCTGTTCTCCCATGTCGCTGCCACGAGGTTAATGCTGCTTTAAATAAGAAGTTAAATTTAGCACGGCATGAGCTCAGTGGGCAGGAGAGTGAATAACCCCCATTCATTCACCCAGCGCCTCGCGTTTCAGCACAGCCCCCCTTGTCCATTAAGCTGTTTGCTTACGTGAATGTGTGCTCGTCCATATAAGCTCCCAAGCTGTAACATCTCTTTAAGATAAGGGCCGTGGGGTAGGGCAGTAAGCATGCAAGTGCCCCAACATGTTCGTGGCTGCCCAGCAGAGATGTGTCGTAGTATCTCAGAGGCAAAGTCAACACCTGGGCCTATAAATGGCATGAGATTTAAAGCATCCCACTGGACAGAAAATAGTATTTTTTCAATAAATTATTATTCATTTAATATACGATAATTTTTCTCAATTAATTAATTGGCTGCCTGTTGGTCCAAACCTGTTGCATAACACCTGATCTGTCACCAATTAAACTTTTATGTGCTTAATCCTAAATTTGCAGGGCAGTGGAAGATACCATGTTAGCACAGAGATATGTCAGCGGTACAAAGCATCACCTGCCCTTCAAGCAAGCACGTCCTGCAGCACAGAAAGCTGTAGGCAGTGGTTAGATGGGCAGCTTCAAGCTCCTCAGAGCCTGTCCTTTGCACAGTTATGACTGGACACCACCAACAGAGAGCTGCCTCTAGGGAATGGCTCTTTGCCACATACAGCAAGACTCTGCAATAACATGAGTTGCTAACGCCTGGCTGAGGATAAGAAGCTTTAAACAGGACTGAAGTGAGCAATGTGAAGGTTTTGACAGATGCAATGGGGAATTTGCACAAAGGGGGTGAAAGAAAATGAAAGAAGATTAAAAGAAAGAATTTCTTCCCTTGCTAGTTGTAAAGTTCAGTTTTACTTTCCAGTTCGGATTGTCAAGTGTTTGCAGTGAGTTTTAAAACAGTTAAAATGCCAGTGGACTTTGTGGAGGACCTAGCGAACAAGTTCGTGTTCAAGAATCATATGCAGAAAAAGGAGCTGTGACTTTTTTTAGATAAACCCATCAGTGACAAGCTATTTTCTCATCTGTCTTCCACAGACAGCAAAGTCGATTGCCTTTTGACTTTGTACAGCACTTTTATTCCCAACTTGTCTTGGTGTGGGGTCAGAGTCCAGGCACAAATACCAGCAGAAACTGGGGAGGAAGCAGATGTCATTTCCATCCACACGAGGCATCCTGGACATTGCTGTGTCAAGGGAAAGTGTTCAAGAAACTCCATCCCACACTGCTGTGGTGACATCCTCCTTCCTGTCCTCCTCACATCATTAGTCTCAGGACAGGGACCTGTCAAGCTGAAAGCCCAGTGCTCTCCTGCTCCCACCTGAATGCCATCCTGCAAAACAGCCTCCTACAGAGCAACCCCAAGAGCTTCGTCTCAAGTGCCTTGTTCCACCCAGAGTGCCTTATTGTTTCCTTAAAGCATGCAATTTATGCCATCAATGTACAAAAATACATGCCTCCGAGCACACATAATAATGCTGATTTTGCTGCATACCTTGATCTGAAAAGCCTGTGCAAACTTCTACTATAATTGCCAACAGTATAACCATAGTGATAATAAAGCTGTAGTAAAATTATACTAATAAGACAAAATGCACCCATTTCCAGTAATAAACCTGGTGCTGGAGAATGAAGAGAACAGAGAGAACAGAATTAATTTCTGATATCTCTTTATTTTTTTAAATATTACGCACAGGAGCTACATGGGTAAGGATAGTCAGAAATGTAGATCTCTGTTTGGGACGTTATTCAAAGCCATCATTTCTGTAATGTGTAACAGAGAACAGATAATTACTGTATATACTTAGACAGCTGCGACCAGAGAGCTGAGTTTAGTACACAGCATGATTGAGAGCAGCTTCTTCATGATCTTTTGATCTACATGATCAAAACAAATTTGATCATGTTGCAGGCAGTGTCCGATCAATTGTGGGATTCATGCATTACAATGCATTTCAAATACACCTTTTAAAGAACAGGAGAGCATTGCTGTCTTGGGACGTCACCCTGGATGAAGCTGCATACGTTTTGCATATGCACACTTGTAGGCAGTGGGTACACCAAGCATGCTGCAAATCCTCTTCTCTGTAGGGTTAAGGTCCCAAGCCACTGACTGCAAGGCCCCCTCTGCCATCAGTGGGAATGGGGACTTGAACACCTAAATTAATTGGTTTTGGTTCAACTTCTTTCTCTGCAAGGATATGTAAATCCAAACTAGAGACTGCAAAATATTTTTGCTTCCAAGCAATTTTTTGATTAATATATTTCCTTTCTCTGCTCTCTCACAAGCCCACTGCTTACTCCCATTCAAAATAATTTGAGTTTAGTGATAGCTATAAAAAACAACCTACAAATCTCTGGAGTAGCACACTGTATAACATCCATCGAAGAAAGAAAAACTCTTAAACAAAAGGAGTAGGGAAAAAAAAAAAAAAAA
This sequence comes from Aythya ferina, assembly GCF_964211825.1. Taxonomy (NCBI): domain Eukaryota; kingdom Metazoa; phylum Chordata; class Aves; order Anseriformes; family Anatidae; genus Aythya; species Aythya ferina. The sequence continues at coordinate 73,696,556 of NC_140299.1, forward strand.
AAAAAAAAAAAAAAAAAAGCTGTGTAAGAAAGCAAATCCTGAAAGCAATTCAGCTTCCAGCTTTCAGCAAGCTGAAAAATGTACAACAGGAGGAAACTCTCAGGGTAAAATCCAGCCATATGCCAAGGCAGCAGAAGGTCTGTCTACCATGTAATCCTCAAAGGACATCGCCGTTTAGGCGCTAAGCCCTCCTGCTGGATCGTGATGCAGAAGCGATTATCATGCTTGGAGAGCGTGCTGCAGAGAGCTTCTCAACGAGGCAATCTTGAAAAGATCTTTCCCCTCACAACAGGGGAAGCATTTTCCATCCTGACCTGCAGTCGCTAACTACCCCACTTTCAGCGCAGGCCTGCAAGGCAGAAGCTGGAATGCCGGGCAGGGAAAAACAGATTTTCCACTGGTATGTCAGCAGGGCCCACACAGGCTGCACGGGGCCAGAACTGGTGTCAGGAAGAGAGAGTTTTGGCTAGGGAAAGGCAGCGAAAAGGGCTGCCCTCTGGTGTGCAGGTGGGTGCATCTGCTCAGGCTAGAAGCTGGTGCAGGTTTCACACCAACCTGTTCTTACGACCTTTGTTTGGTGTAAGACACTTCTCCTGCTGGGAGGAGGTGATATTTTCCCTGCCGAACTTGTGCAGGAACCACACCGCTGCCCACATCCAAGGCCTGGTCCTGCCCTCTGTAAGGAGCATGGCCAAACCCCTGCTGCCCGGAGCACTGCCCGAATTTGCGCTCTCTGCTGCTCACCACCATCCCCAAGCATCACCTCCTCCCCCTGGTGTGATGTGCAGGGCAGACGGAGCATCTGCCAGGTGACAAAGCCTAGCACAACTCGGTGCTGAGGGCTGCTGAGAGGTGGTCGTGAAGTAGTGCCAGGAGCTACGCAAGAATCTCTGGTAGTTATTGTAAATATTTGGAAAGAGGGGCCAGGAGTCTTTGTTTTGCTCTTCTTTTCGTGTCTTAGCATCCAGACCTCCGTAAACCTCTGACAAAATAGCATGATGGCAGGACTGCTAGATGGGTAAGACAGCACTGTTCGTTTTCTCCTGTCTGTGCAGGTATCCAAGCATTGGCTCAGCAATATTTTCAACATTTTGCAGCCCAAGGAGGGCTCCTTTTCTTTCTTCCCACTGTCTTGGTTAGCTGTGAGCTCTTTCACTTGAGTGAAACACACATGAGAGGTATGAAAATACTAAACTGTGCACCCATGGCCACAGCTACGGTTATTTAAAAACAAATAAATAAATGAAAAGAATATGTGGTCGTGGTGTAACAGAGATTAACTGACATTACAGGAAAGAAGGAGATGGAGATGAAAACTTCCCAGTTTTGGTCTTTGTGGTGGTTGGCATAGTCTTAATCTTACCTGCTCCTCCTGGGCAGGAGTTTGTGTTTTTTCTCTGGCAGTGAGGCATGCACAATGATGGAGACAACTTTTAGAAGACAAATTATCTTTGCTGTTTGCAAGTGGGCTGAGGACCTTGTGTAACCAAGGCAGTCTCATTTCTGCCCTGCGGATGGGCAGTCTGCAACTCTTTTTGTGTCAGAGGGTGAGCTCCCCTTTTACCCTTTTTAACATGTTCCCCTAGCCACCAGGATGTCAATGAAGACCACAGACAGCACACATCCCACCGAATTAATTCTGTGACAGCACAAGAGATGGTGGCCAGCAAATGCTATAGGAGGGCTTGCAGGGCTCAGGAGGTGCTGTCAGGAAAGGAAAACCAGAAAGAGGGCAAAGACAGAAAGAGAAATACATAACACAACCTGCCATGTTTCTGCAGGGGAGTATGTTTTCCTACCCAGAGACACGAGTGTGACAGCCAGCGTGACATCAGGTCATGTTTTGGGCACAGGGGCTGCGTTTCTCCCTGCTCTCAGCACAGGGAGCACTGCACAGCAGAGGGAAATGAACACACCTGAGAGACCAGCCAGGTGCCTTCAGGAATAATTTGTGCCTTAGCACCCAATGGCTTTATTGTGGGAGAAGGTGGGAAGACTGGCTGCTATGCCTGAGACAAAATTTTGGGTGAGACCTTAGGAAAGATCAAATGGCCCTCCCTGCAGACTTCCCTCTTTTGGAAAAGAGGAGCTGTGGTGTTGCTTAGGAGCTTGCTGGTCTCTGTAACATGACATACTGGTTACTGATGGTGGTCCTGCAGGCTCCTGGTTTCACTGTGTCCATGTTGTGTTTGTGGGTGTCAAAGAGAAGGTGGAAGTTGAAAGAGAGTGGACTGTGGTTTCAGAAATGTCCTTTTTCTTCGAAAGGAAGTGAATATGTGGAAATAAAATGCAAAGAGAATCCAAAATAGAGTTGATTTCTGCAATATATATATTTTTTTCAGGTAGTGGTTGAAAACATGAAGGGAAGGGAAGAAAAAGGTAACAGCCAAGTGCACAAACGCAGGAGAACGTGGAGGGAACTGTTAGGAAGGGAAGTGCCGCCAGCGAGAGGTTGGTTTGCTTTGCCTGTGGAGCCCTGTGCTCCTGGAAATGCCTAACACAGGTCCTGAGCTAGCACGGCCAGCACGGCCACCAACCCAAAGAGCCCCAGCCTTGTGGCTGGGAGATATCCCCATACTTTGTGACACATAGTCCACCCCAGCGGGGTGCAGTACACGGTTCTTGCTTGGCAGAGGAACAAGGTGTTTCTTCTCCTCTACAACACAGCTTCAAGTGGAGCTTTCAGGCCTGCCCACATCCACCCAGGTGTGTGGAGGTGGGGGACACCCCTCAGACCTGCAGGGAGGCCACAGCCCTTTCGTACATGCGCTCCAAGATGCGGTGGATGCTGGCAAAGCTCGGCCGGTCGGAGGGCAGCTTGCTCCAGCAGAGGCGCATCAGGTTGTAGAGCTCCAGAGGGCAATTGTCTGGGCAGGAGAGGACGTTCCCGTCCCTCACATAGTAGATGACCTCCTCATGGGCCATCCCGTAGTAGGGCTGCATGCCGTAGGAGAAGATCTCCCACAGCACCACCCCGTAGGCCCAGACGTCGGACTCCGTGGTGTACCGGTTGTAGAAAATGGACTCGGGAGGCATCCAGCGGATGGGGATGGCGTCGTTCTCGTTGGCCTTGTAGTAGTCGGCCGAGTACATGTTCCTGGAGAGGCCGAAGTCGGCGATCTTCACCACCATGTTCTCCCCCACCAGGCAGTTCCTGGTGGCCAAGTCCCGGTGGACGAACTTGCGCTCGGAGAGGTAGGCCATGCCCGCGGCCACCTGCTTGGCGATGCAGAGCTGGCTGGTGCAGCACAGCGCCAGGGGGCCGGGCAGGCAGACCCGCGCCTCCAGGCCGCCCTGCTGAGCCAGGCTGCAGAGGTTGCGGGGCGAGCGGTCGCGCAGGTACTCGTTGAGGTCCCCGTAGGCCATGTACTCGAACAGCAGGCACATGGGCTTCCCGACAGCGCACACGCCTGCAAGAGGAGAGGCGGGTCATTCGGGGAGCAAAGAAAGGTTCTGCTGTGGCAAAACATCCCCCCCACCAAAAAAAAAAATATATACATCCAAAAATACTTACGCAAAGTAAGTATTTTCAAGAATGCGTGTGGGGACAGAGGGAAAGGTGAAGCATGCGAATACCGCCCGGTTGCATCAGGTCCCTTCGTGTCTTTGAGGCTCCTTCATCAGGGATCTAATGCTGAGCTCCGTGAGGGATGCTAACAAGTCATGCAGCTGCCTGCTTTCTCTGGGCATCCAAGGAGGAGGATACGTATTTGGAGCTATGTTTAATTAAGAACCTGAACCTGGTTAAACTGGCATTAACTGGAGTATTGCCTCTTCCCAGCTGCAACTGGAAGGACATACTTTCAAGAATAAATTTTGTAGTTCCAATTACAGGTTATTTTTTTGTTTGTTTGTTTTAGTTATTGCATTTATACTAGTGTGTGTGTAAAGGCCACACATATATAGTTAGACTTCAGAGGTAGTCACAAAACAGCATTTTCAGGGACATGTTCAAGAGTTCATTGGGATACCTTAAAAAAGAAACAAACAAACAAAAAAAAAAACACTCCCGCTCCATACTCTTCTGTTGTTGTTTTTGGTTTGTTTGTTTGTTTGAAAACTGCACATGCAAAAAATGTTGTTTGCAGAAATTACTTTTGGCATGACTGACACATATATGGAAAAAAAAAAAAAAAAAAAAAAAAAAAGACAAAGAAAAGGCAGACATCAGAACGAAGAGATCTGCAGAGATCTGCCACATCTAACAGATGAAGAACCAGGGTGTGCAAAGATCAACAGCTTAATGTACAAATTTCCAAATCCAACCTTTTAACCAGTTTTATGGACATAAAGTCAGTTTTAGAGGTAGGCAAAAATATTTGTGTGCCTGCTAGTAACTCGCCAACTAGCAAAAGCCAGCATTTGAAGTGTATGTGATTTGCTTCCTGAGGGCCATTCACTTAGTAATTGGTGATCCAACTTATTGCGAAATCCAAAGTTCTTGTTGATGACCTAACACTTGAATCTTTGAGAAAAAACAGATATCTGTTCCCAGCATGATAAAATCGGGATCTGACAAGCATGAGGAGCGTATGTGAGAGCTTTATAATCTGAGCTGTGCTCAACAATGCGGCTCTTTTCCCCACGCCCACTTGATGTGAGACTAGTTTGTTCCTGTACCTTCGCCCCTTCCTGACCTACAGTGTGTTGACAATAAACACGATGTTTATTTGCATTTGGGGCATTTCCTGATGCTCTTTTCCGTTTCCAAAGTACTTCTAATCAACCCAGCTTTCCTAAACCTGGGGTTTTTACATTTCCAAATTTTGTGGAGCTTCCTGTTGAAATAAATTAAGATCTCAGCTGCTTGTTGACAGGGATAAACCCTTTGAACCCCAAGTAGGACTGCCAGGTGAAGGTGGCTGGCAACATCCACTTCATTCAGAAACTGAAAATTTATTGAAATAGAATCTGGTCAGCAGCTTTCTTTACAGAGGAATGCACTATTGGCCAAGCTGTGGCACCAAGGTTTTCTAAAAAGCCCAATAAACCAGAGTTTCCTTTCAGCCGAGAAGGGAGGGGAAGGAAGAGACTGTTTTTGTGGTTGGCTTTTCTGTTTGTTTGCTTCACTTTGTTTTTTCAATGCTGGTGAGTGTTCAGACATGACAATAGTAAGTGGGACCCATAAAACTAATAAGACTTGTTCCTGTTTTTGCTGTTGTTGTTGTTGTTTTTAAATACCCACAAAATAAATCACAGATCCAGGAAGCTCACGTCTTCCCTGTAAGACATCTGCCCTGATGTTACGAAGCTGGAAGCAGAGATACGCAGCATGATGGTCAGCAGCATGCTCTAGCACAGGACGAAGAGGGTTTGTTACAACATACCACCCTGCAAAAGCAGCAGGGTCAGACCTACATTTTGAGACTTGCTCTGGTGGAGAATTTAGCAGAGCATGCAGCGGCACACAGAAAAGCTCACCCCTCTTGCAAGAGGCATTTCCTCTTGCAGAAGAGATCCCTTGCATTCCGGGCTGGTCATGCACGTGTCTTTGCCCCTGTGGCCCTAGAGAAACCCCAGCATATCTGCAGAATGGGTTACCCCATACACAGGCACCTCGTTCAGATACCTAAAAGCTTGACAATGTTCGGGTTGTCGAATTCAGCCATGAGGGCTGCCTCCCTCTGGAAGTCGGCCTGCATGTCCGCGGATGCTTCCTCCTTCAGCATCTTCACTGCCACCATGGTGAAAGGCTCGTACGGCAGCAGCCCCGGGGCCCTGAGAGAGAGGAAAACACAGGTAAAAGGTGCAAGCACACCAAATGCAGGCTTTGTTTCTGGTGTGAAATGATGGAGATAAAAACAAGGTGGAAGCATTCGGCACTGACCGAAGGATTGATCTCACCAGGAGTGAAAAATAAAGATATTTTATATGAAAATGTTGAAAGAGCCTCCTTTCCCACACGCAGCACGGTGGTGGCATTGGCATATCTGGTTACTATCAGAGAATAAATAGTAGTTATAGTACGTTCCCCAGGTTTTGTAAGGAAAATAACCTTTTGCCACTGTTCAGGAGGAGCAGGGTGGGTGGGGTACACCTGTAATTTAGCAAGTTTTGAACCCATTAGCTAATTTCAGCTGAATTTAACAGGGTGGAGCTGATATATTAGCACATAGTTATGCTCCTGCAAGTTTTGTGGAAACAGGTGATGCGACAGAAGGGAGAAAGAATAGACGTGTCGTGTCTGAAGAACGAGCTCACACACCAATACATGCTGAACACTGGTGAATCTTCAGCTTAAGAGACACAAGTCCGGAAACAGAGCTTCCTGGCTTGGAACAAGCACAGGCTCATCTAGTCTTCTTATCCTCAGGTCACTCTGCCCTCACCGAGTTTGATTAGGCCGGCTTGCCAAAGATGCAGGGGTGGCTGTTCCCAAAGCACAGCAACGTTCTGCACTTCAGACCCGGGTCAAACCTCGGATACACATTTCCTTGCCCACTCCTGCTCTGCCCAGGGGTCCCGCAGTCAGGATGCACTCCTTAAAAGCCTACAGAGCCCGTGGAGAGCGGCACCCCGTCATGTCCCGTGCTCCTGCCTGACTGCCCTCCTGCTGCTCAAATGCCAGGTTACTTTCCTGCTCAGTAGCCCCAGGAGGAGGTTCCAATTTCCAAAGCAAACTTCCAGTTTCCTTGTCATCTACTCCAGACATATGGCACTTGCAACAGATGCACTCGGATGCTATAAATGTCAAATGTCAGATGGTGGCAGGATGCCCATCTAGAGAGGAATTTCACAGGCAGCCAGATCGCAGCTGAAGGGCTCGGGTGAGGAGGTCCAGCATGCCAGGGTGGAGGAGCAGGCTCCGCATTTGTCTGCTGCTGCCTCCGCTACTGCAAAATGTCCTCCTTTTCTCACCCTGTGCTGGCAGCAAGGTTCCAGTCTAGCAGGAGAGAAGATGTCTTCTCACACACCCACTGCTTCTGCCTAGTCTCCCTGCCTGAGAAAGTAGCAGCAATGCCCTGAAGAAGCCAGCAGAAGAATTAAAAGTAAAGAGAGGAGGGCATGTATCTCGTCCAAGCAACTTCGCTGCAGATTCCCACTCACGACTGGCTAGCAGACCTAGCTCAGTGCCAACAGCTTCATATTGCGTGCTTTGGAGAGAGACATTCACCCCGGGCCAAAGCCTGAAGCAGACCCATCTACCCGCCCTCCGCTGAAATCCTGTAGTGTAAACTAACCTAAATGCGACCCAAGTGAGATTAAGTTGCAGAGAGCCTTTTGCTGGGCATTCAGGCTACAGCACGTAGCTCCACCCTCAGCGGCTCCTCTCAATAACTCGTGTTAACTCCTTCGGCCCACTTCTGGCAGATCTGGGGAAATTGTGCTGAGTGGGAAGAGGGAGAGACTCCGTGTGCAGTCGTGGCAGGGAGCTGCTGAAGCTGAAATCCTTGGTGCCCAGAAGACACTGTTAGGAGAAAGGGATGGGTGCACGTGATCAGTGGACAGCTGTGACTTCTGTAATTAAACAGGACAATTCGGGCTTGAGGAGAGAAGAGGGAGTGTTTAATAGAAAACTGGTAATTTTCTTCTAGACATAGGGAGCATCAACAGAAATTACCTTGGGTTTCCTCTCTAGTGACTCCCTCAATAGGTGAGATACTGTGCACAGGATGGACAGCAGCTGTCCTCAGTTTCTTCACCACCAAAGGATCTGTGCAACACTGGCAACATTTTAGGTACCTGCAGTTTAAAGGACCACCCAGCAAGGCAAACAGAGATTTTGCCCCTGGTCTACCTACAGAGGATGCCTGATTTTAGGTTTGTAGACAGACCTTTCCAGAACAATAACTGTCAATAAAATAAAATAAAATAAAATAAAATAAAATAAAATAAAATAAAATAAAATAAAATAAAATAAAATAAAATAAAATAAAATAAAATAAAATAAAATAAATAAAAGAGTATTTGAGATTAAGTCCTGTCCCACATCTTCCTCAGCATCACAGCTGGGCAGCTTGTTAGGCCGTTAATTGGTGCCATTAATATCTAATGAGGCAGGTGGAGAACTACCTTTGCCCTCTCCTTTGGAGGGAAATTTGGGGGGAGACGGGGCAGCACAGTGTTCAGAACTGGCAGGGGACTGTTTCGTTTGGTTTCTTTAACCAAATGAAACTTTAACTTTCTGAAAGTTTTTCAACAACTTGAAAGAATATGAGGATACGTGTGATGGAGAAACTCCTGCCACCTCGATCTCTGAGCTCTTGCCCACAGCTCTAGCCTGGTTCCTGGGGCAGCCTTCTCTCCTCAGAGATGACAAGCTGACCCCCAAGCTTTTGCAGTGGGGGTCCACGAGCCTTTGTTGCTGCCAAAGACCCCACTCCCAGGGCACTGGGCAACCCTGGCCTTCAAGCTTAGCCTGGGGCATGCAGCTCCACCTCTGGGAGTAATCTGCACGCTCACCTACATCGTCCTGCAGAGGAGTGGTGCTCTGGAGGTGTGCAGATGTCAACATGGTCCTCCCAGGTGCAGGAGATCCTGAACTGGTCCCCACGGCCTGGTTAGGACAGACCTGAGCCAGGTCCCAGATCTCGTTTTGAAGACATCTGTTGAGGTAACTGGCCACTTCCTCACCCCTTCCCGTGTGAACGAGCCCCAAGCGGACATGGCAGCCTTTCAGGAGGAGCTGGTAAATGATAGCCAGACACTTCCTGTCCTAACATGTTGCTTGACCCAGGAGTGAGTAAACACTGAATCAGGACTCACAGCAAGCCAACTGGCAAAGGCATCACTGGCACCGTGCGCAGAGCTGTGTTTACAGGAGAGGGAGAAACATGAGACCAGGAGAAGTAAAAGGGTTGCTAAACTTAGCCAGAGATGTCCATTTAACACATGAAGACAAGTACATGTTATCCATCTGCGACGGGAAGGCAAAGATTTGAGCTGGGATGGTGTCCGTCACCTGGAGGGATGCGCAGCTGGTGCTACTGGACGTCAGCGCAGCAGTCTCTGATGGTCTGCCAGTGGTGCACAGGAATGTCAGGGGATGGAATTTTCCCTGGGAATATAACGCCTCAGAGTGGTTTCTGGCTGAGATTTTTTTTAATAAAAAATTTGCCTCTCAGAAACAATATTTCTGGGGCTCCTTCCCACCGTGTGTTTCTGAGGGTATGGTACTCTGCATGCTGCAAAAGCTGGCTAAGAAGATTGTATTGCTTGCTTGCTTTTTTGTTGTTGTGGTGTGTTTTTTTTATTATTATTCTTTTCCTTTTTCTTCCATTTTCCACTGACAATAGCAAAAAGGTTTAACTAAAAGGGATTACAGCGCTGGGGTGGACGAAATCCACGTGGAAGCTCTCTACACCACTTTAACACTTGCTTGACCTGGCACCTCAGTGACATTTGAATGCCCTTCGAGAGGTCCTGCTCAAGGTGGGGAAGAGACACCTCCAGCTGAGGAGGCTCTGGGCAGCACGGAGGCTATCTGGAGGTGCTGGTGCAGGCGATGCTCCACAAAAGGCTGCAGTCTGTGGGATGCCCTGAGCACCGGGCACCTGCACCAGCTCGCCTGCACCAGCTGTGACTAAGTCACTGCAACTTTGCCCTCAACTCAGGTTCGGATGCGTTTGGCTCAGCCATCCAGGCTAACAATCAATCACAGGCTAAGCATCTGTGATTTTCCCACTCTGCGCCCTTTAAACTTTGTTATTTTTAGCTCCCTCTATGTTAAATAAAAGTACGCCTGCATTTCTTCCACATCCCTTCATTAGGAAAAAAATCCGTCACACTTATTGAAGTGGTTTCCCTGTTCTACCAGCATTTTAACCTGCCCATAACTAATTTCCCAGTGGATACATCCACAGCATAACTATAAATGTTGAAAGTACCTGCACTAATGGCTGCTTTTTGCACGGAGAGTCCTTCGGTTGTGAAGTCCATGGGAGCAGTTCACCAGGCAGGCCATGGTGCACATCAGGACTCTAACAGTCCCTGGCATTTTTTGTCATCGCACACGACTCCAGATACAGTGACAAAATGAGCTACATCCCAGAGACATTAACTGTAAAGGACTAACAAAACCCATCCTGAGCAAAATGGAACGATACACTCTGTCTGCCTTCTTTCAAGGAGTTTGGGCTGGGATTTTCCAAGAAGGGCAAACAGGCCAAATGCTGTCCTGCAGGCATTGCAGACTGTCAAGGGTAACAAGACGCCTTCCATCCACCACAGTCTAAGCAGGTTTGGGTTCATCTCTGGGTTCTCCATGAAATGTTTTTCACATGTGAAGAAGAGCATGACCTCACCTCCCAGGAGGTTCAACAGAATCTATGGCTCATCTAATGCCTTAAATTTAAACAGGCAACAATGGCTGTGATTTCCAAGAATGAAGTCTGAATAAGCAAAGGACATACACACACACACACAAAGGATGTTGGCTTAAGTAGGTTGGGTTTTTAGGGGATTTTTGGTTTGGTTTGGTTTGGTTTTGCCTCTAAATCAAACGTAAACTGGGTCAGGACCTAACTGCAGCATGACACATTGCCCTCTGTGGTAACTACTGGCCAGTGCTGAGTTTGTAACGGAGGACACTACACACTGACAATTTGCACATACTGGGAAATGCAAGCATTTCACAATAAGTCACATGTCACAGGCAATACTCTTTGGGGAAGAAAAAATAGGGATGATAAATTTAGCTAAGCTATCACACCAGACTTTGGTATGTTCTTCTCTCTTAAGAGAGAAGAGAATTAAGAGAGAATTAAGAGAGAAGAACAGGAGACTCATTCTTGACAAAGGTTAACAGATATGAGTGGAAAGCAGTGGACAAGACAAACAATTATTCAAGCCTCAGTTAAACTGTTGGGCCCTTCTACCAATTTTGGTTTGAGTAAATGAAAAAAGGATTTCTGCGTCCAGACAAATGGATGCCCCAATGCTGATTTTTCCCAGATACCTTCAGATAGAGAGGACTCACACATGGGCTGCTTACCTTGCTTGGAAGACTCTCCCGAATGCTCCTTCCCCAATATCTCTCACGTATTCAATATTGTTCCTGGGATACTCCAGGCTGAGCAGTTTCGGATTAAGGAGAAGGGGCATCCGCTGGTACATGGGGTTGGGGTGCAGCCGATCCAGGAGGAGTTCGGAGGGCAGAGTGGTGAGCGTTGGTGTTTCTGACTCTCTGAAACAACGGAGCAGTTGCTGGTCAGAGTGTGCACGGCCCCTGACCAGGAGATCAACATCTGCACCTCCAGGGAGGGTTTCTTCCAGGATGGAAAAAGGAGGTATAGCAGGGCTGCTGAAAGAGCCTTGCAGCAGGGTCTCAAATCATTTCCCCAAAATAGCCACCAGGCCACCTTCTGCTCTGACACAGGCACTCCTCAGAGCCTGCACTGGTGCAGCCACAGACATAGGGAGGGCTTCTCCCTCCAACAGGCATTTGCAGGACTGTGCTCTCAGAAGCAGGCAAGCCGTGTTTCAAAGCAGCATTTGTTGCCTTGAATTAAGTCCTGAGTTTTACCTTTTTTTGTTTTTCCATTGCTTTCGTCGACGGCAGCAAACGAGGGTGACAATGCCGAGGATCACGATAAGGGCAAAGCTGGAGATGATCGAGATGATAACAGTCATGGAGTATGTAGGGGAAAAGGATGGAGGAGGGGGGAGGTTTGGAATCTCTCCGTTTGGTTTTCTTGTTCCGAGCGATAAGGACGCTGTAATGTAAGCAAAATCAGAAGATTATGACAGTTTTATAGGGTTGGGGCTTTCCCTTAAGAGGTACTTGTGGAGTCCTGCTGACATCATGGATACAGCAGTATGACTGTATATCATACTAGGGAACTTTGGTTTACAGGAAGCAAAGCACATTACTGCTTACCAGATGTTAAAGTCCAGTCCAGGACCTAATAAAGGCCTAGATACAGTTCCCATTGAGCTGGGAACCCAATTTTAGTAAGGAATCAGACACTTAGAAAGAATTACAGGTGGGAGATGCACTGGTGGTGTCTAAGTGTTCAAATAAGCTGAAGTAGCTGAAGTCTGCGTTGGGAAGGAGCAAAGGTCCACATTGTGGGCCACAATATATCACACATCCTAGAACAAATCTGCAGAGAGGAGTGTAAGACCAAGGCAAGTACACATTGATACCTTCCTGGATACCTTGCCTCCAACAACTTGCATATCAGTGTCTTTATGGGTCTAATACAGTAAACTAGTGTAAAACATATTTAGCTCTATTTTTTTTTTTTTTGGGGGGGGGAATCAAGTAGTCCCCTGCCAAGTACTTTTTGAGCCATTCTAAAAGATGTTAATCTGTATGTGCATATATACAATGATTGAGAACAGAAAGAAATATAAACTAGTTTTTAAGACCAGTGAAACAGATACTAAATTGCATTCCCCTATATGCTCCCAGTGCCTTTATTCTCTCTGCAAGTGGAATTTTCTTGTTTCCAAGACCTGAGATTCTAAAAAAAATATGTTTATTAAAAAATTGTAGCTTTGATGAAATACTTTTCAACATACTCTTCGGAGAAAAAAAACAACAACAACAACAACAACAACAACAACAACAACAACAAAAAACACAGCAACTCCTCCACAACTTAGTTGCAACTCCACAAAGCAAAAATGTTTCCATCTTATTCAGAATCATTTTTAGATATAACTGTTCTTTATTATTGAAAAAATATCACCAGAAGCAAAACAGCTTCAGAAAATATGCCGTAAGACCTATTTTCTCCTCAGACCACAGTGTGGCCAATTCATTCCTCATAATACCATGGGAAATTTGATTTCATCTTTTGGTCTTACTATAATCTGGAGCAAGGTCCTTAATATGTCTGTCCACATTTTCCCATCATTAAAGTGTTTATAGCACGTTCAGATTAAAGATGCTGAATGCATCTATGAGAAGAACTGGTGCTGGCTGAATCAAGAAGACAAAACAGATTGGTGGAGCTGCAGGAGCCACAATATGATGTTCAGGATGCAAATACCTTACATGTTCCCAAAACAAACCCAGTGGCAGAAATCATAAATTCAGTCACCTACCATCTCCACAGGGAGACACGCTGCAATATTCCCAAGTCACAGACGGGTCTTTTGTGTAGCACCAGGGACGCTCGTTTTCACCTCCTGGGTTGCGGCAGTAGTTCTCAGCATCAGCCAGCTCGGGGAAGACCTGAGGAGTCCTTCTGTGCAAGTGGGGAGCCTTGGAGCAGGAAAGAGATTGGGTTAGTGCTTGAGTAGAATTTTTGCTGCTGGAATTAACAAAATGAAGCAAAACAAAGGAAAATGGCAGGGAGGGAAGGAAGGAAGCAAGGAAGGAAGGAAGGAAGGCAGGAAGGATGGACTTGCAGATTGAAATACAAAGAGGCTGTGAAACAGCAGTGGACTCAAGAATGAAGGCAGGCTGTCAGCCCTTCAATGGGACAGAGCTGCCTGGCTCTGGGAAGCCCAGCGGAGAAGCAGACCTTGAGAGCAGCTCCCTGTTTGGGGGGGTCTCACACTGCTGCCTACCTGCTCACTCCACTTCTGGCAGGGGATGCCGGAGGCCGTGACATTGACCCAGCCCTGGTAAAACTGGCCATTGCCGCTGTAGCAAGTCCCTGGGGAGTTAAAAGAAAAAACAAATAAATAGGTGTGGACAAGGCACCTCAAACCATGCCCTGGAGCAGGGACTGACAAGAGTAAAGGTCATGTCCTTAGAAAAGAGCCGTGGCCAGCAAGGCCCTGTGAGGGGCCTGCACAGGGCCCGTTGCCTCGCAGCGGCTGCTCGGACACAGACTGCAGCTCCCAGCACACGTGGAAAACACACACCGAAGGGAACCGAAGAACTGAAGCAGCAGATCAGCATAAAACACTGTTATTCGCAACAGAATGCGCAGTTCACTTTACATACACAGGGCCTACTCTGACTGCAGAAGGAAAAAAAAAAAAAAAAAAGCAAGCGGGAAATCTTGAGGAGATTTTCACTCCCAGAATAAGTTCTCAAGACAAAAATGTGGACACCACCTCTCCCCACAGGAGAATTTAATGCGTGCCGGTACAGCCCAGGAAGCAGGAGGGACAGCAGAGGAGATGCAGCCTTACACACATCATATCTGCCAGCTATTTGTGTGGAAGCTCTGCTGACCATGGACGAGCATTTTGGTGATGGCATGCGTTAGGGTTCGCTTATTAGGTGCTGCGTTATTAACCTTATTAGATAAATCAGTAAGTCAGCAAAAACTGTCATCATAACTTTTCTTCTCCTGCACTAAACTGACAGCTCAGAAAAAAAAAAAAAAAAAAAATATATATATATATATATATATATATATATATATATATAAAGAGGAAACTTGACTTTTTCTAAAACAAAGTATTTTTAAGCAAATCCTTTTCCACTTCACGAAAGATTTATGTAAGGTTTGACCCAAGTTTGAGACAAAACTTATGCATTTTAATTTATCCTAGCAGATTGTTCTATTTCTCCTGTAGGAGAAATATAGATGATTAGTTTTTGTTTGTTTTTTTTTGTAGGGATGTACTTTTAATGAGATATTCACTTAGAGCACCTGAGCACTCCAGTAAGCACCCGTGTAAAGAGCAATTCTAGAACAAATCCAAACCCATCATGATGCTGGCCTGCTCTTTTCTTCTTGCATCACCCACTCCACACATTTTGGCTGTTATGTCTTTTACAGACCCTTAACGTGCTTTTTGCATGTTCACCAGGTACCAAGCTGTAGGCAGAAAAACAGCCATGATGATGTCTGCTCCTGGTGGGTGAGCTCAAACATGGATCAAGCCCATTGTAGCCTGAGGTGTGGAAGCTCCTTAGCTTACGAATGAATGGTCATGGGCTCCGTGAGCACACTTGGTCCATCACAACTGCAAGGTAAAATGCTCTGACTTGAAGTACTTTGGCTGATATTATCACTTATACCTGCAAGACGAAAAACACCTTTTGCATGGGCTGAAACAAGTATCAGTGTGACATCTTCGAGGAGAGATGTGGAGAATTTTAGGCACAAAGGCAACCCTAGGGAAGCATCCCTGTGCCCCTGAGGGGCTGGAAAATGCAGATGCTCTCATAATGGTCTTATAACTCAGCTGGCAAGATAGAAAATGGTTTGGCTTGTTTTCCTCAAAGCTTAGCACATCCAGCAGGGCCTCTGAAGGCAAAAAGAGGGGACAATCTCAATAAATTGTTACCATTATGTCTCCCCAATTCATGACTGTGCAGTACACATCTGAGCAACGCCACCCTGGTGACATCCTGTGGAAGCCAAACAAAAGGGTGGCACATTTACACAAGGCTTTGGGGACTAGCGAGCATCCAAGAGGAGGCTGAAACCAGCTCATGAATGCACCACACTGCTGGCACCCCCTGGTTCTGCTCTGTCCCCCAGTGAGGGCAAGGGGCTGGCAGAAGTCACCATGAGGGACAGCTGGGTCTCATGGGTGGTTCGGGGCGGGTTACAAGAGAAATGTCAAGGCTTCAAGGACAGCTGAAGGGAAGTGCTGGGGCTGTTTGGGGAACAAGGTCTTGCAAGGGCAGCTGGATGTGGGTAACCATACCAGTAACAGCATGTAAGGGTGGGACAGCTTTGCTATCAGTATCAGAAATATCAAAGATGGGTACAGCAAAAGGAGAAGGAATGGGCAGAAAGATGAGGGAAGAGCTGGAGGGGAGTGTACCACCTAAAAGTACCATCCCTATCTAACCACTTTCAAAAGTTACCAGTCCATGTTCTCCCTCTCCCTAAATTCTGTACAGCTGCAAATGTGTTTCCCTATGCTGTGGATGTGGAAGCTCATACATCCTCTGTTAACAACCCAAATACAGCCAGCAAGGACCAGAGCAAAACGCAGAAGCGCTGTGCAAGCTGCATCCTCAACAAAAATACCATGCCCAGCCTCTGGAACCACAGAGCCTGGAGAAGTCTACTTACTGGTTATATTCTCCTTCTTAAAATCTGTAAAAAGACAAGACAAGACATGAGGAAGGGTCGTGATACAGCTGGGTGCCAACTTGGGAGTGTGGCCGTGGGAACACACCAGCGCACGGGCGCAGGCAGGACGGTGCCCACATCGCAGCCTTTGCTTCTGCTGCAGGTCGTGGGTGGCATCCTGCCCCCCTCCCTCGCCAAGAAAGCAGCTCTGCAAACAGCCTCTTACCAAAGAAAGGGATGCGGGTGCAGGCACTGGGGTCCTGGTGCAGGCTGGGGAGCCTGTTGCACTCGGGAAGGGCGAGCAGCATCAGCCCTGGCTTGTAGATCCCCCTCTGAGAGTTTTCCTCCATTGAGAGCCATTCCTTAAAGCAGTAGAGATCCTTTACAGCAAGGCAATTCTCTCTACATCATTTTGCAAAAAACAGTGAAATACAGGGGTCAATGGCTTGATAACAGCTGCTGCACTTAGCAGTGATGTGCAGGGGTTATGCAGGCTGACAGAAAACCATTAACGGGGCTACGCTTCTTTAAGCCAGTCTGTCTGGCTCATAAACCATAAAGGAAACTCCGCATAAAATGTAACAGCTTCCTCTAGGAAACCCACAAAGCTACATTTTTAATGAAGCAGGTTTATGCTCAAGACACAGCACACATCGCTGTCTGTGAGTATACTCCCATCTTTTCCTACACATTCATTGCCATCTTCTAATAATAACATGTCTGGGAGTTATCTTAGCATTTTTGGTATACTCTAAAATCTTACATGTCTTCCATAAATATTACTTAAATGTACCATCTATTCAAAGCAGGCAAGCAAAAATTCTTAACTTTTCTAAGCTAAATATTTGCCTACATCTTTAAACTCACAGAATCAGCCATGCATTTTTTTCTCTTCTCAATAGAGAAAAGAAGCTCACCTTTCTCTCCTTTTTTTTAATCTGCTAGCAATCTGCAGCAAAACCTTTACAGTGCCTGATGAAATAAGAAACCAAACTGCCTCCTACCTAATATATGGCCTCCCTAACAATGTGAAACATTCACTGTCAAGAGGTGCTGTGGATGTTTAAACATTCTTTAGATCTGAAGCCGTTTTGTGAATAAGGCCTAAACAGAAATATCTGCTCTGGAAAATAAAAAATTAAAATTAAGACTGTACCATACTGGAAACTTTGAGTGTTTGCTATTTCTTAATTTGTCAGTGATTCATTTATTTTTTCAATCATTCATTTTTGAGAGCCTGAGTTGCAAAACCAGCTTTGAGGTCATGTGCAGAGATGATTTTTGCTGAACTCAGCTGCAGTCCTTTGAGGATGCATGTCCTTCCTGACCACCACAGAACAACACAGCAATGCAGGAAAACACTCCTGGCATCTGTGGTAAAGGCTTTAGCCAATTTCACCACCTGGTGGGCTGATGCAATCTCTTGACTTGTTGTCTACCAACAGCTTTGGCAAGAGCAGATGGCCACAAGCTTCAGTGATGGCCACCAACACTACAAACCTTCTGCAGCACCTGAAGGATGGAGGCCACCAGGAATTTTACCAGGGCAGCAGCTCTTTGCAATGGCAATGAATGCTCTCCACAGCAGCAGGCTGAAGCCATTGAAGGCTCAGCTGCCCTGCTTGTGGTTTTAGCCCATGCTGGTTTGCTCCTTCCTCACTTCCATGACAGCCAGAATGTATCCAGATGGTGTAATATTTTAATTTTACGTTAAACAACATGTGGAGCAGGAATGACTTTCTGAAGTAAGAAATGCTTAGCTAGGGAAATGGGAAAACCTTGCCTCCACTGTCCAACACTTGGGAGACCTGGATTGCATTAGCTGCCTTCACTCCCGGAGCCTGAGCATCCTTGAACACACCGCACATTAAGTGTGCAACTACAGAAAAAGCCAAAAAAACGTTCCTCAGCAAGCTACAGCATTAAAGGCAGGTTGTCTTCACCCACCAGCCACCACTGCTGGTAGGGGAGCATGGCGAGGCTGCTGGAGGGAGGGAGAGTCAGTCTCCTGCAGCTGAGGTCATGCCATTGTTATAGCCCTTAATCCCCAGCAGCGAGGGCTGGGTGAGATCATATTGCAAAGATTACTTCAGGGTATTATTAGAAATTGTATGTAATGTAAGTGACGGGGAGACAAAGATCAGGAGCAGCCGAGGAGGACAGGTGTCTGCACTGTTGAAGAGGAGGTGGATGTACACAGAACAAAGGGAAGAGCTTTCCAACACAAGACTCTTCCCTGGAGCTGGACGCTTCGTAACAGTAGTGGTCAGAAGAGAAGCAGAAGGATTGTCCCTTGCTATCACAAACGCAGCCTGTGTCAAAAGCCAGGAGCAATCAAGAATTATGAGATGAGACATCACTTTCCCTTAAAAACAGGAAAGTTCTAATTCTAATCAAATTGCATCTTAACTTATGTGAAGTTTTTACCATGTTCTTCTCCGCCATTCCACTTTATCTTGTTTTGCCCACTAATTGTTTTTATAAAAGTTCTGCACAGCTTGTTTTTCAGTTTTTGTTCTAGCTAACTAGCTTTCAAACCAAAATTTCATGGGAGAGAAGAAATGTTGCAGTGAGTAAGTAAACAAGACAAAAACACATAGAAACATAACAAGGGAAGTCTGTTCATGAAAAAAACAGGAGATTTCTACAGACTCTGGGATAATTAAATTCTTACTCATGAAGCATTTCAGCTGAAAACTGGTGTTGCCTAGCCAATTTCAGCAGAGAGGTATAAAGCTGTCAGTAGAAAGCAGATAAGATAATTGGAAAGCCACCAAGACTGTGCAAAATGTGTTCAAGAGCCCCCTGGGGTCTCAGCTGTTCAGAAGGACGTACTAGATGCCTGAGTTACCAAACGGGGCATGGAGCTAGGCTTTGGGATGATGAGTTATGGGGACAGGAAACTGGAGGGACACCATCCCAGGGATCTTGTGAAAAAAGACACATTTAAATCCATGGTAAAATCGCTGGGAAAAAAATCATTAAAGGGAAAAGAAAATGGATGTATCTGCAGAATGGCTCATGGGTTTGAGGGATGGTGCCAGAGTGGTCCATTAGGATTTAGGCATATTTGCCAAGGCCTTGCCTGCTAGCTAAATGTCTTATGTGAGTGCAGAGAGCATGATGAGTTATACCACTCAGAAGTGCCCAGGGAGAGCAGATCTCCATTCACAAATCCGGTTATGGTCCTGCAGGCCCACTTGTGAGCAGGGGGGGGAAATGAAGCCAGCCCCGTACCCAGTCCTTACTGATAGGTCGTGTGGAGCACTGTGCAAAGTCTTTCCCTGATAAATGGGCCGTGCATGTGTGGCTGCGATATAAATACTGTCACACATCTTGAAAATAGGCAGGGAGACCGTGCGCTAAAGGGCACAATGACAAAGAGCAGCGCAGCGAGGCAGTGGGGAGGAGCCTGCCAACAAAAAGCAAGTTTCAGCACTTGTCTGCAGGGTTATTTGTGGGTATTTGCACACACACTTCTTTCTCAGGATATATGTCCTGGCTGTGCTGGCTACGCAGCGCTGAGCAGCACAGGCTCCCAATGGAGAACCCAACCCGCTGTCAACCTTCACGCCCGGGGTTTTCCTCTGTGCCTTTGTTTTGGAGCTATGGAAGGAGGAGTGATCAGAAAGGCCCTGATTGTGAAGACAACATGCTGTTGACTGTCCTAAAAAGCCCCTGCATAACTGGAAAAATAATTTCCAGTAGACTACATCTGGCCCATGTCCAGCTGGGGTAGCGCTGCCATGTTCTGCAGACAGAACAATTGTTTCAGTCGAGGCACCAGAATTGGGGCCTCTCTCCTAGCAAACCCCGATCTGAATAATCTGTTTCAGGATTATGGTTTCAGGAAAAGAAAGCATCACCCCACAAGGTTTACAAGGGGTTTACTCCGGTGCTGAAAAGCAAGACCTATGGGGAGAGCTTGGAGAAAGTAGAGCTTAGGGAAATGGTTTAGTGGGGACTGTTAGCGTTAGGTCAGAGGTTGGACTCGATGATCTTGAGGTCTCTTCCAACCTAGAAAATTCTGTGATTCTGTGATTCGGTGAAAGCTGGCTTATTCCAGGCTGAGAAGCTGGGGAAGGCTTCATAAAATCTTGCTGTGAGCGAGGAAGCTCTTCTCCGTGGCCACGGGGGAGGACAGGGTGCGATGAGGGAGGGCTGCCCGGTGGGTTGCACGGCCCCTGTGCCTGGGACGTGCCGCACAGGCACCTGTCAGCAGGGGATTAGCTGCAGCACGGGATGCTCTGCTCCCTGCCAGCCCCGTTTGGCTGCACATTGCTCTGGCTGTGCGAGGACACATGTGCCAGCAGGGAGGTTGGTGTGGTTCAGCAGGTGCAGTTACGCTGGCAGTGTCTCCAGCACAGTCTTTTTCTGTCCCATCATTGCGGTGGTGGGAAGTGCTGAGTGATTAGTGTCCTACCTTGGCCACATCAGCCACGCGTTTCTGTGCCCATATTTAGTTAAAATTCCAAACCAGCAATGACTTTCTGATAGCAGCAGTGAGTGCACACTGGCCTAGCAAGATTTAACTGATAACAATGTGTTAATTACTTAGATCAGTCATGTCATTCAAAGGGATATTCCTTTTCAACACCTGCCACCGAAAGCCTGATATAACCCAGACCCCTGAAAGCCACTCTGAACCCCACCGATGAGCACAAGGAGAGCTGTGTCAGGTCCAAGGGGTGCATACAGAGGGCAGAGGAAAGGAAAAGCTCATACAAGCCCAGGGACCCCATTTCCCCTCAGTGCTACTGCAAAGCCAGGTAAATTCTTGCTATTTCCAGCCTCCTGTGCATCCATCCCCACAAAACAAAAGTGAAAGGGGAACATTTCTTGTTTCTTTACCTGCACACGGGCTTGGGGGCTGGCCCAGCTCCCGAGGGCTTGCACTCCTGGAAGATGTAGTTGCACAGCAGGGACTCGGCGGCCGGTCTGCAGAAGGCACTCACCATTTTCAGCTCAGTCCAGGCAGTGTGCACGAGCAGCTCTTGGGTCTCCTCAGGGTCAGCGTAGGAGGAGTTGAAGAAAACCAGGGCGTTGCTCGCCAGGATGGCGCTGCACACCTCGCCTCTGTAGGTGCTGCAGTAGCCTGCATCGCCCTTGTACAGCTTGCTGTCGGGAACAAGAGCAGACACACGGGTTAACCTGCAGCCTCACACAGCTGCAGCTTACACCTAGGTAGCCAGGTGTAAGACTAAAGGCCAGGAGAAGTGGGTGTGTGGATACAGGAGCTGAGAAGAGCTAGCACCACTCAGAGCACAGCAGGCTTGGCTCCTTCTGGGGCCGATCTTTTATCCCTCCTGTGCTTTCTGCATGCAGCCTGGTGTGGCTGTCATCCCCCCTCCACCAGAGAGGGGTCAGCTCCCAGCACAGGGTCAAAGGATGCTCCCCAGCCCAGGGAAACTGGGGCACACCTGGGAAAACTGCCCCAAAGCGTGCGGGAGGAGCTGGGGGTGCAGCTGTCCCCATTGCTCAGCCCGCCCGCATAACTGGGGTCAGGGAGTTCAGTTCTCAACATGCCAACCATTTGGAGCAGCCAGCAGAGCTATTTGTATCCCTGCCTTTTACTGCTCTGCCCAAATAATCCCCCATTGTCAATGCCCTGGGGGGTTCTCACTGTTTTTCTTAGGAAAGCTGGACTTACATGGACAAGGGAGTTCAGAGGATGCTTAAATCTCTGCTGTTGATGCAGCACTCAGCAGGTGACACTCCCTGACCCCAGTTTAGCTGCACTGCTTTAGGTTCAATTGATTTTTTTTTAATTCCTTTTCTCAGCTGTTTTTGGCACCGGGCCGCTTCCCCACTGGGCCCACACTGCCCATGGTGCCCAGCATCCTGCACAGCACCCATTGTGCTTCCTGTGCAAGGTGCATCCTCGCCATGCCCCGAGAGCCAGAAGAGGGCACAGGCACACGTGGGAGAGCTGTGCTGCTGGTTTTGGGGAGCTGCAGCAGCAGCCTGGCAGGATGCCGACGTTACCAGCACAACCAGTGCTGGCGTCGTGTGTTTCCTTGTTTTTTTTTTACTATCTGCAGAGTGACACGGGTGGGAGAAGCAGCACTGAGATGTTTCTCACGAGGCCCGGCCACAGAGAGGGGATTTTGTGTAGCAGCTGTCGAGAACAACTGCAAGAGAGGAGCATCAGGAGCACTGCACCCACGCCCCTCACATGGACACGGGTGATGGCGCGACGCCGAGGTCTGCAGTCAGCGCCAGAGCCACAAAATCCCTTGCAAACACCCTGCAAGGATCTCACACGCCGCTCTGAAGGAGGCAAGCTTTCACAGGCAGCCCGTGCCAGCAGCACAGCAGAGCCGTTTGCTCAGATTTCCTTAAGCCTTGCTCTTTGCTCTGAGCACCGCCAGATTCAGGCAAGCCCTCGCGTTTTCCCTCCAGGCTGATCTGCCTGTGCCACATGCAGAAATATGCTAGGGCTCCAGAAATAGAAAGCCAGCCTAATCGTTCAGCACTCCAGAAAATATCTGGCAAAAGTGCACCTCTGATCACGGAGAAGTATCTTTACCCATCCACAACTTTGCTTCGAAGAAATACCTAAACCCCTCTTGCCCTAATATTGTGATCACTGTACCAAAGCAGATTTATTGGCTCTGTGCAGACAGGAGCTTAGCTTGCTCCTGTGAATTTGTGAGGTTGATGAAGCCTGACTGTGGACAGAACTCACCCCAGAGTGTTCTGCACACTGCCGTATTTTAAGCAATCTACTGATGTGTGATCCACAGCTGGCGTGGCCCTGAGGCATCCTGATCTTAAGGGCCTGGGCTCTGTGCATGCTGTATAAAGAGCTCAGTATTGCCTTCAGGTGAGCCTCATGCCTGGCAACCAGAAACCCACTCCCTTTATTTGAGCAAAATATTCACCAAATAGCCTTGTTTCAACATCATTCCTCTCCCCGGCCCACAGAAACCCCCTAGGGATCCACACAAACCATCCTTACCTCCACTCTGCCAGGGGGGCACCGGATCCAGCAATGGTGACGAGCCAGGAGAAAGAAGAAATGGCAAAATCATCAGTGACATCTCATTGCACCCTCTGCGGTAACTAAGATTTCCATGGCAGGAAATCTGTCTGAGAGCTGTAAGCTGTCTGGAAAGGGCGCAGCTCACATGTTTTGCATCTTCTTGTAGGGAAGAAGAGAAAGGCAGTGGGGAGAGGAGGTGAGGAGGTGCCCCACTGACTGCAGACCTTGCTGAGGCAGGTTTCTGCACCCTTATCCTGTACCTTCACCTTATACCTTAGGCTCTGCATGCCTGGGAGGCCTTGTTCTGTCTTTAATTGGGCTCCCATGCGGGGCTGGGTGGCCGGGGCTTCTCCCCCTGCTCATCCTTTTCCCCATCAGGAGATGTCCCAGCAGCAGAGGTTACCTGGGCACGGCAGCTGTGTGGGGACAGCGGGAGGGATGCAACCCCCCCTGAGGAGCTAAGGACCTCTTGGGAAAGCTATTTTCACCTTGCTGTTAGGCGACACCGACGCTGGGCCGCAGCCATGGCTTCCTCCCCATGGATGGGCTTACCGAGCGCCTCTGGGACACGGCGTACGGGGCGGCACCGAGCACTCAGGAAGTGACAGCTGTGCCAGTCTCCCGGGGTGTAAGAATATATGAGGAAATAGCCCGGTGGGGGAGGCACTGGTACTCAAATTTAGCCCCCCCTGCGAGCCATTAGCTCACCAAGCCGTACCCTCTGCCTCCACCTCCCGCCCCTTCTGCTTGCCCCCAGCAGGAGAGCCTAGGGCAATGGAAAAGTTGTGGAGGACCCCCACCCTCCCAGCACACCTGAAATGCTGACGGTTGCGGCGGCTTTCGCAGCACCGAAGGTTTTGCTGTGCTTGTTGGTGGCGAGGCAAGTGAACAGCCCAGGTCGGGTGACGTACACCTGCAGCCGGGAGTCAACCACTCTGTCCTTGACGCTCTCCACTATAGACCCTGCGGAAACCTAAGAGAGTAAAAAGCCCCCCTGCGGTGGTGTTTCCCTCAAAGGCAGACAAGCAAACCAAGCGAACACCCAAGGGACCCACCACCAAGAACGGAGGTTGACTGAAGAAGATGCAGCCAGCAGATGGAAGTGGCAGAGAGCTGAACCAGAAGGCACCATTTTGCTGCCTTCATAGCTTTCGCAGACAAAAGCAAATGTTGACGACCTCACCTAGTCCACGCTTCAACAATGCTTTTGCAATTAATTTTCAGTTCCGAAGGTCTCAGATTTTTGTGGCTACTTACTGCAGGATCTCTGCTAGCAGATTGTTTGCCTACTCATGCCTTAGCAAGGAAGGACACAACATGGCTTTGTGGCTGGGTCTACGGATGGAGAGAAGAAAATAGTCTTGAAGACATTAATTCTGGATTAACGCAACCACGGCCACACCTCCAGAGCAGTGGTGTGCCAAGCAAATGATCTGGCTCCCACACTCCAGCAGATACCCAACAGATTTTCTGATCTCACACCTGGAAATGTGGAACGGGCTGCAGATGTGGTGACATTGGCCAGCTCTTTTCCTACATGAATGAGCTTGGAGCCTGCTGACTTTGGCTAGACAGACTTGGTATTATCCTCAAGTCCTTCGTGCTCATTTGGCACAAATTAAATCAGAGGACAGGGCACACAAAGACTCTGCCTTGCAAATACAGTAGCACCAAGCAGCATTGCCTGCTCTATTCTTCACACCAGTAGGAAGCAGCAGGAATAACTGAAAGGAGATGTGGTCATCCATGGATGCTGCTGGTGCAATTTGGCCCTAAGGACACCTGAGATTTTCATCACTGGATCCATCCTAGCAAAGCACTCTACTGACACATCTAGCTGAGAGACGAGACAGATTAACCTGACCTTCCTGGAAGCTAGTAGAAATTATTTCAATGGTATTTGTATCTGCTTCCAAAGGCATTTAGTGGTGATAATTGAAAAGTAAGAAAGGATGTAGCAGTGTTGTGTCATGTCTTTAGGAAGCACATTGGTTTGTCTCCAAAAATACACATATTAATAAAGTAATGCATTTGTTCTGCCTCAATCAAGCTTTACTCAAAGATGTGGGGTGAGGGAACATGCATGGGAAGAAATCCCTTAATCAACAGACCAACATCATTATTGTAAATATGGCATCATAGATGGGTGGTATGCTGGTCACCGTGCAAATGTGGGGACTATGTATATTTTTTGGCATTACATTATGCCAATTATGTCAAGTCAATTCAGGTGGGTGAGAACTCAGGATATTTTTTCACAAGATTTTTTTTTTTTCCAAATCGTAGTATTGCTCAGATTTATTTTTACATTTTTTTCTCCCCAGAACCTCGCCAGCACTGAGCAGTGCCTGGTGTGGTCTGAAATGATTCCTCCCCCTTCATCCAATATGCTTTTCTTCTACAGACCCCACCAGAACCCCAGGAAAACAAGCTGTCCCAAAACACATGTCCTCAATGCATTCAGGCCCTTTTAGAGAAAGGGTAGAAGACCTTCACCAGCTTTCCAGAAAGAGACCACTGAATTCTTCAACTTTCTTGTTCTCTTGGCAACTGTGAAGACTACAAACAGAAGCATGTCCTTTGGCATAGTCGTTGGCAGCTAAAAAGGGTCTCAAGGACATGTGTAGTCAATCCAGAGGACTGTGGCAGTGGAGAGTAAGGATATCTGGAGGATGGATGCAGGGGAAGGGACCTGCCTGCAAGTCTGAGCACAGAATATAATACAGAATATTATCTAGCTATATTACAATAGCTAAAATACAGAAAATGACCCCTAATAAGAGTGGAAGATACAATAAGGTTTAGTGGAGATGAAGAAGGTGAGAGAGTCTGCATAGTAAACCAGGCTCCTTAATAACATGTCTTCATACATGGAGAGATGGGACAGGATGGAGGTACCCTCCCGAGGGAAAGAACTTCCATGAGAGGATTCATTGGTCCTGTTGGACAAGCAAGCCACCAGGAATGGCCATGGCCAGCCGGTGGCCAGAAGGATCCAGGGCTGTGGGGAGAGCAGTGAGAAAGAGCGGAGGTAAATCACTGGTTGGCACACAGCTGCCTCTGCAGCAGTGTGCCTCAGGGCCACACAGCTTTAAAAACGCTGTTGGAGGAACGTGGAGAATATAAAGCACGACCACCAAAATCATGTGAGGACTAGAGGAAATTCATGGCAAAGAGGGGCTTGGAAGGAGTCCAGTGTCCTCCTGCTGGAGAGCTGCTGTGAGGGTGGTGGGCAGCTGCACTCCTGGGGGGGCAATACCAGGTGCCAAGTGGCCTACACATGGACATTGAAGCCAGGCAAATTCAAAGCAGGCACCCACATTAAATGGTCAGGGTAATTAATCCACAGATCAGTTCCCTGTAAGAAGCAGTGGGCACATACAGGCCAAAGGCAGTATGCTCAAGAGAAGTTATCTCTACTTCACTGCCTTGGTTTATGTGATTTTGTCAAATAAGGCATTTTGTTATGCTATTGTTAGCACGTTAGGAGAAAGGCCAGGAAAGGTGGCTGCAGAAAAATTTAATCCCACTATGAAGTTCCCTGGGATACCCATCCCAAGAGGAGCTTGCAAGCATCTCAAGCATCCTTCATCTCTGGCTTTCCAGATCACAGCGAATCAACCTGTGCAACATTTGGGTACGAGGGAGAGCATTTCGCAGGCGAGAATACTGCAGAGAGCAGACAAGGCAGCCTTGGCATGATCACACAGCAAGTGTTGAGAAAGGCAGGAGCAGAAACAAGGGCCAAAAAAAAGGAGGACTTACAGCTTTCCCGTTTTCCAGCCAAGTGACGGTGGGGACCGGAGCGCCTGCCGCCGTGCACCGCAGCATCACCACGGAGCCAAAGGTGACATTTTGGGATTCGGGAGCCTTCAGTATTCTGGCAAAAACTGCGGGAGAAGACAAAGGCACCAAGTTGAACGGCTGAGGGTGTTCTGATGTGGGGGTGTTTCATCCCCAGCAGGCCTTGAAGTAGGCCAAATCCCTGCGAATAAAAGCGGAGCAGAGCACAGGCTTCCCAGCAAGCGACAGTCTTGGGAGGGGGATGAGGAAGAGAAAGAAAGAGGGCAATGTGGCTGTATTCCACACGTTACAGACAAAACTTTACCTCTGGAAATCTATACACAGCCCCATTGTGCAGAAACCAAGGGGAAAGCTGAATATGAGGTGAGTTACGATTCGAAACCACCCAGGGAACCACCAGGGTGGCCACTTAATGTGAAGGCTGGGGGTCAGACACGCTCCTCCATATGGTCGTGGCAAGTAGGACTGACGGTGGATACCCACAAACCCTGGCATTTTCCATGCCATGAGTGCCTGTCCTGGGGGGAGAGCATCCATCATATGGGGGCACAACCTGCAAAGGCTTTGGGAAGCTGAGACTGCAGGGAGGAATAAGGTTTTTAAAGTCACTTTGCACCTCCACTGCTTCTTTTATGGCAATATGGTTACTGGAGAGTCTGAAGACAAGGCTTTCCCCTCCCCAGAAAAGAAAATTATTATTTTTTAATTACTTTTATTTTTCTGAGACAAGACCTTAAGTGTTTTTGCTGCAAATGTGTTTTAATCCAGAAACACAGCTCTTATGGCCTCCACAAGCTGTATTTCAGATGCACTATTTGGACCACATAGAGGAAAGCAGAGAAGAGAGGCATTTCCCATGTGGAACATCTGAGTTTTGACCCAAAATTTTTCATAGAGATGCCTGAAAGTCTGTATAGACTGAGCAGGCTGAATAGCTCTGTGCCATTTCTTACTCCAGTTTCTCATGCTTAGTGAGTAATGATCTCTCCCTACCTTCTGGGAAGCACAGCAATGACTAAAAATCTCCATCAGAGATTTTAGTAAGGGAGGTTCTCCTGGAGTTCTGAGGCAAGCATTATATTCTGTTTGCCACTTCTGCGACCTGTATGGCTCCTTTCACCAAAATACCTGGCCACATCACACTCTTTTGTGTCTCTGTTTGCCCAATCTACAAAGCAGAGCAGTAAGGGGACAAGTAAGGGTCCCCTGGCAGACTGAAAGTCTGTCCCTGCCTTTGGGATGTCTTCTATCAACAGCAGGGAAGGCTTCTTCTGCAAAATGTCAGATGGGATGAAAAAAGCATTCACTTTCTACACACTCCTTCCATCCTGCCTCGGCCTGTGCAAAGCTGAGCTCTGTGTTAACAGAGCTCCTAAAGCCAGCTTCTTTTAGTGGATGGGCAACACCAGGAATACATGTCAGCCTAGAAACTTTGCCTCTGTGGAAGCACAGCCATTCAGTGGGCAGGGCTGTTTTGGGAAGACTGAATTCAGCATCGGTGAAGTGAAAGGGCAGGAGGACACGTGTTGATCTCAGCTCCCTGATTCCCCCTGCACACTGCCCCACAGGTGCCACTTACCTGGTACATGGCCAGGAACTCCTCTGAAGAATAACAAGTGAAATGAAGCCTTTTCCCAAGGTTTCGCTCCAGGCCATTAGCACCAGATGGTTGTGAATTCCACCCCGAGCACTGTGGGCCAAGCTCATAATTACTTTTATACTTCATTTGGAGAAACACTAAACTTTTGGCCAGTCCTCTGGCAGCGGCTACGTGCACATGGCTCCTGCTGAAGCCAGCACATCAAATCCCAAAGCCAGAATATGGCCCTGCGTGCTCTTCTCATGCTGCTGTTACACACACAGCATGTCACCAGCACCCTGCCTGCTCTGATCCTGCTGCTCTGATCCAGCCTTGTTAATGCCAAAGTTACCAGCACTCCATTAGCCATTATCTGATGCTGGCATGCGTGCTATCCCCTGTACCTGCTGCTCTCCCAAAATCTGCATGGAGTTGTCAGACAGTAAAAAAAATAGGCACCTTTCAACAGACATGGAAGGTTTATGGATGGGGAGCAAAGCCACAGCAAGATCAAGTGTGGTCCCCATCAGGGGGGGATGGCAAAAATGTGGATCCTGCTCCTCTGGTTCCCAGGCACGCACTGAGGACAGTACTTGTCTCAGCAGCCAAGGCACTGTTGGCTTGAGCATAGGGGAGGCAAAGCATGACACCATTACAACCTAAAGGAACAAATATGGGGGGAAAAAATCGCAACAGAAGATATATATTAATGTGTTTCTAGTGTCAGCTTCATCTATGCTAAGGCACATCAAGCAGACTTGTTGTTAAAGATGTGTTTTCCCCCTGGATGGGTTTTCTCCCCCAGGCCACTCTTGGGCACCTCGATGGCTTGGAAAGGGCCTCTGGCCCTTTGCCTCTGTTGTGGTACGTACAAGAACCAGAGGTGTCTTGCCCAGCACGGGGAGGATGGCTTTTGGGCTGACTGACTGCAGGCAGGCTGACAGAGGAACAGGCTGATCTCCACGGCTTGGAAGGCTGGAAGCTCCCTCAGCACTGTTGTGTGCATTTCTGTAGTTACAACAATTTATAAATTCCATAATTTAGCACTTAACGTATTTATATTTACTTGCTTTTTTAAAGTGTTTTACTTAAGGTTTAGATATTTAACAGAAGTACTATAAAAAAGAAAATTACATTTTATTCATGAGAGATTCCCCAGGGCAAGGGCTGTGCTCCTCAGGTCCTGACAGCCTTTCCAGCACCACTGACAGGCACACGCAGGGAAACGTTTTCTAAAGGTCTCTGTCTTTGGGAAGCCACCAAGAAAAAAACAAAAGCCTTGAGCATTTTCCTCCTTCCCTCTGCGTCCACTGCTTTGCGCTGACAACCAGGGGATGTGGTGGGACCCTTGACCATATTTTGCAGCCCCATCACAGGTGCCATGGGAAAAACAGGGTGGGCTGAGTGTGAGCAGCCCGTGTCACACTCCACCAGGAGCAGAGCACGGCCACCAGAACAAGCTCGAGGTCCATCGTGGCATCTGCACCAGTGACAAAATCTGTCCTGTAGATAAATGGAGGAAGTCAGGCAAAGGAGAGGAAGAAGTGGGGACCCTGGTGGTGCCAGGCTAAGCAACCTAAGGAGGCATAGGCGGATGAAAGGCAGGAAGAGGAAGGAACAGGGGATGGCAATAAATGCTTGCAAAATTCACATTATTTGCTGGGCTCGGGGCACCATTTTGTTCTCACTGTGCCTCAGAGTGAAAATCCCCAGCAA
This sequence comes from Aythya ferina, assembly GCF_964211825.1. Classification (NCBI taxonomy): domain Eukaryota; kingdom Metazoa; phylum Chordata; class Aves; order Anseriformes; family Anatidae; genus Aythya; species Aythya ferina. Next base: position 73,726,521 of record NC_140299.1, read on the forward strand.
TCAGATGACTTCTTACACCTCGGCTACAAGCCTGCCTTGTTCGGATCCTCCTGAATGTGGGTTTCGCCCGGACCTTCGCCCACTGAGCAGCATCACCACAAGGTTAACAGCATCCATGTGGAGACTCCCAGGGTCTGGGCATGGGATTTACACAAGGGTATGCCAAAACAGGGGTGGGAAGGACAGGAGGAGAGTGCTCCATTTATTTACTTACTTATTTTAGCAGAAAGTGAAACAGAGCGCCTCACTCAGAGGAGCTGGAAATGAAACACGGCCAGCTAAAAGCCCAGCCAGCACGCTCAGTTTCACTCCCAAGCCCCCTAATAAATGTCCTTTCTTTTACAGCCCTGCTAAATGATGTGCTGCATGCTATGGGGCTTGCTAGGAGGTATCTGTACCCTGGCCAGCTGCTCTCGTTTCTGAGAATTAGGTAACAGCATCCAGTCCAAACAGTAGGGCTTTAACCCAGTCACGAAATTTTTGGTGCTATAAAAAGATGAAAGCAGGGTCCCCCCGCTTTGGGCAGCTAACTCTTTCCAGGTGACTTCGCCCTCCCTCTGCCTTTGGCAGAGCTGTCTTTCATTTCCAGGGGATTTCAGCCCCATCCAGCAGTCCTGGCAGATGCCGCCGCCTGCCTGGGTCAGGCCTGTTTTCCCATTAAAGCAGGCTGGATCGGGCCACTGGCACCCCAGCAGCAGCACGGGTGGGCTGAGGCCTGGCAGACGCCTTTGGGAAAGGGCCCAGCCATGCCCACAGCCCCCAGCCCACAGAAACCCTCACCCCCAGGCCCAACGTGGGAGGACACCCGCCGTGGGTGGGTTTTGCAGGCCCTGATGCTGGCTGTGATGCACCAGGCCCCGCCAAGCACAGGGGCTGGAGGTGGTGGTGCTTTCCTCATGCCTCCGCCGGTGTTGGTTGAGCCTTGGCTTCCAGGAGAACACAATCAGTATTTGCCAACCTACGTGAATTAACCCAGCCTGTAAATACGGGCATGAATTCACTCCTTGGGAGCGGTGGTTACGGAAGCCACATGCTGAAAAGTCTTGCCAGCTGTGCTGCACGATGCCCCGGGTTAAGGCAGCTCCCATGAGCTAAAAGCGTTCTCCTCTGGTCCATGCTGCTGGGAGAACTGGTGTGGTATACATCACCTTGGGAACTTCCCTCACACTAATCCTTTGTCCTCCGCACTGTTCACATGTAAACACCTGGTAACTAGTCTGTAAGCACTTTTTCGTTTCTGTTTGCCAATGTTCCTGTAGTTGTTTCATACCTGGAGCATGACAGATTGAAACAGCTCCTTCCCTGCAGAGGGGCTCTCCAGGCTGGAACTTTGCTTGCTAATCTGCATGAAATCGTCTGTGCTTGCCACCCATGTGCTCTGCAGGACCGTAGGCTTGTGCCAACATGCTTGGAGCCTGTGCCAGTAAGAAAGCCAGTTGTCTAAATCTCCATCCAGATTCCTTCCTTTCATATCCATTCACTCCTCCTGACAAACCTAAGCCAGACAGCTAAGGAGCAGGACTAAGCAGAGGGGCTACGGTTTCCTTCCCGCTCTCGAGAGATAAGGGGATGTCTGAAAATATGTTTATAAATACACAGAAAGCCGCAGCATTTGTATTTTCTGACATTTCAAATTAGTCCCTGCAAAATCCCAACAATTCCTGAGATACCAGGCCTGAAAACCCACTGAACGTTGCATTCATTGATGAACTCTGTGTGCTGCAGCCTGTGGCACATCAGGCACCGGGCTGAACAAGCCAGGCACAGTCTTGCTAGCTGACACGGTGGGGCTGGATCCCGGCTCAGAGAACAAACAAATTTTTCAGCAGGCACCAGCAGCGGCTCCAGAGGCGGGCTCCACGCACGGCTCACCACACACCTCTGTACAGGAACAGCTCATGGTGTACCTTGGCTGCTGCTCACAGCCTGCTGCCACCCTCCCACCCCCGACCGAAGCTGAGAGGTTGATGATTAAACCCCAAGATAACTGTGAGGTCAGTTTCGCTTTGATCTCTGAGAAATTCTCATCAAACCCTGCAAAGTTTATCTTGTTGCAAGCCTACCAAGTAATTACAAAGAGGAACAAATCACCACAGGCAAAGCTGATATGAGACACTTCCACTTATCTCTATCAAATTTCTTACCTTTTTCTATTTAATCCTCATCCAAATATGCTTATTGCCAGAGAACCATGTGCATAGAAATTATCCAAGGGGAAAAAAGAAAAAAAAAAAAAAAAAAGAACGAATGCTGTATGAAATGCATACAACCCCTATATTATTTCTAAAGCAACAGCACTATTAAGCATTGGCCCTACACAAGAGCCTGCATAGAGCCATAAGCAAGCAGTGCTTCATCAGCCCGCCCCATTTGTACTGCTGCCCTTCAGCTGGTTATCATGCCAATCTGGGACAGGAACACCAATGCATTTGAAATTTCAACACTTTCTACAAAATCTTGAAATCTCCAAGCTGTTCTGGCTCCTGATGTGTGATTTGGGAGGTTTGGGGCTTGCAGTAGCTCTAGGACCTCGTGCAACACAGGCCAGGCAGCACAGCAATGTACAGACGTGCAACCTTGGGCCTGAGGCTGTACAACAACCCCATGAGGTGGACGGCCAGGACAATTTGAGATGTGCATGGCAGGGAGGTGGAGGAAACCACCACATCTCCATCCTGAAGCATATGCCTTCAGACTCTCAGCTCTGGTATCTAATATCAAAGCAAGTTTTTCTTAGCAAGGCAATAGCTTTCCAAGGTAACCTTATTCTAGGGTGAGCGCCAAGATTTATGGATAGTGGGACAATTTGCATCAGCAGAAGGACTCACTGAATGTTAAATGCACTGGCCGGCACAGGAACTTCTCATCTCTGAAAGACTTTGCATCGCATGTGGATGTCTCTGGAATCCTAGAAGCAGACCATGCAAATATGCAAAGCTATAATAACGAGGAGTAAAATGTAAATAGATAGCTTATATCCTGTGTAACTATATAAAACCTGTTCTGTACAAGTGTTCTTTTCTATATACAGAGCAAACACCAGATTCAAGGACAAGCGGGGATAATGTGTTCAAATTACTTCCCAAGGAAATGAATGAGGAAATTCTTTTCATGTCAGTACTCGTCTTATAGATGTGTTTGGTTTCTCTGAAGGAAAGACCCTTCCAGATCTCTCCATGATCTGGCTTTCCACCATATCGAGACACACCACGCGCCATTTAACTCTGCCGTTACCCGCTGCCACCTGCAAGACCAGAACAGAAGTTGCTGGTCTCCTGAATCAGACAGCAGCTCTTCTGTCCACCCATTTGTGTTGGACACCAGTCCAGAGAGGGAAAGAGGTGCTTGCCTTTCCGCAACAACTAGTGGGATCACCTCGGGCAGTTCCATGGCAAAACAAAAAAGTCTTCCTGCAGCAGGCAATGACAGGCACTGCTGGGATACCCAAAGCTGAGATAAGCCCTGCAGCGTCCTGACATCTGGTCTCCACCGGCGGGTAACAGCAGTGCCATAAATTTAATTGCATGCCATGTGAAAAGTACTTCCTTTTGTCTGTCTTAAAGTGCTGCTCATGCTGGCTGCTAGGATGCTTCTTGTTTGCGGGTAGCAGCAAATGGCCTGTTCCCTGCTCACCTCATCCGTGGTGTTTATGATCCTAGCACTCTCCCTCTCACATCTGTTTGGGTTTCAATGCTGAAAACTCTAATGGATCCTCCAAATACAGAGATCTATCCTTGTTCCTTATCTTTGAGTCTGAGATGTCCTTTCCAGAAGGAACTGCATTCAGTCTGGGGGATGTGCAGGGACCATTTCTGCACAGCAGTACAACAGCCAGCACACTGTTTCATACCCTAGGCACCCTAAAAATAAAACTAGAACACTCTAGAATTGGCTAGGACCAAAATCTAGTGCTGCACTATCTGGAAGAGTCAGTTATAGTGGGAAAAAAAAAGTTAGTGCGTTCATCTCCCACAAGGCTCCCTGAATGAGAAAGGTGGGAGAGGTCCTTGGGAGACAGGGGGCAACAGCCTTGAGTAAAAGGGATACTGGCCCACAGGCACGTTATCAGAAGTAGATATTTAACTAGATCCTACAAAATTTCCATACTGCCTGGAAAACCTTCCTTTCTGTATCTTCAGCTGTGTTTTGTTATCTCATTTTGAAAAGACAGTCACTTCAGGACAATCGTCTCTGTTTGCTCTGCCCCCCTTTACCTGGCAGCTGTGGATATTCTCTGTCCTTGACTCTCCTTGTTGTGCAGGAAGCGTGTGCTTCCCAGCTATCCAACACAGCCTGCAGAATAGAGGGATTTTTTTTTTTTAATTTTTTTCATTAAAACACAATTCATGCCATTATATGAGAAACTGATGTATCTTTAAAGTGTCCTTCAGAGGTCTGCTGTTAGGAGAGAGAGGTTTTTGCAGAAGGAAACAGCCCATTAAAGAAGGATTGCTGGTACATTACTTGTTAAAACCAAATGCTCCTAGGAAGCCTGCCTTGCATCTCCTCCACTGAGGAGGCCACTGACAGTCACTGGGAGGCACTGGAAGGTACTGGGAGGCAGGTGGGAGACACCTTGAGCCCGCACCACACCAGAGTAGGAGCACGCTGAATAGCTCGTGCTTGCGTGTTCCTTTCCAGAAGGTCTGTGGCTGTTTTCTTTCTCCTGTGGCTTGCCCCGTTACCCTGTAATTAGGGCTATGGTCGTATCTGCAGCATCTGAGAACCTCAGGATGACGACGGTGACTGCAGCAGGCAGGAGGAGGTTTAATGGGATATTCTGGGCTTTCAGTTACACCCACGCTACCCCGCTGAGGCCAGACAATTACTCTGGTGCAATTAGAGGCCAGCTGGGTTCTGTTTTCTTTCCCTGCAGTGCTCCCTCCCCCCAGACCCTTCGCAGTGCTAACAATGACCTGCAGTATTCCCCATTTACTGCCACGGGACCCTGCCTGCTCCTTCTCCCTATCAGTATCAGAGCTTCCCTGGGGAAACTGAGCCCAGTGTTGAAGTACAAAATGTCAGCTCTGCACTGTCAGTCTGCTTCTTGGCAATGGGTCGACTTCCACCTCACCTGAAATGTCCCAGCCGGCTGCTGAGGTCATATCTTGGTACCTCCCTTTTCTGTCTCCTCTGACCCAAGCGCAGAAGTGTCGACACAAAAGTGTAGAAAGCTTTCTGGACAGCACATCCAGAGTCAGTTCTCATCTAAAATCAAACCCATCTCCAGACTGTGGTCCCTCTGAATTGAGGGGTCCTTTAGACTAAATGCACATTTTCATTCCTGTGACGTGAAATACGATGTAACTTTTTCATCTGCTGATTTACAGGTGATGCAAATTTGTCCCAAGGCTACAGAAGAGATGCACAAAACAGCTAAAGGAATCTAGTGTGCTACACTTACTGAGGGCAGCCTGTTAAATACATAGCCAAGGAACTGCTTTCTGCTGGCACATACACTGCTGTCCCCTCACTGTGCCCAATAATTAAACAATTAAAAAAAAAAATCTAGACTGAGTCTACACATGCTCTAGTAGATCCTTCCCTTTGAAGGGATGATTCTCCAAGGAAGACCTTCCTATTTTTAAGGCTCAGCTCTCACAAGTGGCTTATAAGGGAACATTTTTGTGGCCTGTGGCAGAGTATTATTTTAGTAGCTAGTAATAAGCAATAAGCTGCGGGCAGGAAAAGACTTCTATCTACCAGAGCTAGAACACAAAAACAAATATCTAAGTCAGGGTAGCCTGAGGAGCATCGCTTCTGCTCTTGATTCATTTCATTTTGTGTAGGAACATTTCAAAAGAGGGATGAAGGAGACTGCCTGGATAAAGGATCGGTAGCCCTCAATCAACGCCAACTGGAAGCTGTAAAGATTAGATCCAAAAATATCATGAAGTCTCTGTAGGATACAGTTAGTTTCCTGACAAGCACACTGGATATTCTTGCACTTGTTCTAGCTATTTTTTTGTTGTTTCTTTCTTCCTTTCTCTCTTGATAGATTTAAGGTTGTTGATTTCTAGACTTGCCTTTGTGCAGTGATGACTTCAAAAACTAAACCTCATCACACAGTATACTCCAAAACTCCAAAAATCCATGACTCTCTGGTGCCACAGGCTGGAGATCAACATCAACTTCACGCAAATCACAAGATGGAGGTGCATCTAACTCAGTATACAACCACCAGAGCCACCCATGTGATCTTTCCTTTTACATGACAGTCCATGAATTTATGACCTTTTTCCTTTCTATTCAGGGTATCAAACTGAAAAGGCATCACTGAGCAAACTGGGAATAATGGAGGTTTCAGTAGCTGGGTACAACACCTAGAGAGGCACTACAGGAAGGTAAGGAAGGTTTGCTCACCTTCAGGAGAAGAAAAACCTTAAAACATTTTTTCTTTTTCTTTTTTTTTTTCAGAAATTATGTACACACACACACACACACACACAAAAAAAAAAAAAAAAAAAAACACTATGCCAGGCTAAAAAACTAACTGAACCAATATCACCTTCCTACAAGACCTGAGTTCCACATGCATGCTGCTGTAGGAATGGATGGACACCTCTCCACAGAGCACTCAACCTTGAATTCAGTCAGTATATAATCCACCACAAGCCTTTGCACATTTTAAAGTCAGTGACACCATTCGTTTCCAGAAGATGCTCTTTCCACAGTTGGTGCTGTAGGAATAAATTAGCCTGTTACAGAAGCATCTGGTTTATATTTTTACACCTTTTCTAAAAACAGCTGTTCCTTCTAAACTGCACATAATTCATGGTCAACTTTTCAATTTTGTTTTGAAACTTTTGCTTTTAAGAATGGAGACCATGCAGGAGAGAAGTCCTCTCTACCTATTCGTGAAGTGACACTTTGCTTCTCCCAAGGAGAACAGTAAGCATTCTTCCAAACAGAGCAAAAAACTGCCAGAACACAGAGCCAGATCAACAGGCCTGTAACTCATCACAAAATGTATAGTTTCCCTGCTGTTCTGCCATACAGGCTTCTTAATTGATGCAGGAATTATATATACTTTGAATAATGGTTATAAGCACCACAGCTGAAAAAGACTGCAAGACAGTAAAGCAAAACCATTTGGAGGAATTTATTCCATGTGTTAATAAAATAAAAAATAAAAATAAAAATAAAAATAAAAGTGAAAAAATGCAGCTTCCCTCTCTGTTTGACAAGTGTGCCCAAATGGAAATAATCTCATGCCTCTCACTGGTCAAGAGCTTGTAGCTTTAAATTTATCCTTTCAGTGACATGCAATTTATCCACAATGGGTATGGAGAATATCATTGTTACACATGGCAAGCCATGTGGACTGCAGAGGGTGTGCAGTTTTAGGCAGTAAGCCCAGAAGCTGAACCTGATGAGCCCTCACATAGCTTTTGTTGGACTGGTCCTATTTATGGCCTGGATCAATGTCACAGCAAATACCAATGAAAACTGAAAATTCCTCCTGCTCTGCAGCGTGTGTTACAGCTGTGCAGTACATGAAGGGAAAAACCATGGACGTCTCACTAATGTTGCCTACCATGCAGACCCCACAGATGTCAAATGCTCCAACAAGGGCCAAGAAATACATTCTTGGCACAGCCTAAGACTGCACCCTGCCTTTAGCTTTCATTGACATCAGTGGGAATTTCTGCACTTGAGGACAACTCTCAACGTTGCTGAAGGCAATAGCTGTTCTCCTATTTATTTCCACAGCAGAGATCATTTGGTAAAGCTGGATAAAACCCCTTAGCTATTTCAGCCAACATCTTGTCAATAAGGTTCATCCTCTGAATATGTGAAGGAACTGCGAGTCACATAAGCAAGTGAAAACTTCTGTTCTACCACAGCCCTGAATCCTGAATTCATCCAGCAACCTTTCGGCCACAGAATCATTTTATTCATTGGTACAGCAATCAACAGGAAATTTGTATAAATATTGACCTGTCCTTTGGCAAGCTACTACTTCATTTATATACTGCAGTATATAAATGCTCTTCTACTCCAGGGTTAGCAGAAGTGCTCGTTATCAAAACAGATAATGCAGCGATTAAACTGCTAGTTAGAAAAATGATTAAGTTAGAAAATGAATACAAAACTGCTGGCCAGAAATGCTGTCTCCAGGAAATTAAAAACACATTTCTTGGCAAGCGGCCGAGATGATAATATCACTCCTCTATCTCAGTGGACATGTTACCTCTTGTAGCCACCACCAAATGTACGTGAGCAACAGGAATTCATCCTCACATGCCAATTTTAACAGGGGCAGCAAACAGGCCATTGTTCATTTCTTTTGCTTTGCAGAGTGCTGTGGAGAAGGCTTCCATGGTCCCCTCCTCCCCTGCCCACTCACTGCTGTCAGCAGCCACCTCTGTTGTCCTCATGTTTCTGCCCCTAATGGATTTTGCCTTTTAAGGAGAGAAAACATTTCACCATCACTTGTCCAAATGCACATGGGTTTGCCCTGAACTTGGAGCAAAAGGGGGGGAAAAGAAAAAAGAAAAAAAAAAAAAGTCTGAATGGACAGGCTTTTTCAACCCTTTCAATTAAAATCCTGACCCAGTTCTGGGTATGAAGGCTCATTAAATGATGAGAGTTCACTGGTTCATCACATGAATGTAGGGGCCCGAAGCCCACTCCAGGAGAGGGAGCAGGCTGCTGGGATCAGGAAGAGTGCAGAGGACCCTCGCCTCCCTCCCAGTCCCTGGCTGACATCAGAAGCAACCAAAAGATCAGTTCCCCTAAGAAAACCCTTCACTGCCTTCCATTTTGTGACCAGAGCCACACCAGAAATTTCCCCTAAAACCATTGCTCAAGTTATTTACACTTCGCTTTGAAAATAACAAAGCTTTCAAAGTATTTCCACTTTGCTTTAAAAGTAATAAATAGAGGCCAGTACTGCAAAGGTTGAGGAAAAACCTCATGGAGAGAAGAACAATCTGGGAAATCAAAACAGTAGCATTTTTCATGCTGTTTTGCCCTGGGCTGCAGAAACCAGCCAAGAAGCAGGACTGCAAGGCACCTCACCAGTGCAAACACGGGGGCCAAGGCTGTCATCAGCTGTTTGAGCTGGTGGACCCAGCGCAGAGGGTCTCATATATGCGAGACTCGCTGCTGTTTCTGGGCACTGCTTCACCAAGTCGTTTAAAAGCATGTCAGAGTGTACCTGTGATCACAGAGGGTGCCTTGCCAAAGCTGGATGCCTCCACACTTTGAACTAATTGCAGGACTAGAGCTGAACTCATTAAAATGGAAGCTCACAACAGAAAATTAGAAACTTCTTTCAGAAATCAGGGCCCGCCTGATCTTGATTTAGCTAGGTGTAAATATTTGTGCAGTTCTTTGAATGGGCATTTGCTTCAGGATTAAATATTCATAGTTAACAAGCCATGTAAGTCATTTTATTTTAATATTAAGCCACACTATGCAGGGTGGTAACTCCAGTGAGTGGTAACAGCAAGTTTTAAGGAAAAATGTTGTAGCGCTATTACAGAGAAGCAGAAAACAGCGTGTTTTCCTAAGTTTTATGAAAACAGGGCCCTAATGAATGCTCAGAGAAGGCCAACTGAACTGTGATTTTCCTGCATTGAGTTGTTTTAATTTATTATTGACATGGATCTATTTTAACATGCTGATGCTAAGGGGGTATAAAGGAAGGAATACTAAAAATAATGATAACCTGGGTGAGCCAGCCTATAAAAGAGGTGTGCAAGGGGTTGAGCATGTGTGTGTGCACACGCATGCATACACGGTTATGTGAGTAGGTCTGTATTTTAAATATTCATGAGAGTTGATCCAAAATACCGTGAGGGGAAGAGATCTGTGTACACAGTAAGCTGTAGTCAGGATTATTACCTTTGGATTTTGGGAGCCAAAAAAGTAAAACAAACATGCATCAGTCTAGTTTGGGTGGTAGCCTGAAACAAGGTGTATTATATGGGTGCCCTACCAGAAAAACCAAGGCGAGCCCAGAGAACAGCATTGCTTTGTGAACACAACACATGGAGGGAACATGAAGGGATAGGTTGTACGGGAGCACTGAGATGCCATTGATTAATTAAGAACTAATCTTTTTCCTTTTAAAAAGAGCACACACAGACTCTCCTTTGCAAGTAGGATATTTGGGGGATTAATTTACCTTTCCTTGAATTAACATTCGTCTGTATAATTCTGGAGACAGGGACAAAACAAGGTATCAACCTTCACAGGCCATATTTCGGTGCAGTTCCAGCCCACTTTAAGATTTCCTTACCCAGTCTAGCAGATCCAAGCAATAAAGCCCTAGTGCCTGTGGCTCTTCTGCATGGAACTGGGGGGCCTACCAGCATGGCAATGAGCAATTTCCTTAGTCATTTCTTGATTAGTTTTCGGCCACTCCCTCAGCAGTGGAGCCAAATCAGAACCTAGGTCCAAGGCTGTACTGAGCCACACCTGAGTACCGTCTGCCTGCCTCATCACTCTGAGCTGGGAAGAAACACAGTCCTGAATCTAGATTAGGAACAGCTACCTTCCTGTATTTAGCTATTTAAGGAATTTCGAACATACTTGAAGTTTGTACATGTAAATATTAGAAAAAGAAAGGAAAATGAATGCATTCTTTAGGAAAACAGCAAGTCTACAGTAATTTGTAGACAGATCTAATACACCTGACCCTCCTTCCAGAAGAATGTCAATGGTCCTTTTAGAAACGGGATTGTGCCCTGAATAACCTCTGATAGTCTCGGGCCAAATGTAACTGTAACAATCTTTTGAAGCTTGTTAGGTAAACAGACCTTCTCTTCACTTTTTGCATTATTTCATTCTGAATATGAAACAAAAAAGAGTTCATCTACTGACTTGGTCATTCCTCTTCCCACTCTGAAAAACTTTGCTTAACCCAACTTCTCTTTCAGGATCCAGGAACCATGAATGCTTCATTGCCTACATTTGGTTGCCCCTGCCATCCATTGGTCTCAGCACTATGAAACTGGCTATGATTTATACCAGAGAGCAAACATCTTCCGTAAACAAAATAAGGATACTGAGCACATAAAGACCAGAAACTGAAAAATCAATCTGGTGTTCAGTTTAGCGGGCAGAAAATGTGTAAGTCCTCAAAAAGAACAGCTCTGTTTAGGTGAAGAATCAACCAATTCAGATGGAAAATCAGAGGGAAATGGAAGGGACACACACATAAAGCTGCACCGTTTGGAGCTGCAGCTGGCTCCAACCAGGTTCCTTGCAGCCAGTTTCCAGAGCCATCAGCTTCCTACTAGTTCAATCCACAAGCCATAGTGTATAACCCATGACAGTTCTGGTGAGACCTTCCAAACAAGAAACAAGCTGCCCTCTTGGAAAGCTTCAGTCCAAAGGGAAAATCAGTAGACAGATTTTGGAGTCCCTACTCAGACAAATTTCCCACCAGAGCCACAGCAGCCATAGCCAATGACTCTTTCGCCATCCACCAGCAATGGACAAACTTCCTGTTTCTCACTGTAATTTCCTTTCCTTTCCCTTCTTCTGCCTCTTGAGTCACCCTAGGGTGATTTTGTCCACGTCAAGCTGGTACTTCAGCTTCATACAAGTTAATTGTGTATGCTTGCAAGGTCAGTGCAAAGAGCTGGATCCCGGTGCAAGCTCTACTCACCTTCCACGACCACTGTCGCAGGTTTCGAATAGGCTGTGCCGAGGCTGTTTTTGGCTACACACCGATACTGCCCCGCATCTTCTCTCTGAACATTGTGGATCCTTAAATTCCCCGAGTCCAGAACAGCAATGCGAGCATTCTCCTGGCAGAGGAAGAAGGGACCGAGGTGAGGGCTTTACGTACATCCCGTCCACAAACAGCACCAAATGTCCACTTGCAAAGGTTGGGCTTGCGTGCATAAAAATGATTTGTGCTGCCCTGCAACTGAAGAATTTGGGGACAGCTCTTCCCGCTCAGCACTGTTACAATATACTGGCCCATGCTTATTTTTGCAGACCAGTAAATTACAGCTTTCATAGGGCCCTCAATCTTAGCCAAGCTGCTCCCTAGATCTTATTTATGAAAATACTCACAAATGTATTTTGCAGCATTTGGCCATGCTTAGTAGTAATAAAAGTAATGTAAAATATAGAAGCTGAAAATATTTTGTTTATAGACAGAAGTATGGTGAATGCTGGCATTTATGAGATGAGCCAAGTATTTTCCAAATGCTTTCTTCCCAGCAAGTAGAATTTGGAAAAGCTGCAAGTTATGATAATATTTTATCACAGTACCTTTAGCAAATAGCCAGCAATACTGAAATTTCATTCTCTATTCACCTTTACAACGGTTTCTCCTTTGATCCATGAAACAGAAGGTTTTGGATTTCCCATTGTTGTGCATGGAAGAACAGCCTTTAACCCTTCTATGATTTCCACATTCAGAGGTGGCCGGGTTATTTTCGGTCCTAAAATTTGAAAAGGCAAAAATTAAACTTGAACTGAAGGTAAGAGATACAAGAATAGGTCAAATTCAGAAATGTCAACAAAATCTCTTATTGCTTTCTCTGTATATTGCTGTAGCTAAAGGATAGACAGGCCTTGGTAGGGCATGAGCTGCTTTGACAAGTAAAAGCTTTCTTAAGTGGAGCATTCAGAGTGTCAGTATATGGACTCAAAAGCACCTATCTTGCATGGGTCATTTGTTTTCAGGAGTGGAGTTTGACAGTCATTTGAATTAGGGTCTGGGCTGAAATCCAGATCCAGATAAAAGTATTTCCAATATTGAAGAATGTTTGCATTCCAGGTTTTGACATTTTTTTCAGCATAAACAATGCCTTGTGTGAAAGCTCATATATGGGGTGAATTGGTTTTGAAATGGTTTTAATTTGACATTGTCTCTAGGTCACCAAGAAGGGCATGTAAACTCAATTAATGTTGCTAACTGAAGAATTAATGACCATGCCAGTAAAAAGCAGAAAGGATCCTTACAGAGAGGAAAAAAAAAAATAAAACTCCCTTTAAGTTAATGTGGGGCAAATTTAAATTTCTTTTACCCAAAGAGACTGTGTTTACAGTAAAAAAGATCTCCACCGCAGCATTTTGGGAGATCTGAGTTTTGCTTCTCTGGAGCACTACCATACCAGCAGAAAATCATATTTCAAAGAGCAATACCTGCCTGCAGGCGACTGGGGGCTGAGAGCCTCAGGACTGCCCAATCTGGAGCATCAGGCTCACAAGCACAAACAAGCCCTTTTATACAAACAGGTGTTTCAGCCCTCCTTTGTGGAGGGCTCATCATTTGTGTAAATGAACACAGTCACGTGAGTTCAGCTTGACCAGGCCCAAAGCGTGCATGGCCTTTTGCAAAAACCAGGCCCCTGCTCCCCAAAGGGGATGATGAGATTTACACAATGATGCTCCAGACCTTTCAAGACTTCACTTAAGAACATCTGAACAGTGTGTACTCGCTTTTACCATCCTTAGCCACAGATCTGATTGGTGACATCTGGTGTCTAGAATTCACAGGGGATTTAAGCAGTGTTGCAACAAAGGGCCAATCTATCAAGCTGTGCTGCTTTTACAAGTTTTGTTCAACAGGCGTTCATCAAAGAATTATTATTTTTTTTAATCCCCTGCTACACAAACAGTTCTGGTGCCATTCAAAGTGCCACGGATGGCACGTCCCAAAGACATGGTGTGACATGCCATGTCTTTCCCCAGGGGCCTGCAGCTGGCCAGGCTCATGCACAGCACTTCGTGGAAGGTGGGTCACCCTGAGCTCTGCTCGGGCTCTCAGCTGCACCTTCACACCGTGCCTTCCCCTGCTGCCAGCTGTCTCGTCCTCATCTTTAGGTGAATTTATATTTTAAGGCACAAGAACTGCAATTTTTCCCCCAAACCATAGGCCGAGCACCACAGTCAGATGATCCTGGCGAGGAGATATTGCTGTCAGCTCCGCTGCCTTCCCACTTACGCATCTTCACTTGCAGAGCCCCACAGCTCTGGGCAGCCACGCCGACCCCGTTGTCCGCCGTGCAGCAATACACCCCATCGTCGCTGTCCTCCACGCTGAGGATGGTCAGGAGCTGCCCGTTCCTCTGTATGCTGTACCGGGTGTCGAACAGCCTGCAGGGCACAGCATGGGTGGTTGGAGAGGGCACTGCACCTGTGTCCACAGACCGGTGGCACCACAAAGTTGTACCTCCCATTTACAGACAAATAAAAATAATTTGCAGACAAATAAAGACAAATAAAAGCACTGAGAACATCAAGACGGGGCTTAATAATTGGTTTGGTCCTCGCTCGGCCATGCAGCTCCTGATGGACACCAGCATGGTGTCGATGCTGCCTCCAGCAGATGTCTGGGAAAGCAAGGAGGGCTCACTCTCTGGCACCCTATCTGGCACAAGTAACCTTAATCCAGGTGGGTCCTGTTTTAGGTACAATCACCCAGTGCAAGGAAGGACTGCCTGTGCAGGAAATGGCTCTGGCTGAAGCTTTTTAAAGAAACTTTCTTCAGAATTTTTGTTTTCCGTGAAAGGTATGATTTTCTGGCAATATTTTGATTGTTTGTGAAAAAGAAAAGACAGCAACCAAAACCCAAGCATTTTTATCTCTGTCTATTTTGTGTCTGGGAGCATTTTTGCTTATTTGTTTGAAACTATAGAAGTGTTGTTGTTATGGGGGAAAAAAAAAAAGAGAGAGAGAGAGAGAAAGAAAGAAATGTACTGAAGAAAATAATCCATCTAAAGATTAGAAGATGTAAGGATAGCTATAATTTAATGACAGCAGGATTTAACCTGGGGACTTCTGAGAAGTCCAGAAAAGCCTTGAAGTCTGATCAGCAAAGGTACGGGATTTTGCAGAGAAATCTACAGATCAAAGACAAATGCTAAATGAGAGTATGCTGTGTGTGCATGTGCATGTTAGAGAGAGAGAGAGAGAGAAGCACAGATGGTGAGAAAGCAGAGGACTGCTCTCTGATTTTCGTTGCAAAACTGGAAAAATACAGTAAAACCTTAGAGGAAGAAAATCTGCATAATATTTCATAAGTTCCTCCATGTTTGACTTTCACACCATCACTGTTTTTTGGAAGGACTTTCATGCAATTCACTCCAACAAGTAGTAGCAAAATCACTAGAGGACTGTCTCCCAAGCTGTCACAAATAAAATACCTGAAGCCTAAGGATGTCCCCTTTCATCTTTCACTGCTGAAAAACATAAACACCAGCTACTGCATAGTCTGCGTGTGCCACTCGCCGTGTTACAGGCTGAGGTCAGCCCAGGACACACCAGGCTACTTGCACAAGTTTTGACACCAAAAGGAACATGTAAAGGAGCTTCCAGAAAAATAGTGCTGACAATAGCCTCTGTCCTGGCACTACTCCCGTTGAAGCCGAATGTTTACACACTGCATTGTTTTGAAGGTTAGCTGAGCTGTCTGTTCGGGGTGCTTGGACCTTGGCAACAGAAGAAAATTTCATAAGTAAAATAACTATCAGTTATTTATTGCTTGCTGTAGTTGGCCCCTTTGAAGTCTGACAGATACACACACATAAATATATTTATACTTTTTTCCAGAAAAAAAAAAAAAAAAGTCCACTGATCTGATCTTTTTCTATTGTGAAATACTTTCATCCACATTTTTGGAAAATAACAAAGATAGATATTGCCTTGTCTTTGGCCCAAGCTTGTGTATTCACTAGCACCAACTATTAATGCCAGCACTGATTTGGGAAAGTGATGTAGTTGTTGCTATTCATGTTGCTTCAGAATGGTGTCTCAAATGTGGGAAAGCAATGAAGCAGCTGGGCTCTCCAGGAGAGCTTTTTGATTGGTATTTTGCTATTCAGTCATTGTGTCTCAGAGAAAATGGGATGGATTTAGAAAGGTGTGTTGGGCTTCTGGAAGTGCAGACTGGGGCAAAAATTAACATTTTTTCATATGATCCTACAACAGAAGAGTGAAATTTTAAAGGTCATGGGGTTAAAAAGGCCTGTCATCCCCATGGTCCTGCATGAATGGCTTCCTCTGCCAGTTTGGATTTTCAGGCATGGTGTCATGAATGGAAAAGGAATTTGGAGGAATGTGACCTAATGTGGAAATAACATCTGTGGAAACTTGGACCTCCACCCTACATCAAAAGTGTTAGGAACAGGGCTTTGATGAGGTTCTGTTGCAGGCAATAAATCAGATTTCTGAAGGCAATACATGCAGAAATCTTTTTTTTTTTTTTTTTTTTTTTCTTTTTTTTCTTTTCCTATTCTAAAATGGGCTTCCTAGCAGCAAAACTTCTTCCTGCTGATGGCTTGTTTGGAGTCTCCTGAACTGTGCTGAAGGGTGCTCTTGGTCTGCAACCCCAACAGAGGGAACCATACTGAAGGTGACTATCTGCATTACATGGAGATCAGCCTTGGAGAACAGAACTGCGTTATGGAGAGATCAGTCTGTAATTTTCCATTACAGAGACAGTCACTAACAGCAGTCAAGAAGAAGAAACTGATGTGAAGCCATCTGGCAAATATGAATTGGTTTCAGAGTTGGAAGACTGGGTGCAGTTTGCTTTGCTTGAGCCTGTCTTCATCAACGGGGCTACAGCAATGGTAGCAACTTCCATAACATGTTTCCAAGGCTGCCTTTTTCAGAGGCACTTCAATGCCTGGACATTAACATCTGGCAGTTCACAACACAGAGATGCAGAAGCAAAGAATGGCATGATACAACCCCTTCTGTGCAGTTTCCAAGCGCACTGCAGACACTCAGGCAGCAAGTCTGGCAACGATGCTCCGTTTAAATATTATACGGCATCCTTTGTAAAGGAGCAAACTGAGGAACAGAGAGAGAATTGCACCATGAGCAGCTGAAGAACAAATTCCTTGCATTACTCACAGCAGAAACCAACTGTCTCCAACTCAAAGTGTGAAGCTGCAAAGGACAGATACTTCAAACATAACCAGAGCTGAGATTCAGAGAAAATTCAAGGCCACATAATACTGTTATCGACACAGATACACTGAAAACAAGCCCACGTGGCCAAGAAAATGGCTTTTCACATTCACTTTAAGAAAGCACATAGCACAGCAAGAGCTCGGGCTCCCTGCCCTGAGTACTGACAGCAGATTTCTCATTCTGTTATTGCCAACCACATGCCTGAGCAGTCCCCAGAGTGCTCTTATCACTCCTTAAGAAACACAGATTCACTAATAATTACAGACCTCTTCCCCCACCGCAGACCCACCTCCAGATGCCACCTTTGTCATGAAAAAAAGCACCACATGTTTCGGAAGGAGACCCTGGAGCAGGCCAGGCGGCCCCCTACCTGATGGGAATGCTGTTGCGTGTCCATGTGATCTCTGGCTCTGGGTACGACTCCACCACGCACACGAACTTGGCGACGTCCTCCACCAGCGCGTCCACAGTTTCCAGGGGAGTGCTGATAAAGGGGGCTGCACAAAGGAAAAGGAAACATGAAAACCTCCCACTGACCCCAGAGGGAGGTGGCCAAGGCAGAGGTGTCCCTGCAGGTCACCAGATGGCTCCTTGCTTCATGCAGCCTTTACATGCTTGCTGTAACTGAGGTCCCCCTGCCTTTGCTACCTGCAGTCTGCTGTCATTGACCACATGCTTTGCATTTTCCCCTCTGCTTTCTCCACAGGGTACAAGACACCCTGGTATACAAGATGGGAGTTTTTCCAAAACCAGACTCCTAAAGGCCCATCAGTTCTTCCAGATATATGGCATGACTACTGCACACCCTGTCTTTTTCTCACCTTTTCTAACCAAGTAGCACCAGGGTTAAAAGTGCAATAGCTGTGTCTGACACTTATTATCGCAGACCTGTCATCATGCATTATTTGAATGTATCTTTAGAAACATTTTCCATCACCCTGGTAAAAGTCTCCAAGCAGGACTGCAAAGGATCAAAGGGTATGCCTAGTGAATCACTCTCCCTGCTCATGGTATGCATTGCAGCCTTTGCATCCCAAGACACATGAATGACTTCTAATGTATGGCTGCAAGGGACATGCATCCAATATTTGTTGGGCTGAATTTCATTGACAGCTGTGCTGACATGAACTAGTTTCATACCATGTCCCTGAAACACCACCTTGCAAATGCTCAGCGGATGCAAGAATCTTCCTGTTCCTTTCTTCCTGTAGCAGTATCTGGCATACAGTCTGTTTTTTCACAGGAAAATCCTTCCGATACTGTATCTGCTGACTGTCCTCAGTAAAACAAGATTTAGGTACAGGAAAAAAAAAATACCGAATTTAACCTTCCTCTTTAAAAAAATGGTTAAATAAAAGGAATTCCAGTATAAGTGAATGATAATAATAGAAAGCATTTCCCTTAATTCTTTTTTAATTATCATGGGGGTAAAATTAGATTGTCATTGGTGTTCATTTGGAATGAAGCTAGGGCAAAAAATTATGGACTTCCAGTAACGGGTTTATGCAAAAGTCCTGACACTTTTGAACTGTCATCAGAACAAACATGTCTCAATAATCATTTCTAGATTATATGACTTCAGATTGCAAAGCGGGTAATTGCTGTACTTATACAGAAAAATCTTAAAGCTACAGTTAACGTAGCACTAATGATTATACTATCTAAATGTTAATTAAAACACATCTCTGTCAGATTCACTATTTGAGATCACTGTCTCAAATTGTAACAGGCTGCAATTTATTGGGTCATTTTAGGTCACACTAGATAGAAGTAGTATCTATATGTCATCCCGGATGAATCCCACTCTAGCAAAACCAAGTGGAAAATTTTCAGAAAGCCTAAATTTTCCTGTAATTGGCAGCTGTTTTAGGAGAATAACTTGCACCGATGGTTATCCTGTCTACTTCAAAGGAGATGTTGTTATTTCATGACAGACTTTATGAGGTTTTGGTGGAATTAAGCCTGACTGAAATGGAGTTTTATGATCTAATTTTATATTGCATGTTTTTATTGCTGTTGTCCACATGCCTTGATCTTAGGAATGATGCTTTTTTAACCCTGAGAAATGTAAATTCTTACATTAACTAAAATTCAAAGCAACCAGTTTTATAATTGCATTGTCACAATGAGAACGGCCACTTGAATAAAAAAGTTAGATTTGCACTGTTCACAATCCTTTATCACCTGTAGTAAAAAACAGAAAAGGAACATTGTTTTACACCTACCACCCTAAACTCTACGGCCTCGAAGAATGACCGTGATAACAACAGCAGTGTGCAATCTTCTCATTTCATCTTTTTCATTTCCTATCCTAAAATTAAAATGTGGGGCCAGCAGGGAAGGCGAAGGCAGTACTCCTTTCACTTTGTGCGATGGGAGTGGGACAGAAACCCAAAAGTCGTGTGGCGTGGTGTATCTTCAGGGCGTAGGGAGCGGTGGAGCGCACCGCCATTTTGTCAACCTGCAGCAAGGGAGCCCCAAAATGGCCGAGGTGCTGCCTCCTTACAGGAGGCATCAGAAAAGCTCAGGTACTGGCGTCGCTCTCAGTCTTCTCAGGAGAGCAGTCAAAACTTACGACGCCTTTACGACCAGATTTTAATGCAGGGAAATAAAACCAAAACAGTACAATATATATTTATCGGTATATAGAAGTGGCCCCTGACCTTTCCGTGTGCGTGCGTTGGGGCTCTCTGACATTTTTAGGTAGCCATGTGGGATTAGATAACACCGAAAATCAATTAAGCTATACATCTGCAAAGCCGCTCTGGTGCCATTTTTCTGGATGTCAGCTGTAGTTACCCAAGATAGCAAAATGAACCAAAGGGCAGTCACGGGGCCTGTGGGGAAGCCAAATCCCACACCGCCCCCCACCCACCAGAAGCCACCAGGTTATTTGGTTTGGTGTCTGAATTCACACTTTTAAAACAAGAGACGCCGAGGCAACAAAGCCTCCCCTGCAGCATCACAGGCTCCTCTGGCCTACAACCATGCTCAGGGGTGCTTCCAGCAGGGCCTCTGTGGGGTACCCCTGGGCTGCACTCGCACACGCAGCCTCTCTCCAGGGACGTGGCAATGCAGCTGCCTGTGATGTTTTAGGAACAGATGCCTATCTCCTCACTGCACTGTGCCGCCAGGGTGGGAAGCAATCACCTCCCTCTTTGGTTTTCTTGTCCCTCCGGTCCCACGCTATCACCACTTGGAACAACGGCGGGGTACGCCAACGTATGTTACTGCCTTGGAAAGAAGCTGACATATTGATTTCAAAAGCTTTTATTAAAAGGAAATATTTTTTTTCTTCCCATTTTTAGGCCAACCTGATTTCCAGCTTTGTTGTTTGTATTTATGTTTTCTCATCCGTACACCTGGATGAGAGCAGCAATGTGGGCCTACCTGGTGACTACCAATATCCTCCTTCAGGTAGGGTTTTTTTGCCTTTTTTTACTGAAGCTGCGCATTTTCTGGCATGCTGAGAATGTCTCCTGACAGTGTGCAATCAATCCCTTTGTCCACAGCGTTACCAGATGGCAAATCCAGAAAAACAGTGTCCCCCTTTGTACCTCAGGGACTTTTCTGAGCGTATTATTTTTCAGTTCATGCATTGGCTAAAGGTATGTGTGTGCATGTCTGTGCAGGAGAGAAACTAGGTGTAGTAACACCCTGCTGCATGCAACAGACAAGTTGCTTATTTGTATTTATACGTACGCCCTATACAGACCTTAAAGCGTCATCTTCAAGCTGTGTACCCCACAGGCAGACATAGGCAGGCAGGACAGCACCAGCCCTGGTCTCAGCAGCACTGCATCCCCCCAGCAGTGGAAACCTGTGAGCCCACACAGGACACATCCATCCCACCCGCGCTGAACCCAAAGCTCTCCACTGCCCAATGCAATAGGTCTCGCTGCTATTCCTCAGCAATCAGTGAGAGACATGAATTTTTCTCCCTGCTATCCAAAAAGCATCAAAGTGACCACCAGACAGAGACAAAACCAGTACATTTTTGCCCATTTGGGGGAACACTACCCACCCCACCGTTGACAGAGATGCCTTCCCCTTTGCAAAACCTCCCTCAGCAGGAGCAGAGCAGGGTGTAAACCCTCCCAGCAAACCTTTCTGAAGTGTCTCGGCCAGGCTGAGGGCTGCCAGGGTGAGGACGTGCCCAAGGGGCACCACCAGCAGGTCTTTCATCCTTGGTCCGGAGAGTGTCTGGCGCTGTCAGGCCAGGCAAGTGGAGCTCCCCAGCTGCATTTCAGATGGCAGTGTGCGAGCTGTGCTCCCCCGCTAATGACGGAGCCGAGTCTGTGACTCTAAGTATAATCAGGAATTCTCTGTCCCGGCAGTGGTGATGGACATGGCCAGCTGGTGCGTATCCACTTCGGGCAGCGTGGAAATGTGGGGCTCGTGAAACAAGAGAAAGCAAATCCCTTCTGAATTCCTTCTAAGCAAACAGTGAGGAGTACAATGGGCGAGCACATTTCCAGGGCCATACATGACCCCAGCGCTGTAAAATTAGCAGGCTTTTCATTCAGCACCAAGTAAACGCTGTGGCTGAAAAATTGCTTGCCACAGGGTCTTCCTTCGGCTTTGCCCCCTCTTTCTCACTTTTTCCTCCTCTCTCTCACACTGTCTTATTATAACCCTTTCATGATTTGCTGCAATATATACCACCTGTTGCCCTGCTGATGGCATTTCTTTTCTTAACAAATATCTTCACTGCAGCGGGAGCGGTTGGCATTGGGGAGCTGTAAGAGCCCTCCTTTGCCAAGGCAGTTGTCCCCATTTGGGAGCTGCTGCAGAGCACTGGGGAAGCAGATCCTTGTTCTGAAACAGACTAAAACAAGGGAATAGCCACAGAAGGAGTGGCATTTGTACCCTGAGAGGAAAGGAGTATTCCACTTCAACATCAGCAGCTTCCCAGGGGATTTGGGCACAGGCAGAGGCAATGCTGGAAGAAAATACACAAGTTGGCTACTGGTGTTGTTAATCCGTCAGAAATACCTTTGCATCCATCTCTGTTTTAAGTGAAAGACTGAGAGTCAGAGCTTATTTTCTAGGAGGGTTTAAAGGAGCATTAGTCTTGAGGAGATCTCACTGACTCAGTCTTGCCTGTTCCCATCCCATATGCATCATATGGTCTTTTTAAAAAATGTCTTTTGTGGTCCATCTTTTTACTCTGTAAATATTTATATGAGCAGCATTTGCAATCAGTCTTATCCATGTAGAAAGGCTGATGTGGGGGCAACATCTGCATCAGGAGAAGAAAAAAAAGATGAATAATTAGCTAGGGAGAATCTAATTGATGATGATGCCCTGGGAACATGACTCCAGATACTTTTCATCATGTTATCAGCAGAGCGGATGTGAGCTTGGCTCTGCAAAGCACTAAAAGGCCTCATCTGAGGAAAGGGAATGTGCAGTCATATCACAGTAAAAGGTGCCCTGAGATCTGTGGAATTTCCTTTACTTGATGAACCCCTCTGTTTCAGCCACCTACTAGCAGTCATTTCTGCAAAGAGCATGCACAGCTCAGAGGTGTCCCCTGTGAGGAGCAAATGAGTAAGGCTGGCAAGAGCTAAAGGTGCGCGAATCCCAGCAGTTCGATATTACATGATAATGGCAACATTAACTCAAGGGCATGCAGTGGCTGATTAAGAACAAGGATCCCCAGACAAGTGCACCTCTGAGCTTGAATAAAAGCAGAACCATACGTTCATATGTTACAGGTCTTCCAGAAAATCTGGAGCTAGCAACAACAACAAAGCAAAACAACAAGACAACAATGAAACAACAACAATCCTACCCAGAAAACAGAGGAATCCTGACTTATGGCTGAACTTAAAAACATTTCTTTCACTTTCTTTAAGTTCAGTCACATCCAATTCATCTGCTCTGTAGAAATGCAATTTTTTATTTATATTTTTTTTCTTACATGGCAAAGTTTTCTCCATAGAGGGAATTGACCAAGGACCTCTACATCACCGATTCCTGCTGGGCTGTGTTGCAAGAACTTTGAAACTGCACCGTCCTGCACAAGTCCAAGAATTAGTCTTTGACTTTTGCTGGCTAATTACAGCATTTAGAAATGACATTGGCAGCGGTGGCTGTTACATATTGATACAAATTGCTTCTAACCTCTCATTTCCTCTGTTTTTTATTTTTTTTATAAAGGACTCCAGAGAGCTGAGCTGCTCTAAGCTGAAAGGGTTTGCATTTACACTGTAAATGTGAGCAGAGAGGATACACTTGTGCAGGGTGGAGTTATTTTCTTCTCCAGCTGCACGAGCTGGATGGCTGGTGGATAATACATGCTGCAAGCTGTTTTTCATCCGGGTCCATCAAGGAAAGAAGTTTCTTCTTTCCATGCAAGGGGAGATGAGACTGAATAGAGTGAAATCAGGGGAACTGAAACACTGGGGACACCAAACTTCCTTAGCATCCAAGAAAATTTTCAGGCTTAGCTTATCAAAGTAAAATGTTCTTTAAATTTTTACTCAGAGTAGTTATTAGTGTGATGTTTTATTTTGCTTTGCATTGTTTGTGTGGTGTTTTTTTTTTTTTTTTTTTTTTTTCCCCTAACAAAGCTGAGATACACTCAGTATACAGCTAATTGTTGTTGTTGTCTTCAGTCATGCTGGTAAGCTTCTGCTGAGATGAGGTTCTGCACAGCCCCTAATGAAAAGCAGTCCCTGGTTTGCAGATACTGCAGTCCAAGCCTTATTCCCACAAAGACCCATCAGCTGAGCTCTCTGCACTGCAGAGGACTCCACAGGAAGTCCACACATGAAGTTCAGAACACAAAGACCAGGTGTGTTGTAATATTCATTCATCTAGTTGTAATATTCATTCATCTTTTTCTGCCTCTGCAAGTTGTTTTTAACAAACACAGTCAGCACTAAGCCAGTTTATCATGTCTGCATTTTGATGCGAAGTCAAATGGCCTTACTTTTCTTTGTCTCATTTTTATGAAAAAGATAAAATAAAATAAAATAAAATAAAATAAAATAAAATAAAATAAAATAAAATAAAATAAAATAAAATAAAATAAAATAAAATAAAATAAAATAAAATAAAATAAAATAGTAACTCTTATATGGTCTGATATGTAAGTAATGAGCAGTACTATGCAGAGGAAAACACCTGAAAGCAGATGTTCTCCTTCGGTTGAGATTGAGACAGCAGTTATGTAACAGGTTCCTTCCTAACACAAATAACTGAATAAGGAATATATAACATAACTGTGTATGGAAGCAAGCTCCCACACTGCGGATTCTGTTTTTCCCTCTGCTGCCCTGGCAGTTCATTGATTAAAAGCTGCTGCTGTGACCAGCAGAGCAAACTACCACTGTACGTCACCATGAGGAAAGCCAGAGCCATGGTCTCACTGGAAAACCAGAGAATAAAAGAACAGAGGCTGACATGGGCAATGCTACCTACAATGGAAATGGAAAACGACGGCTAGGAGGCACTGAGTGGCTTGGGGAGAAGTCTGACACAGGTGATTTTTCTGTGCTGTGGAGGTGTTCATCGTAGAGCTGAGCAAAATTCCCAGTTTTTTGAAGACACTGCAGTTTAAGTTGGGTTTACAGGCGGGGTGGTGCCTGGTACACTGAAGGGTGTACTTCTGCCACGTGTAGCACCGCAGCCTGCAAGTAAGCTACTCAGGTCAGTTTTCCACCCCTGCACCAATTTGTTTTCCTCTGAATTGTCCAAATGAATGACTTTCCTTCAAAGTTCTTTAAGAAACACAGCCCCATCCTAGCTTCTCACGTTTCAGTTGCAGGATTTCAGGAGCATTTGACTTGGCCTCTGCTCTCAGACATCTGGACCATCCTCTGATCATCCTAATATTTCCACACTTACTGAGTTCTGATGCCTGAATCTAATATATTCTTCCTTTCTTCTCTTGAAATGTTGGAGAATTGGGAAATCTAAAATTTGAATTAATTTCTTGCAATAGCTGTGCTTAATTTTTTATTTACTTTTTTTTTTTTTTGGAATTTTTCAGCTCAGAGGATCTGCTGGTACTGACAAAGGCCAATCTAATCTGTTCTCACATCTTGCAGAGGGGCAAAATTATGTAGCTTAATGCAGTGTAATTGCTGCACTGAAATAGTGTAAATATTGTTATGAAAGGGTAAGACATGTTGTGATGCAGCTAGCTAACTATGCACCAGTACATATGGCATGGAGAGTGAGGAAATTCTTCCCTGCAATTGCAATTTGTCGTCACGGGTGGTGCACAGAGTGAAACAATGTCATTTTGGATTGATTATAATGAACGTAGGATTATTCCATCACTGTCCAACATATCTGTTACATGGACTGCAATATCACTCTTGTAATAATGTTGTCACCCATCATGATGACCTCTGGTGTGGCTGGGGTTCATGATCAGCCCCCACGGAGGCGAAAAGTCTTCCTCCACAGCCATCTGTGACACCTCAATGCCATGAGGCCTGTATCAGGAAATTACATTTCATCAGCTGGTGCAAGTATTTCCATATCCTTCAGTTCCACGACAAGGTAAAAGAGAGAAATTAGCTCATTATCCTTGGACCATTTGTGGTGCAGAACAGCCCACGCATTGCATCCAGTGGTGTGATCACAGCCCCTGCCACCCCTCCCCAGTGGGGCTCTGCCTCCACCCCCCAGGCCTCACCCTCCTGCCATGTCACTCCCCTGTCACTCCCCACCTCTTTAAAATAATCAAAACTAGTACCAAGGAAAAGCACAATGAGACAAATTTACGTACAACGATGCCTCATGTCAGATTGAAAAACGTTTTTCACTTTTTTTCTGTTACCGCTTGTTGGTCTTGCTTGCTATTTTGGAGTGCAGAGGAGCCAAACCTAAGAAGCAGGAGTATATATATAGAGATATATATATCTATGGTCCAAATTGAGTTTTTCTTGTGACTCACTTAATAAAATAAAATAAAATAAAATAAAATAAAATAAAATAAAATAAAATAAAATAAAATAAAATAAAATAAAATAAAATAAAATAAAGTAAAGTAAAGTAAAGTAAAGTAAAGTAAAGTAAAGTAAAGTAAAGTAAAGTAAAGTAAAGTAAAGTAAAGTAAAGTAAAATAAAATAAAATAAAGCATGCAGTCCCTAGCACAACTGGCTTTGAGTGAAAGACAGAGGAGCACAGCATAGAAATTATTTTTTCCCAGCAACTTGTACCCAGAGGCCTGCAGATCCATCTCCCACCCACCACTACAGCATCTCTGGAACACTGCAGCAGCTCTCCGCAGCCGTGCAGGATCTGGGAGGTGTTATGGCACATGGGCATGATGAGAGGAAGCACTCAGGTTTCGGACAGGCCTGCAGCCATGCAGCAGCTTGGAACAGGAGCCCTGTGATGGAGCTGCTGTGTCCTGACAGGAGGTGTGCAGCGCACCAGTCCCACAGCTGCCCTATCCCCTTTCCTTTCCCTGAGGAAGAGCTCCTCACGCTTTCTCTGGACAAGCTGCTTTTTTTTAATGTGACTTGGATAGGAAGAGAGCTCTTCCAGCAGAAGCTGGTGGCGTGCCATACCGCAGCCTTGCTGAAAAGCGTTCTGGGGGGCTTCCACAGCACGCGCTGCATACAAGCCACTAAATTCTGCTCCCAGTTAACCCCAGGCAACCCCACTGACGTCAATGGAGTGTAACTGAGAGCAGAAGGTTGCCTCTGATCTTCATTTCTCAGGAGTTCACCTGCTGCTCGTTTGAAGCCATAATCCGTGGTGACATCCCAGCCATTTCTATGGGAAGGAGGCTTGAACTGCAGAGATCAGGTCCCGGTTTGAACTTCACCCAGTGCTTGGCCATAGGGTTTTGGACCAGCCCAATGTCTAGCTGCTACCGGTGTCTCACTGGCTGTCGTTTCAATGCTGGTGTTTATCACTTGGAAGCACCAGTATAGACACAGCTCTATGTGTGGATACATCCCCTTGGTCAGTGCTTTTTCCACGGGAGTTGGTTTGTTTCTGAAAAAGACCTAGGGCACATAAAATCTCACTGAAAACTCCAGAAAACCCATAGGATTAGTCCCTTCTACTTGCATGAATTTGGCCTGAGGCTCCCGTCAGGGTCTGTTGTGGACATACCTCTGTTTGAAGCAAGGGCAGTGTCCGTGGTCTGTGGGCCTGGCACTGCAGCCCAAGAGGTTGGTCACGATGGTGTCCTTGTGGCGATTAATGCACTGTGAATGACTTGTGAATGGTGGAGCAGCAGCAGAGCTCATCAGGAGGTGAGACAGATGGGGGCAAGGAGTTCTAGCAAAACCTAAACTGAGATTGTTTTGTGCCTGTTTCTCAACGCAACACCCATCTATTGGTGAGGGAGTGGTAAAGGAGAGAGCTTTCTTTATGCCCTGAAAGGATGGTCATAAAACAAAATACTTTTGTTCAAAAACTGTGCAGCGCAGAAGCCACCCTAGATAGCATCACGAGAGGCTGAGACCCATAAGATGGCTTTGAGCCTGTTCGGAGAGCCACCACAGCTGCCCTGGTGCATCCCTGACGTGCTGTCCCCTGAGGACATCGCACGGGCGAGGGTCCTTCCTCCCTGCCACCTCCTCCATCCCTCCCAGCTGGAGAGGGGCTCTCTGGCCACCACTTCAGCACGTTCCCAGCCTGGACCTCCTTTCCCTACCAGCAGCAGGTGGGTAGTCTCCAGGAGAGTGATAGAAACCCACGCTGCTTTAGCAAAGCAGACGTTCCCAATGCATGGAAAGGTGCTGAGCATCTCTGCAGCAGCAGCAGCCGAGGCTCCACCCTGTCCCAGCCATCACACTTGGTGAGCACCACTGAACTCCAGCCCCCAAAACAGCTTGAGATCAGTTGTTTGTAAATGTCAGATTCCACGGCAAGCTGTGGCTAGAGTGTTTTCATAATACTTGCCTTTTTTCCATACCAGCTACAGCTCCGGAGTGTTTGGATGAATAAAAAGTGCGCTGGACCAAAACCATCCCTGAGATGTCTCCTCTGGCTGCAGCAGACATACACTGGGGCTTGATTTCCCATTCCCTACTTCTGCTGGTAGTGGGAGACAAATTCCTACTGCTGTCAGTCAGCTTGTTGAGGATGCAAGACAGAAAAAGCAGGATGGACTCTCGTTTCCACAAAACATCTGCAGACTTCCAGCTGCTATAAATTGTTATGATTCCCTTGGCAATAGTGGATCTCTGCCAGTTTGCCCTCAGTCGAGAATTGCGTCTGTGCTTAAGACTTGATGAACATCACCGAGACTTCAGCTGCTTGTCTCACCCACACTGTGCAGCTGTTATGGTTTGTATACCTCTCTGCTCTCCCGTGCCTTATCTCCAGCTGAAGAAGAAGTGTTTTAGACCATAGGGTCATTTTAAACAAAGGCTCCATGAAGGTTTGTACCCCACAGGCTGTGTAGCACCTGAATTACAGCTTTGGTGGGTGTATCCTCCCGGGTGTATAACAAGTCACACTGGGAAGCCAGACTCTGCAATTTGAATGTGAACTTTCTGGTAAAAGTCTGAATCTGTTGTGCCACGATAATCCCACCTGTGAGAAAAATGCCATTTCTCTTCACCAGGCCACAGCAGCCCTGACAAAGTGAGAAGGCTGCTCTGCAATCTACAGGGATGTAGCATCCAGCCACATCCCCTTAGTTCACACCAGTGTGCCTTTCAGAAGCATTGCACAGGCCATCAGCGATCACAAGTGACCCATATCACCAGGGGCCAGACCAGGGAGCACAGTTTTTCTTGCAGGAGCCACCTCGGAGCAAGCAGGAGATGCTCCCTGGGCAGTAGGAGAATTTCCTTCCCCAAGAGACTGTGCCAGGAAAAGGATGGATTGACTGTGCCCGTAAAAAAGCACGCAGGATGGCTGTACACAGGGTGAAAATACACATGTGGGTGCCTCACAGCCCATGTGCCTGTCCTTTCAGGTGCTGGAATAAGAAAGATCTCCCCCCCCCCCAGCACTAATGGAATTTGCATCCTAAACAAAGTTTCATCTAGAAAATGGTGCCAGAAGGGATATATATATAACCACACTTTTTTTTTTTTTTTTTTTTTTTTTTTTTTTTTTTTTTTCAGACAAGCATGATTTTGAAACTGTAAACGTGCTGTAGGACATTTGTTACAGCACCTCCAACAGCAGATGCATGACAGAGCTCCCGGGGGCTCACTTCTGGAATGTCAGAAACGCATGACAGAGCTGCAGTGCTCAAAACATCCAGGGAAACAAAAATCCCTGAGTTAGGCAATGCTGTCAGGATAGGGAAATAAAAAATCAGGCTTGAAAGCTGAACAATAGCCGTGTTTTTGAAAGTACACTACAGTGTCCCTCAGGCATTCAAAAATCATGAGTCAGGTCTTAAAAAATAAAAAATCTTTGGCTCAAATATAATAGTTTGGGGGGAGGTGCTAGTAACCTTATGTTGACTGTACTATTAAGGGTCATGTTTATAAGTTCTTCTGGAAAAACTAGAAAATGAACTTTAGTTTGTAATAAAAGCAGAGATTCTTACATAATCTTATAGCCCTAGGGGCTGAGGCATTAAGCAGAACTTCAGATCATGTGATAAAATCCCAACAGTTGGAAACGCTGGAGCAAAAACCTAACTTGTGTAGTGCTGGCAATATCGAGCAGTATCAGGTTTGGGACCTGGTTCAAGAGCCCACATCCAGGAGCAGCCTGCTCTGGTGCGGTGACTCACGGCCATAATTGTCCCAGACTGCAGTTTTCAGATGGTGGCTGTCAGAAATGAGCTGGCACATGGCAGCCCTGTTCCAGTCAATGGAAAAAGCCTCTCTGAATAAGAGAAGAGAAGCTTGCCCTGAGGGGCAGGCTTCTGCAGTGACAAATTAACGAGCACAACAAAGTGAGGAGCTTCAGAGGACCTGCTGAGGTGAGTCCCACTGTGTTTCAATAAATGCACCCCGTTCCTCTAAATCTTCTCCCCTGTGTATCACACTGTGGTGACCTTCATGTGTAAGACAACGTTCAGCATTTATTTATTTACTAACAACTTTACCTCTTGAAAAAAAAAATGTAGTTCAAAACCAAAAAAACAGTCTCTGACACTTCCACCACTCACCCTTGCTGCTGCCCAGCCTCCCCTAGCACAGATCAGGGCTCTCCCCACCAACCAGCCCCTGGGTATGGGATACAACGTGGGAGCCCTGGTTCTTCACCATGATGCTGATGATGGACCTGGGACACGTTCCTAGTCTTTGAGGATGTCACTGTGCATTTTGTGTGGGGAGAAACAGTCCCCATATCTGTCTGGGGACGATTCTGTATTTGACAACAATTCCATGCTGGAGAAATACTGACGTACCCTGAACATCGTGTTCACCCACATGTCTCTTTACCTGGAACACAGGCAGCTGTGATCTTCTGCCAGACCATTCATTTACCCCCTCAGATCCACCCACTCTCAGTTAATTACCATATGTCACATTTTTTTTCTTTCTTTTTTTTTTTTTTTTTTTTTTCCTGAAAAACTTACAGGATGTTTTTCAGAACGTGTGCATCAATGTTTCCAGAAAGTGCACTTCATTCCTTCGCCAAGTGATGCTGCATCTGGCCACAACCCTGTTACAAAAGATGGAGCGACATACCCATTTTCCAAGAAAAGGGGTGCACTTCTTCACCATCAGACTTTGCCCTTAAAAGCAAACGTGCTGCCAGTACAGCACTCTGTGCTGAAGCTGTCCCAGTCTGCTGCTCCCTGCTTGTCAGAAGCACGAAATTACACAATCTCTTCTGTGTGGCTGATACTTGAGCAACCGTGGTAATGTCTAGACTTTCCTCATCCTCGTGTGAGCTCAAAGGACACAGGCTTTGTCCCAGTCCGAGTTCCTGGGAGGCCTGGTAAAAGATTTGTGGCTCTTCTTGCGTGCCAGCCAAGACCTTATGTCCATCAACCCTGTCCTCTGACATAGCAGGACTTGGGTTCTCACATACATTATTGAGGCAATGATCCCGATGCTTTCTGTAGCTGCAATGCACAGACTTTAGTGACAGCCATTCAGGGCAGCAAACACTCTTTAGCTTCCATCCTCTAACTTCTTGACCCCAGCATTGGTGTTGGGGGACAGGATCAAGACCTTGTAACTAGACATTAAGTTGGGTGTGAGAGTACACCATCACGACCTCCAGTGGCATAGCTTACAAGCCCTACATGGTCAGCACATGCAGCAGTGAAAAAAGCAATGGAACAAGAAGCTTAGCTGTAGGAGATGAAGAAGGGGCAGTTCTAGAAGACCTGCACTCAGCCAGGGGGTTGGGGATCAGCAGAAGACAGAACTGAGAGATGAAGCCACTTAGCAGGTTGGAAGTAGGTCTCATGGACCAAAGAGGATCGTGCTAGTGGAGGGGATCAGTGCTTGGTGATGTCTGGCTGATCAAGTGGTCCTGCTACCTGGCCACACCAGGGCATGTCACCTGCCTGCCGTGCTACAAAAAGCACCGGGTGGTTTCACACCTCACATTTCCAGTGCTGCCTGCACGGGGAAAGATAAGAAATTCATGCTGGACACTACAGAGCAAAAATAGCAGTTTAATCTCTTCTCAGCAAAAGTTCAGCAGGAGATGAGAAAACTTCTTTTGTTTGCTACCCACATGCTTAAAAGCATAACACAGGCATCTCAGGCTGAGAAAGCAAGGGCTGAGCAGGGGCACCTGAAATCAGCGGAAAGTCAGCTACAGCACAAACTACAGTAACTGTTGTGCCTTTCTCACCTGCCTTGTGCCAGCAGTCTGACGGTCCCCTTCTCCTGCAGCTGGGAAGTGCAGTAATGCTCTACAAACCCTTGCTCAGCTATGGAATCCCTCATCTGTTTGCATCCATATCCACCACTCGGCACTGGCAGCAGACGAGTGACTATGCAGCCAGTCAAAGAGGCAGTGACTAAATCTTGCCAGAGTAACAGCTTCCCCATTTGTTAGCTGCAGTCGCGTAAGTCATGTTGCAAGCAGCCGTTTTAGTGCTGGACAGAAGGCAGGGAGCTAGAAACCTCGCCATAAAACCCTCACAGTGATGCCAAATGAGAGGATAGAGCAGGACTGAGCAGGTCTCACAGATTTTAACCCTGTTGCAGCTACCCAGTGACCCAGGAGCCAGCCTGGATGGCTTGTTCCTCCTGTGTGATTTTCCAGGGGCCATGCTTCCCACCAGCAGTGTGGCGACAGGGGTACGAAGCCCTGCGGTGCTGCCCAGGATGGGAGGAGCTGTACTGCAGACAAAGTAGGACTCACAGTGAGCAAACCCTGGCACTTGGACAAGGGGATGAATTTCTGGATAGACCTAAAGGAGCTGCCAGGACACCAAAATTCTTGTTTTGGAGAAGTACCTTGATTCTGATGAAGTCATGCATTATAAGCATATTCAAAAAGTTAAGTAATAAATGTTATCAAAAATGATAATTTTTTTTAAAGTGAATTACACAGATCTGCTCCACTTCTTATGTTATCAAAAATGATAAGTTTTTTTAAAGTGAATTACACAGATCTGCTCCACTTCTTTTTCAGAGATATACATTAACATCAGGAGGCTTTGAATTACCACTGAAAGTCATTTAGAGAAGCGTTTTCCTACAGAAATATTTCTATGCACTGAATATTGGTCCCGTAGATCTTCACACAGGGAATTGGCAGTCAATGAAAATATAAGGAAAGTCTCCTGGTTTTCAGTTGGATCCTTGTCCAGGCTTCAGAGAGTCTTTCCTTAATACTGTGTGAAGTGTTTGATCTGATATAAAAGCCATTACTTCTTCTAAGTCAGATAGTAAGGATCATTAAGCATTGCCAAGTTAAATTCTCCTAAACACTAGGAAGAATAAGTAAGGCCTTAAAAAGAAAAATACAGTCTGGGACTAATTCCCAGGAGATTTTTGGCACACAAAAACTCTGTCAGATTCAACTTAGTGATAATTCATAGGCATAGTCCACAGATAATCTTCCTTTGATTTAATTACAGCCTGAGTCATGGTAGTACAACTCTAGCTGCGTTTGGACTACTCAGGCATCTGCACTGGGGTTTCAGGTCTGAGGAAATGCAAGAAGAATGGGATTCTGCAGCACAGTGTCCATTTGCTGATATGAATAATACCCTTGCTTGGTATAAAACACAGCATGCCTTGCGGTTTGGTTCTAAAATTTAATCCCTGGCAGTGGCGAGTGTGAACTGAAGTTCAGCACTGAAGTGACTCACTCTGAGCACCACAACAAGGCAGCATTTCAGGCACACATCTGAAATACTGTGTCCCACCTCTTTCAGCAAGGCATTTTTGTGGTTCTTGGTATCTGCATTTCTAGGGACACAGGCACAAGCAGCCCACAAAAGCCGTGTGTTGAGGAAGCACAAGTCACTGAGCTAAATGCCATTTTAAGAAAAGCTGAGGATTAGTTTTGGGGGGTTGTCACCAAGTCTAAGTTATGTGAGCAGTTAAATTGTGCAATAGGGTCATTTTAGAAGGAAAAATCTGTCTGCACCCAAAAAAATCATTACCGCTTGAGTTCCTGTCTGTGCCCCTGCATGGACTGAAGACATAGATGCGGAATAAACCACTTTGTTCGAACATACCCTTCGTTAAAATAGTAGGGTTAGTCACTGATTAATGTTCAGCATTCATTGTACTCCCAGAGAACAAGACACCCATTTCCAAAAGAGTCAAGCCTGAGCTTCCTCAAGACACTTCATGGGGGAAGGCTGGGGCTTGGTCATAGTTTTGCCCTCTGTTGATGATCGCAGCCCTTAAGAAATATTGTTCCATGATGTGAAATTACACAGTCTAGAGGGTGATACAAATCTAGGTTTTGAACAAACTGTCTCAATACCCTGCAGTAGTCCCACACTGAAGGTCCAATTCTCTGCCCAAAAGCACTGCCTAGAAACCACCTCCTGGAAACTGGATAATATCGGGTGTCTTGGGACACACAAATTAAATCATAACTATTAAAATATTGGTGTGAGTATTTTTGGTGTCAGAACTGGTCACTAGTGTAAAGTTTCCTAAAGAAAAAGATGTTTTCCTACGACACCTTCTTTGTCAGGGCACGTTCTGTTTAACGTCTTGCTGCATGATCTCAGGATGCTGCAGATGATGCTCTTCCTAGTGGCTGAAGAACCAGGACACACTGGTGGCACACAAAACTGTGAGAAGTGAAGGCAACTCAAGACGTGCAACAGCAGAACAAGAATTTCAACTGCTGGTCCACCAGTTCCTGCCAATCTGCCACATAAAGGCACACGCGGCCATCTGAGGAAAGTCACTGGGTTGACTTGGAGTGGATGGGACTTGTCGGGGTCCTGCTCCTGCCATCGCTGCCTGCAGTCTGCTGGGCAAAGCGGGAGCACGGCCTTTCTGACTCTGAACCCAATACTGCTGCTGAAAGTCTCTTCACGAGCTGCTTTCAAAGCCTGCCTCCCTCCCTGACTTCCCTCACAAGGCACGATTCTGTCATGGGCACAGGCAGGAAAAAAAAAGTCCCTTCTTTCACAAGCGGATAATCTGGTTTGTTTCTATATTGGTGTTTATTTTATGACAGTGTAACAAAGCCTGTAAATGTTGTTAAGCCAGAGTCAGTATTAGCAATGGAAATAATTACTACCGCTTTAACTGACGTTTTGTTAATGTTACTGTAGCGCTGTCTCATGAGTCATGACAGGATGGAAATTAATTTGTCACTGCTGTAGGTCTCTTTTCTCTTTACTATAAAGCCAGTTTCTCCTCTTACATTCATCTGCTCGCGCGTCTGCAGCAGAACTAATAAACCAAAAACATGCTTGAACATCCTTGTACGTGCTGCTGACTCCGTGGCCAAGGCATTTTGAATGTCATTTAGCTTAGGTAATGGAACAGTTGTGTGAAAACTGAGGCCCTGGTGGAGGCACCTCTGAAATTCACAGAGAGGCTCTGGACTCCTTCAAGCTTATAAAAGGTGTATTTTTACAGCCTTTGCAAAGAACTTTGCTCCTGGGGACTTTGAGGATACATCCTTTCGGGGATGCCTTCTTGTGATTCGGTGGATTCTTGATGAAAAACTGGATACAGCAGAACTATATAAAGAGTAAGCAAAGGGCAGGGCGTATGTTCTGCCTGGTGATGGCAGGAGGTCCTTGCAATGATTGGGGCTGGAGCATGGGAAATATGAAGGAAGACAGAAGGTGCAGGGCTGCTTCAGCCTCTTAAGAAAAGTTTAGCTCTTAAGAAAAGTTTTTCACCATGAGGGTGGTTAGTCTCACTGGAAGAGGGGCTTGGAGAGACTTTAGGATCTCCAACCTTGGAAATATTCAACGTTTGACTGTTCACGGCATGGAGCAACCTGTTCTAACAGGACCAGCTGCGTGCAGGGGGTTGGACAGCAAGAAGTCCCTTCCCTCTACGGTTACTCCATGAGTTAATTAATTCTTTGAAAGGTTGGTTTGTTAGTTATAGTTTGTTTCCATGAAGAACAGGATTCTTATTCTCTACCTCAGATTTAGCATACTCACGGTGTTTCAAAGGCTCTGACCAGCCCTCCATATGAGGGCTTTTTGTTCCTCTCTTCTCTGAAAAACAAAACAAAACAAATAAAAATAAAATGAGGTGAAATGAAGTGAAATAAAATAAAATAAAATAAAATAAAATAAAATAAAATAAAATAAAATAAAATAAAATAAAATAAAATAAAATAAAATAAAATAAAATAAAATAAAATAATAAAGTGAAAATGCCTCTTCACTTTTCCCTTGCCTGTTGTTCTGTTTGTGCATCCATTTTGCTGTTATTCAGGATATCTGCAGCCCTTTCTGCAGTACACCCAGACTTCAGCAGCCTGTTCAGCCCCCAGCCAGCGGCATAACCTACATTTCCCAGTGTGGATAATTTCTGAGCCAGCTGCAAACTTAGCTGACTTCATCTGGCACTCTCCAGATCTGCTTCCAAGCTCTCTTTCTAAAGGTGAATAAGTAGAGTGCTAGAGCTAGACAGTTTCTACTGACGAGTTGTTTCTCATTTTCAGAGCTCAAAGAAGCCTTTCTCTGTTGCTAAATGATTTTATTTTATATATTAAATTTAGCCTTTACTGAAACTTGAATATGTTGTAGGTTGGGAGAGCCTACTTTGGAGATTTTTGTGATGTTTTTAATGTCTGAAAGTGACGCAGTCAGAAAAGCTGGAAGAAATTAGACTTATGATGAAAATTGACTTTTTTTTTTTTTTTTTTTTTTTTTTTTTTGAAAACAGACTCCAGCAGTGAGGTCTGAGGAAGCCTGAGGCTCTCATCCACATGTGCAGGAATCTAGCTTTGTCCCTGGGAAAGTATGTCTGCTTTCTGTGACCAGCAAAGAGCCGTAACCAATACCAGTCCCGCCCTGTGCTGCAGGAGCAAGGCCTCAGCCCACAGCACACCTCCTCCTGCTCCCTTCACCCAGGACCCCTTCACTGCTCCATGGACAGGGCAGCTTTGGAAGGGGATGGCTCACTTTCAGCACTGGCCCTGCTCTCCCCGCAGCTTGCACACAGGGCACGTGCATCCCCCCCGAAAGGGCCTGCGGACATAGGAAACATCAGACTGCTTTTCATTGCTTCGAACATAGAGCTCAACGCATAAATGTTTCATTAGCCCAGGATGTGCTCTGACAATGCACAGAGGAAATAACAGTAGGCTTTCCAACTCTGAAAACTCCATTTTTTCAGGTGAAATTTCAGCTCTTGAAACCAGATCCTGTTGTGAAACTCCTTCCACAGGACTTCCTGTGAGCCTGATGCATATTCCATAAGCCGTGAAACAATATAATATCCCCCTCATAACGTAGGCAAACTACACCATCCTCCTCGCTGCACCATGGGTGTCTGCTTTTTAGCACTGCAGCAATACAGGCACATATTTAAGACCTGAAAAAAAAAAAAAAACACACAGAACACTAATTACCAGCATGGTATATTGATAGACAACAAGGCTCTCTCTTGCACCAGACATAATAAATTTATCAGAGAAAGACTGGAGGAGGGGAACACAGACTGGAGCATGCCAAATACCACCGCTCACCTACGAGGCTGAGAGAGGTCGGTTTGATGTTCTGCCACAGCAGCAGTTTCATTAAATGCACTTCTGTCAGAAGACATTTATATCTGGGGGTTTGTTTCCAAAACTGCACAAAAGTTCTCTAATCATTGCCCAAGAGAAGTGTCACCACAGTGTCAGGATAATATCTATGGCTTTCCCAGCACCCATATATTAAGACCGGAAAGGGCTTTTCTTACTTTAAACAAGATGGCAAGCAGTTGGTAGAAAATTTGAACAGGGGTCATCTCCTGGCTCTTTTGTATCCTCCATCCTTAAGTCCTTTGGTCTCTTGACCCATGGTTTTCACAGCATACACCCACGTAACATTTCCTAAATGAATGGATCTGGCAAAACAGTACATTGCAGAAGTGGAGGAAAGCTGTGAATTTGTTTCAGTAGTTGTTGCATTTTAGCATCTGGACACACAGCAGGTCAAATGCTATGTTACTGTGGTGATGGAGGCTGACAGTGTGCCTCCATGAACTCATGAATATTTGCTTAACTAAGCTAAATGAGAAAACCTGGATCCTTCCCATAGATCACAGAGGATTTCAGTTGTCTTGTCCTGGACTGCAACGAGAGCTTTAAGACAAAGAGGATTTGGCTCCTAATAGATTTTCTTCAGTAATGCATCATGTTGCTTCCTTTGAACATAGAGAGGTTTAGTCACTCTTATAGGCCCAAAAAGCAGAGGTGAGGACATGAAGCCCAAGACAGTCCATAAAGTTCTTGAAACATATTATTTTTTTTCAGAGATGCTTTACTTCTTTTCTTTTTTTTTTTTTTTTTTTTTGTTTGTTTGTTTGTTTTGTTTTGTTGGGGGGGGTTGCATAACTGTTTTCATTGAATTACATTTTGAAAGCTATTTAGTGTGTGATTCATGTCAAGGACAGCATGCTTGCAAGTTTGACTAGGCAAATAATTTAGTCCTATTTGTCACCTTTGAACATATTACCTTAGAAAAGGTTCTCCTGCGTGATAAAGAATGGGAGGGCTGACTAAGACATGAATAAGTTCAAGACTGTCTCTATTGCTTCTTTAAGTTGCCTATAACCAAGCAGTTTGTGGCCATCACTTCATGGTTTCTTTGAAACACTTGCTTTGGACATTGTTAGCAGCACTGATTTATGAGATAAGGGGTGCCTGTTCATGAGCAATTGCATGAAGATCATCAGCTCAAAGGCTACCAAATGCTTTTGAATGCTAACTACATCCCACCACTAAAATCTGAGACATGTGTGAGCCAGTGACCTAGAGGTCATGAGCATTTTCAGTAAAGACCAGTTCTCATTTTCAGCCCTCTGGTTTATCTTTGCATGCAGCCCTTTCGCTAAGCATGAACTATAAAGAAATGATTGTGTATTGGAAGTAGGATGGCCATTGCCTGACCTTGTCCATGAGTAAAACACAGATGCTGATGTTCTTTCTAGTTCTTTCCCTGAGTTAATATTGAATAATTTTAATTCTCCGAGAATAATCCTTCTCCTAAGCCGTGCCATATATAAAAGATCTCGCCCAAATTTTGACCTCTCATGGAAGGCTAAGCATCTTTTCCTTAGCGTGCTCTATTCTGCCTGAAACCCCTGATGCTGTTCTTTGTGAACATACTGACATCTTCTGGTTGCATCTGAAACTCTGCTACAAGGAAAAGAGTTCGTGTACAAAAGATGAGCTTCTGCAAGAGATACTCTAAGTCTTTATGTAATGATGTCGACTCGGAGTGACCCAGCCTTGTCCTTCTCCACAGATCCCTATGTATATACTTACATGTGCATTGGCCCAGGCCACTGGTGTGAACACACATGCTTAGAAGAGCAGTTTTGTTCATGCCAGAATGCATTTCTAAAAAGCTGGCTAAATCAAGACAAAAGACAACTAACTGAGTCACATGTGAAATGCAAGGTACAACTGATCCCTTTTGCCACTAAAAACCTTATCTTCTCCAGAAAGGAGCTTTTAACAAAGTTTATTCTTGATGTTTGAAGTTTTATTTTGGTTTTGCTTTTAGGAGGTTCCAGATATAAATGAAACTCCTGATGTGTTGTTGGTATTTTTTTGTTGTTGTTTCGGTATACCTGAAATACTTTTTGCATACCTGAAAGATGTCCTGTATTTTCTTTCTGCATTGCCCAAAGCAAGGTTCTTTCTGAACTTTAACTGTTTGTCTGATAGGAAAAAATATTCAGATTTTTCAACAACTCTATTATATATATTCCCAGCAAATATACTCAGCCTTTTAGTAAAGCATAGCCCAGTACTAAACCTTCTAACTATGTCTAACTGTTGAGTTTTCTGCAATTCTAGTCAATGCCATGCTGTTATTGTATTGTAAGAAATAAGAAATGTCACTTTATAAAAAAAAAAAATACCTCTCCACATATAGGCATAAGTCATCTTTACATAGTTATTTCCAAGCAATTCTGTGTGAGACATAAAAAGCCTAAAATGGTGCCTGATTCTGAACTCTACTCAGGTATGTTAAATGTCTGGTGAAGGGCACTGTGGAAAATCTTTTTGCATAATATCAGTTAATTAGTCTGTTTCAAGCAAATTTAACCCTGGGTGCTGGTCCTTGGTCATCTCATGTATGTTTGAGGGTAGCGTGTTCTCCTACTTAGGGGCCACAGTGGAGTTTTAGGCTCATGGTAAATGAGAAAGACCACCAGTGCCACGTCTGCTTTCTCCATGAAGCCAGACATCAGCAGAGACAGGACACTGCTGAGGGATAAGGAGGGTTGGAGTGATTTTGAGGCTGTGCTGTAGGCAGTTTGGTGTGGGTTTTTTCAGCAAAGACCTAGGAAAGAATGCCTGGCTAAAAGGCACTGTAGATACTGTGCTTAGCTGTGGGGGGTCATTCACTCACTACTGATATTTATGGAGCTTCTCCAACTCAGCCAAGTAAGCTATCACTTGCCGGCTTCATGGGAAGTGTAGTTTTGCCCCATTACAGTGGTATTCACAGGCAGTAGGAGGGGGCAAAACGCATGAAAGCAAGGAAGTGAAATTACAGGGGGTAGAACTTCTGAGTTGTTTGAGTCAGGGAGATCTGGCAACAAAGAAAGAAGATTATATGATAAACTCTAGTCCAGGAAGAAAGTCTAGCACAGAGAGCCTGTGAGATTGTGCTGTGCAGCATATATCAGTTTTTTAGGGAGAATGAACAGCAGAGGTGCATAAGCTGCCCTGTTTGCTTTCAGTAGTACTCCTATTTCATGTATTTTGTAAAAAATATCTCACATGGAGTGAAAGCATCTCCAAGGTGTTGCTGTCAGGAAAGGGACTGAAGCACACAGAGGGAAGTGTTTTCTGTCCTACACAGGAGACAAGTTTTAAACTGCCCTGCAGGTGGGTGCCCTGAGGGGAAGGAAGGGACCAGGGATGCTCTTTACACAAGCAATGATTATGTGACCAATTTCTAGCTCTATTGAGCAGTGAAAATGTATCAGATATCACAGTTAGACATTATGCACAATAGTTATTCAAAAAAATAATAATAATAAAATAAACACCTCTCGGAAACACAAGACCCTATCTTAAAAATTTTGGGGGGTTCCTTAAAAGCAAAGCAGAAGCATACCAGCTACAGAAAGGTGGCTAAATACCCATTGAGGACTACAAGAACCTTGTTAGGGCATGCAGAGATATAGACAGAAAGGCTACGGCTCATCTAGACTTGAAATTGGCCAACAATGTCAAGAACAAGTAAGGGTTCTTCAGATATGAAAGCAAAAGCACAAGGAAGGCATAGGCCCCTTGCTCAATAGGACAAGGAAGCTATTGCAGATTAGTAATAGTTTATGTTACTATTAATGTTCTATTACTGATTAATAAAAAAGAACGCTGACAAGGCAGAGATGTTCAATAACTTATTCACTGTCTTCACGGGAGTAGCCAGACCCCAGATCACAGGATCAAGTAGCTAAAACAATGCATGTCAGCACTCAGTAGAGGAGGAAGGGCTGCTTTGTGGGATCTTGAAAGAGCTGAACTTATCTACAAGAAGGGCCGGAGGGCAGACCCGGGAAACTATAGGCCTGTCAGTTTGACCTCAGTGCCAGGGAAGCTCATGGAGCAGATTGTCTTCAGTGTCATCACGCAGCACTTACAGGGCAAGCAGGCGATCAGGCCCAGTCAGCATGGGTTTATGAAAGGCAGATCCTGCCTGACGAACCTGACCTCCTTCTATGACAAAGTGACATGCTGGGTGGATGAGGGAAAGGCTGTGGATGTGGTCTACCTTGACTTCAGCAAGGCTTTTGACACCGTCTCCCACAGCATTCTCCTCAAGAAACTGGCTGCTCTTGGCTTGGACTGGCGCACGCTTTGTTGGGTTAGAAACTGGCTGGATAGCCGGGCCCAAAGAATCGTGGTGAATGGAGCCAAGTCCAGTTGGAGGCCAGTCACTAGTGGAGTCCCCCAGGGCTTGGTGCTGGGGCCGGTCCTCTTTAATATCTTTATCAATGATCTGGGTGAGGGAATCAAGTGCACCCTCAGTAAGTTTGCAGACGACACCAAGTTAGGTGCGTGTGTCGATCTGCTTGAGGGTAGGAAGGCTCTGCAGGAGGATCTGGATAGGCTGCACCGATGGGCTGAGGTCAACTCCATGAAGTTCAACAAGGCCAAGTGCCGGGTCCTGCACCTGGGGCACAATAACCCCAAGAAGAGCTACAGGCTGGGAGAGGAATGGTTGGAGAGCTGCCAGGCAGAGAAGGACCTGGGAGTGATGGTGGATAGTGGGCTGAATATGAGCCAGCAGTGTGCTCAGGTAGCCAAGAAGGCCAACAGCATCCTGGCTTGTATCAGGAACAGTGTGACCAGCAGGGCTAGGGAAGAGATTGTCCCCCTGTACTCAGCTCTGGTGAGGCCGCACCTCGAGTACTGTGTTCAGTTTTGGGCCCCTCGCTACAAGAAGGACATCGAGGTGCTCGAGCGAGTCCAGAGAAGGGCGACGAAGCTGGTGAGGGGCCTGGAGAAGAAGTCCTACGAGGAGCGGCTGAGGGAGCTGGGCTTGTTCAGCCTGGAGAAGAGGAGGCTCAGGGGCGACCTTATCGCTCTCTACAGATACCTTAAAGGAGGCTGTAGCGAGGTGGGGGTTGGTTAGTCTGTTCTCCCACGTGCCTGGTCACAGGCCATGGGGGAAGGGGCTAAAGTTGCGCAAGGGGTGTTTTACAGAATCACAGAATCACAGAATTTTCTAGGTTGGAAGAGACCTCAAGGTCATCGAGTCCAACCTCCAACCTAACGCTAACAGCCCTCCACTAAACCATATCCCTAAGCTCTACATCTAAGCGTCTTTTGAAGACTTCCAGGGATGGTGACTCCACCACTTCCCTGGGCAGCCTGTTCCAGTGCCTCACAACCCTTTCAGTGAAGAAGTTCTTCCTAACATCTAACCTAAAACTCCCCTGGCTCAACTTAAGCCCATTCCCCCTCGTCCTGTCACCAGGCACGTGGGAGAACAGGCCAACCCCCACCTCGCTACAGCCTCCCTTGAGGTACCTATAGAGAGCGATAAGGCCAGGAACTCCTGCCTCCGCGTGGAGCTGCAGTGCATGTGCACACGGGAGTGGATGCTGGGCGATGTGCTGTGCTTCCTCCACCATCCTGAGCACGAGCTGAAGAACCAGGACCCGAGCCTCCTGGACACCCTCTGCTGCGGCTCCTACTTGGATATGCGGAAGACGGCAAAATGGCTCCAGGAGCTGGTGGCAGAAGCCTGGGGGGCCGTGCCTCAGGCAGCCCAGCTGCAGCTAACAATGCTGCCCTCCACCCGCTCCTGCAAGTTCATGCTGACCAGCGCCTCCAACGAAAGCCTCTCCGTCGAGCTCATGCTCGGGGTGAAGCAGGACCACTCTGACACCTACCTGACCTTCCAGTAGTCAGAGGCCGGCGTTTGCAGCAGCACGAGCTGGCCCCAGAGCTGCGCTGTGCCAGAGATGCTCTTCAGGAAACACCTCAGCATGCTCGGCACACCTTCCACCTCCGACATCTGCAGCTCTGTGTCTGTATCCTGGTAGGCACCAACTTTGCCACCCGTGCCTCGACGACCGCTGTCACCCACCTCCTGACCTGACCACCATCCTCGTGGCAAGCACGCGCAGGAGGGATTTCACCAGCGATGCTTTTGGTGGCTGCGAAGCTGAAGGAGTGACACCCTGCTTGCCACATGCCCCAGAGCTGAGCACGCTGCCCATGGAGACGATGCTGCTCAGCTGGGAATTGCTCCTCCATGTCGTCTCCACAGCAAAACCACCCCTGGGGGAGGCACAGCCCGTGCAGCTGAAGACACCGCTGCAGGGAAGCTTGAAGCAGAGACTCCTCTTTCCACCTGGACAGTGACCATCTGGGCTCCTGGGGAGTGTCCACTCACTCCAGGAGCTCTGAGCTCTGCAAAAATTGCTATAGATATTGCAATTTTTATTCTATTCTTTCTATATTGTTTCTTATTTAGTGTAATATATATTGTTGATTTGAACAAAAGCTTTGTCTGTGAGTGTCTGTACCACACTGGGTCAGGAAATGCCACAGCCCCGGGGAGCATTTAGCTGAGGAGTTCAGGAGATATCCCTGATGACTGGAAGGGGCCAATGTCACACTCATCTACAACTACAGGCAAAAAAAAAAAAAAAGGACACAGGAAACTCTAGGCTCATTCATCTTATTTCAGTCCCTGAGAAAGTAATGGGCCAAGTACTAGAAACAACTACAAACCAAATGAGGCAGGTGACTGGAAGAAGGCAGCACAGATTTACCAAAGGTAAATCCTGACTGACTACCCATATCGCCTTCAATAACAAAGTACTATTTTCTATGAACATGAGGAGAGCAGTGGATAATGCTTAGCTGGACTTGAGCAAAGTGTTTGACACTTTTCCACAGCCATCTCCTGAACAGACTGACGTAATTCAGATTGGGTGGGTGGGTATTATGTGAGATGGGTAGGAGATTGGGTAATCGGCCACACTCAGAGGGTAGTGATCTATGTTGTTTTTTTTTCTCAGACTGGCAGCTTGTCACATTTGGGGTCCCTCAGAGATTGATACTGGGCTCCATGCTGTTCAACGTCTTTATAATTTATCTAGATGATGGGATTTAAGACACCCTGAACAAGTCTGCTGATGACACTAAGTCGGGTCATCACTAAGTGAGGTGGACACATCAGAAGAGAGAGTCACCTTACACAGAGACCTTGACAAGCTGGAAAAGTGGGCAAGCAAGAACTGCATGAGGTTTAACAGCCAAAGGCAAGGGTCTGCACCTGGGACAACATAACCAGAGAGCCAAGTACTGGCTAGGATCTAAGTGGCTGGGGAGCAACCTCACTGACAGGGACCTGGGGGTCCTTGTGGACAACAAGCTGAACATGAGTCAACAGCGTGCTCTGGACCTGAGAAGAAAATCAAAGGGTTGAAAAATCTGCCCTGTGAGGAAAGAGTGCACAAGGTAGGACTTCTCACCTTAGAGAAGAGAAGGCTTGTGGGGGGGGACCTCATCACAGTATTCCAATACCTAAAGGGTGGCTACAAAGAGAATGGAGGCTCTCTCTTTAGAAGGAGGCACATGCAGAAGACAGGGGAAGTGGGTAAAACTGCAAGGCAAGGGGTTTCATTTTGATAGACGAAATGTATTTTTTACAGTGAGAAGAGCCCATTACCCAAACAACCTCTGCAGGAACATGGTTGAATCCCCATTACTGGAGGTTTTCAAGATGCTTTTGGACAGCATGCTAAATAATCTCAGCCATGCCTCCTTTTCCCACAAAAGGTTGGACCTAATGGTCTTTTGAGGTCCCTTCCAACCTGGGCGATTCTGTGGTTCTGTTGTTTTATGATCCTATTACAAGAGTTGGTGTGTTTGGACATTTGATATGCCTGTGTGACTGAACTGCAGTGCCTAGCAAAGTCCAAGCCCAGGAGCCTGCAGCTACTCACCATGGGGCACAGTGCAGCCATCACAGGTTGCAGCACTGCACAGACAGCT
Organism: Aythya ferina; assembly: GCF_964211825.1. Taxonomy (NCBI): domain Eukaryota; kingdom Metazoa; phylum Chordata; class Aves; order Anseriformes; family Anatidae; genus Aythya; species Aythya ferina. Next base: position 73,771,417 of record NC_140299.1, read on the forward strand.
ACCTGGCCAGCCTCCATCACTGGCACCCCAGAAAAATGATATTTGAAACACATAATGCCAAAAAGTGCTCATCTAGGAACAGGCAGATATTTCTGAATCCTCTCTCTGCTTGAGACAGGAGGAAGCTAACTGTTGGTACTGATACTACTTAACTATGCTAGGGAGCTGGTCCAGGAGACACTGCAGTGCCTATATTTTAAAAATGCAATATGAAAATGCTTTTCTTTTCTTTGTCTGCAATACATTTTGAGCCCCCTGTGAACAACATGTTGGTTATCAGCTCAAAACTAGTATTGAATGGTGTATTCATTCCTGTTCATCAAAACGTACAGTAATTCCTTGTCTAAAGCCAAGCTACCCTTTGTGGATAGTTACAGAGGAGGACAGATTTGAGACTCAGGCTGTAATTTTCATCCAGGTCCCTGCATTTTATGACACAGCTTATATTACCAATTTAGCAGACGTGGTGCAGGGACAAACAGCATGAACCCGAGTGGTTGTTCAGTGTGGTGTGATGGGGAAAGAGTTGTTGCTTGCACTTCAGTTTCCTGGAAATGCAATAAAAAAATAAATAAAAATAAAATAAATATCCAACCAACAACAACAAAAAAAAAAAACTTTTAATGGTTGGAAAGTAAAATATGCTTATTCAAGAGGAAAAGTCTGGAGAATGTACTTCTGGTCTTTCCTGATAATGTGTAGTGTGTATTTCTCTGTACACCAGCCTTTCCAAAGCTGTAAGGTGTGTTTTGCTCCAAGGAAGACCCATGCTGTAGACCTCAGAGACATCCGTGCGATGCCACGGATCACACCAGCCCTGCTGAATTTTAAGTATTTTGTGTTGGGTTTTCATCAGAGCACAAGAACTCTCAGGCTTGGAGAGAAGATGTGAGCAGCCCTGTGAGCAGCCCTCAGAGGACAGGGAGGTTTCTGTCAAAAACGTGTGAGACTTCGTTGTTTACAATCTGCATTTATAACGTGTCATAAAATCCACCTCAGCCCCTCCTCCTGGCCTTCCTCCATGTCTGGCTGAACGTTAATGGCATCCACACAGGAGAGGCCCTGGCAGGACATGCGGCCACCCACAGCAAAGGTGGCCATGTGTGGGCTACTTTGATCTGTATGACGGGCAGGTTTAGTGACAGAGGGAGCAAAAAAATGTCGAGCTTTTAGCTCTTGCCAGAAAGAAACCTTGTGGGCATCTGGTACTTTGCTGGGTGAGGAGGCTGACCTGCAAGTTTTGCTTCCCTCAAGTCTCTCAGGTGTTCTCCTCACCTCTGTAGTGTACCCTGCTGTCCTTCCCTAAGTGACCTCAAAGGCCTGTGAGGGAAGGGATCGAAATAAAAATGTGGTAAATTGTTGTTTCAACTTGTAAGGCCCTGACCTGACAAGGGGAAAATAAGAGCAGAAAATAGAAGATGCACACAGTTAGGACTGGGAGAAGTTCTCATCTACCTCAACCAGATTTTGCATCAGCCCTTCATAACTAGATTTTGTCCTCATGATTTTCAACATGTCTCTCTGTCCTTTCACCCAAAATGTTGTGACGCCAGCATTTCTGATCAGTGTCCCTGCCCAAGCATCTACCAGGGCCCCGACTGCAGGGCCACGTCCTGAGCTGTGGCCCTCATGGCTCAGTTGTGACAGAAATGATCACAGACACTGGAACCAGACAGACAGAAAGGAAAATGGAAAAAGAGATGGATGAAATATTGTGTTCCTGCCTTCTCAGATGACAAACTGGTTTTCCTGACATCCTGAGGCAGAGAGGAAAAGAGCTTCTGAAAAACAGTAATATTTGGTTGAAACAGAAACAAGATCTCAATGATCTGTAAACAGAAGAGTGTATTTATGGAGTCAGAGTCCGTGCAGATAAACATAAAGTATTTGAATAGAACAGTTTGAAATGTCTAATATCAGGCATTTCCAAGAAAGTTGCTCTAAGCCATCTATTTCCTTGTTGCAGTCTCAAAATAGACTATTCTTTCTAAAAAAGACTTCATCAAAAAACTGCCACTTCTCATTGCCTACTCATCAGCGCAGGGCTTTTCCTACGTCCCAAATGATAGCAAGAACTGAGACTACGCTTGCAGGCAGAAGTGACTGGCTGCTTGACTTATTGACTTCCCTCTTTTGTGTGTGTGTGTGTGCATTGCTTATTCCAAATAAATTCTGGGTAAAATGCACATTCTTTGAACACCTCCAGAACTTGTAGCTACTCAGTTTCTGATCGGTGTCTTCGGGCACTAGAGCATTTTCAAATGTAAGCACACCTAGAGTATGCAAATATTTGTAGTCTGCATAATTTTATCGCTGACTTTCTTTAATCCCCCTCCATACCTTGACTCCTGGATATGCAGAAAGATCAAACAACGTGTACAAAAGTTTGGAAAGTGCCCTTTTTTGCAGGTATATTGCAAGGCTCTGACTTACTCCTTAACCAATCTTCAGCACTAGTTTTATGCATGTTCAGTCAAACCAGATGACTGCTGGCAATCACATAAGTTGGTCTTTCTTAGTCTGTGATCGTGTTTTGAGAGCCGCTGTATTTGTGACTCTCTCAGCTGCTTGTGAGCTGCATGCAGTTTCATCAGAGGATCACCAGAGGGTAGCAGGAAGCTTTTTGCAGTTGGTGCTCCTGGAGGTTGCAGCAGCTTTCATATAGATTGTCTTGCCCTGCATTTGATCCACAAGGGATATTAATTATCTGTCCTTATTCTTTTTTCTTTTGAAAGACAACGTGAGACTTAAAACCTGATCAGAAGACCATTAGAGCTTTCTCTTGTGTAGGAGCTGTGCAGCACAGCTCAGATTTAGATTTGGCAGGAAGACTGGACTCACTCTTCTCATCTAGCAATAGCAGTTACTGGCCTCTGATATTCCAGCTTCAAGAGCAAATCTGCTGAAATAGGAACCTGTCTTCTACACATTTCATTCTTGCTTTCATGGAAAGCAGTTACTGAAATGTTAATTTCCAGGATGCAGTTTGCCACTGCTTTGTATAGTTGCTGCTTGGACATGACTTCAATCAGGCCCCAAAGTGCATGCTTCTACGCATCAGTACAGACTTGTTTTCTTCTAGGCACTGATGATCTCTGGGGGCTTCCCCAAAGTACTTCTATGCAAGAGAGTAAGTAAGTGAGCAAAAGAGAGTCATATATGTCCCCCAGGTGCACTGAAAACACTTTCCACTCATTGGCACACTAATAAAGAATAGCAATGTTCATAGGTGCAGTGGCATGGGTTTCTTTGCTGCTGCCTTTGTGGGCTTAATTTGGGGGCGTTCTGGGAGCATCCTACAGAGAATCCCCTCTGTGTGAAAAGAAAGGGCTGTCCTGGGTTGAGATACACAGCTGGTTTAGCAGCTACTGCACTGGGCTGTGTCCAGCTTCTTAGTCCTGCTGTTCTTCCTCGGTAACCTTTGCTCGTGGGGGAAAAGGAGACGATAGTTTGTGCCCCATATAAAAATCAGTATGGATGTGAACTGGTGTTTGGCAGCTGGTTCACAGAACCATGAGATGAGTGTTTTTGGTAAATTTCCACTAGATGATGCTGTAACCATTTCAAGGAATAGAAGCTGTAGCTCTTACAAGGGGGAAAAAAGTATTTTCCTTAGTTTTAACTGCATATTTAACTGAAGCATTGTTTCTGCTCATCAATTCACACCCTAGCCCTACTGTTCAATCTTGTACTCAAGGTACTCTAAACAAGGTATTTTTCCATGTATGATCAGCCGAGATGGCCACCCAGCTACTTAATGCTGAGGGTAATTAAGCCTGGGTGGTAGCAGACTTCCAGATCTAGTCTGTATTTCCAGCTCTCTTCTGTCTGTTTCCTCCTTTCTTCTGCAAGGGACATTATCTCGGGTATCCTAAGATCAGACCTTGGTGGTCTATTTCCAACACATGTCCGCAGCAGCCAAGCAGGGCAGGTGTCCAAAAACCCTGCTTCATTTAGCTGGAAGCAGAAATGACTTTTCTGGTAAATCTGTGATGTGATAGCAATGAGGATCGTAATTTTAGGAAAACAAACCCAAATTGTGACCATTTATTTTGCGGTGGTTCAGGAAAAAAAAAAAAAAAAAAAGAGAGAGAGAGAGAGAGAGAGAAAAGGGTGTGCACATCCTCTGTGGAGTGAATTTCTTAATGACACTGTAATTAAGAGTGGCTTCTGCCAAATGCTGTTTACTTTCTGCTGTCAGATCTGACTGAATTAATCAGAAGCAACTCAGCTTAGAAGTGAGACTTGTTCTCCTCTGCTTGCTGAGTGACACACAGACCAAGTGCAAGAAACAGCCTGCCAATGCCTCCATCAGGCAGCCCGCTTCAGTACAACTTCTGAAGACTAAACGGTACCTTGCCAAGACTCCATCTTATCCCATGATCTCTCCTACTGCCCTCCCATCGATTCAGTAACATGGCCGTGGCATGGAGAAAGCTTTGCTCTATAGACTTCCCATCTGTGGAGCAGATCTTGTGCTGGCAGCATGTTCAAGAGAGAAATAAGGCAAAAATCTTACTTCAGTCCACACTGGCCACACACCATTTAGGACAGAGGGAAATCGAGCCTGGATGGCAGTAGATATGAATATGTGGGGGACACATGAACCTAGACAGTATATTGATGGACTGGAAAAATATGAAGGAATGGTACACCAGATGAAATTAAATGTGCTCACTTCCGGCATCATGAAATGTGTTAGATTTTAATGCAGAGTGTTTATGGGCTAGCTGGGCTCTTGGAAAAGCAGTCCTTAGTCTCTCGACTTGTGATAACCTCCTTTTTATACAGCAATCTGATCAGTGTGTATTGGTAGTATTTTTTCTGTCTTGATTCACAGATGAATTAAGGAATACATGTACATGATAACACACATACTTCACAAAATACAATTACCCTCTGAAAAACAGGCTTTTTTTTTTTTTTTTTTTTTTTTTTTCTCAAGGCATCTGATATTAAGTGAGGATGTCTGATTTGTTCTTAGCCTCCCAGGGACTTCAGACGGAGCAGTCAGATCCATATTTGACCAAGTCTCATGTTCAGCACTGTAACCTTGAGGGGGGTGGTTGTTGAAGCAGTAGTGGTTACAACAGTGAATACTTTAGCTCATCATCCTTGGTAAAGTACAAACTCCTTCTGACTGTGACCAAAATAGGAGAATTCTTCATACTCCATTTCACACAGACGCAAAAATTGAAGAACTCAAGTGAAAGTGAAGTATCTTATTTGACCTAACCATTCCGGGATAAACTGTCGACAAATAGGAAGGAGAAATACTATTTTTAAACTGTAGATATAACAGGAAAAGTTTAGCATTGTTTAGGTGATCTCAGATGCCTCTGTGTGAGCAGCCAACGTGATGCACAGGAGGCCCTTGGCCTCCCCAGTAGGTTATGTATGCCCCAGACAACCACCATCCACTAGTTCACCCCATGCACTTTCTGGCAGACAGACGACTTTGGCTGGATGAATGACAGGAAACAAAAGTTTTGTTCCAACCTTTCTGCACTTGACCCCACAGGGAGAAACTACTGTCCATGTTCTGATGCTTCCCTGCCAGTCTGACTCCTTTCTCTAAGAGAAAGGAGCAAGGAAACTTCATAAACCAACATATCACAGGAGAAAAACCCCATGCCCTCTAGGAATTCCTACTAGTTAGAGCAAGCAGAAGGTAAATATCTACATGCATCTGTATGGAGTGAATTAAATCACACCCTTCGTGGCATTGCTTTTACATACTGGTGACCTGTGGCTCTGCTTAGCAGTACTGCCACAGTGCATATAATGAGCTGCTCCATGAGCCGAAGAACTACCGTCCCCATGCTCTGTAACTCCTGGTGGGATTCACCAGCACCCGAGAAATGCCCACTCCCAACACCATGTGCATTCAGCTGCTGAGGGTTCTTACTGTGCAATTTGGCTTCTCTGATGTCTCGTGAAGGGTAAGCTTGTAAATGCATCTTTTCTCATTAAGGTGTCTTTTCTCCCAGTGTCTGCTTGTTCCCAGGAAGCTTACAGTAACTCACTGTCTGCTAGTGCCATTGAGATTCTCTAAAGCTCAGGCATGAAGGGCTGAAGTTGTTCCTAAGGTTCAAAGTCTCCGTGGGATGCACACGTTGTGCATCCACCCGCACCTAGTTTCCTTATGCTGAAAAGGTGATAAACACAGTGCTAGAATTAATTATTGACCTGCTTATAACCAGAGTGCTCGCAGTTCAATTAGGCTCCAAAAGCCATTAAATGCTTTGTTTTATATGCATTACATGAAAACAACAAGCTGATCTGACTTCAAACCTGCTTCTGATAACACAAGCTTAGTCAGGAGAGCTGGCTGTAGCTATTGTAGCCTGAGGTGGGACATGGTAGCTACACAGGTACATGTGGAAAATGGAAATCACCTGAGTATTGGTGAATTTCTTTAACATAAGGCCCTGGTTTTAAGTTGGCACACCCACTACAACTGAAATTTCACCGTCTGAAGTTGATAAAAATATGTGTGATTCATGGAGAGGTTCACAACAGACTCTAGGTTGTTTTTACAGCCGAAGAAAGCAACAGGCCCATCAGCTGCCTTGCCTGGGTTGCAAATGAAGGGGGATGAACACACTGCAGTGTGGTAGCCCTTGGTTCTCATCTTGGGTATTAACTGTAACATGGCCTTAGAAATCTACAGGATTTTGCACAGCCGTCCTCTGCCTTAGCGCTGCTAATGCTTTCTCTGCAAAATCCTTGTCAGTTTGACAGAAAGAGCTAAATCTATGCAAAGATACTTTATGATTTAACTGACACTAGCATGGTGAAAATCTGTTTGTTCTCTGGCACCTCAAAATCTCTAAGTCGGGTCTCATGGCTGTGATCCAGCCAAGCATTTAGTATTAATGTGCACTCTGAGCATGTGCATTGTCTTATCAGATGCAAGCATTTGCATAATGAAGAGCTATCATAGCAGAAATAGTCTGCATTGCATATATAAGAATTCATCTCTTCAGAAAGGATGTTGAACATCCTCTTTGCATGTACTTTTCATTGTTGCTCATCTTTAATAGAAAGCTTCTCTAGGAATTTTTTTTTCAAATCAATGACCTGTGAGCAAAGATCAAGAAATGCCCCTGCAAATACAAACAATGCCAGTTTCAGGTTACTGTGAACTTGTATACATGCTGCACAAAAACCTTTCATAAGTTTGCATAGTGGTGTTTGTTCTGCGTTATTTTTGGAAGCTGGGTGGGGTTCCTCTTCTGCCAGACATTTCCAAATTTCTTTTCCACTCTGTGCAGGGCTCTCAGGCTATCCCATCTCTTGGGTGGTATCTCTAGGCCTGTCTGCTGTTCCAAGACTCTGACCTAACAATTGTTATGTTTAGACAACGCCTCTGGGAGTGAGTTTTCCTTCTCTGTCCATCTTTAAGATGGGTGGGAAACAGACTTGCGGCTCTCAGATATGCACAGCGCTCTGTTCTTGCTGACTCTGTCCAGGTTAGCCTGATGCACAAACACACTCAAGAACACAACTCCCACAGTGACAAGCTAGATAGGGCTCACAGCAGAACATGTCCCGCTGAATTAGCAAGTGCCCTGTTCTTTGATAAACTGCAAAGCTGCTCTATCACATGTTTGTAGTAGTTTGAGGCACCTGAAGGAAGCAAGATTTTCCATCCTGGCACTGCTGAACAGCCATTGTAAAAGTATTGACCTGCTGACAAGTGGGGGAAACATTCCAGTTATGTAAACAGATGGGAAATATTTTCTTTCTCCAGCATTCCTAGAATAAGCTGGCTTTAACTTAGTCCATAACTTAACTTCTGTGTGTGGTGTTCCCATTACTGCCTCCAAACACGCAAACTGATTCCTTTACAGTCACCAGCTGTCAGCCACTGTACCGGGGGGTTTCGCTGCATTCTTGTAAAAGCCATCAAAATGCTTTGAGAAGACTTCCCATGACCAGTTTGAAAATGCATTTCAAAGGATGTAAAACTACCATGCTGGGTGCGGCCAAACACTGCTTTGAGCAGCAGCTCATTCCCAACACTGGCCACTACTGACAGCTTCAGAAAATGGTGCCGCTGGACAAGTTAAAATATCCTGTAAAATGTCTCAGCTTCCAGCATCCAACAGCACAAGAACTTTTTGTCATAGCCACTACTGAAATTTAACCCGAAGTACTGAGCTTAACAGGCTTTAATAGCCATACATAGCTCTCTCCGCTGGATCTGCTGAACCTATTTTAACCATTTATATATTGTCCTCTAAAATATCCCATGCTAGGTGAGTTCTGAAGTTTAACTTCTGCAGCGTGTGTAGTGAAGAAGATGTCAAAAAAGAAGAAAGAGCTTATTTCTTTTGGTTTAATCTGGCTGCCTAACATTTCATGCCTGGTGCCTTTAGCACTTGAAGTATTAACAACAGTAAATTCTTCATGCCCTGCACTCACGCTTTGTACAGTTGCATTCTAAGCCATCACTTTCCCTGAAGCAAGAGTCACTTCGCATATTTAATGATTTTTCTGTTCTTTTGTTTCGTTTGACTTTGAAATGAGACAGGAGGATGGACATCTGATAATAATGTTGTGGATACATGACAGGTTTACACAGGGAAATAATGCTTTTTATTCTGTTCTCTAAGAGGAAGCTGAAAGGATTTTAGTACTAGATTAAAGGTTAGACTAGATGATCTTATGGGTATTTGCCAACCTGAATGATTCCATGAGTCCTTTTTAGTGATTTTTTTTTTTTTCAACATATGCAGGGACTTAAAATTCAAGAAGTGTAAGATAGAATGTAGTGTGCTCTGATATCTCTTCATTTAGACTGGATCTTCACCTGGACCACAACAGTGGAAGACAGGTGGAAATTACACTTGATATCAAGACACAGATTTGGTAGTTGCCTGGATTTTCATTTCTTGTACAGCTCAGGCTCAGTTCTTCACTCACCCATCCAGGAATGCTGCCTGCAATATAAGCTGCAACCAGTCCAAATCTAAACCCTACTAAACTGACTGCACCCTGCTAGCAAAGCTGTCACAGATTTGCTGGCTCATTAGCTTTTGAAACTCAGCTTTAATGAGTAACTGCTGGACCTCTGACCTGGATTGCACCTGCTTCACCTAGTCTTGGTTCTTTCAGATGCATTTCAGACAAAAGAGAGCAGAACAGACAACTTGATTCACCTATTTGCTAACTGGCATCAGCATGGTCCTTAAAGTAAGGCTGCTCCAGCATGCCAGAGATAGCGAAAGCCCCACATACATAAACAAACACCTCGGAGTAATAAACTGATCCACAGGATTTCCTGCATTGTCCCTTTGGAGTCAGTTGGCTCATGAGGCTCCTAAGTAAGCAGGAAAAAGACAACCATCTCAGACAAAACCAGAGGTACTGCCATAAAACACACTCTGCAAGACCTACGTCAGCTGCAGTGGGTGTTACTTCACCTTTTCAACCTGTGATGAAAATTGAGAATACCAGAAAAAAACAGTGGTCCAGGAAGCTTGATGTATGTGGGTGTCAGACCGTGCTCAGAAGTAGCAGTTCTACTTTGGCTCCAGTATTGGCATTTCTACTGTAAATAAATTGCAGGCAATATATTATGAAAATTTGCTTTTTTTGGTGTGCACCAGAGTTGCATTTGGCATGAACACACAGAAGCGAGGGCCATGCTCTCTGATGTTGGACTCTGTACTCTTTCTACTGCAGGCACAGAAAGCTGCACTGATGGGTGTATTCCTGTCCAAAATGTACACATCTTTTGAAGCTTATCTGAGTAGCACATAGCGTTATATATACAACTGTCTGCAGTAATTATTGAAAAATTAATTGATTTGTGGAATGGCAATGAGATGCTACCTCTCTTATGCCTCTTTTATTCCTGTTGGATTTTCTTTTCAAAACAGTAACATTGCAAAAAATGATGATCCCTTTCCTAATTTGGAGCTGAAATCTGATGGCTTTTTAAATCCATAGTAAACACTCACTTACTACAGTGGGTTTGGCATTTGACAGTAAACCTGATTCTCAGCCTGAGGTTGTCTTAAGGGATTCTGGACATCCACATGAAGCTGCATTTTCACAAAGAGAAGTTTATAAACAAGCTCAGAAGAGCAGCATGAAGGCAATAGTGCCGTAAGCTCCTTGATCCTGTTTCTATCAACAGATACACTAGATAAGTGTTTGCTGAACTACTAAGAATAGTTCTTGGTCCATTTAAAGCCTCCAGTAATACTTGGATGGAGTAGCTGGCCATGTGAGAGGTACAGGTTTTCATTTGGATTTGCATGGGCATGTGCACCTATGGAACCAAGCCAGCACACCTTATTCACGACACTGCTCCGCACTCAGTGAGAGCTGTTGTGTCTAAAGGGTCAACAGAGCCGTGTTATTTCCTAGCCACAGAGCTTTTGCAACCTGAACAGATCCCTCAAGCTTTTCAAGCACTCTTAAATATAGGATTAAGGTAGCAGACACAGACTGCATATTTCCCATGACTCCCTGGAAAAATGGTGTGCTAGACACAATATAAATTTAAAAATACTTGGAAGGCAAAAGTAGAGAAGCTTGCCAGAGGATGACTGTTTCACAACAGCCCTCAAGGTTTCAAAACTTGTTTTCGATGTGTGCTAGAGGAAAAGCAAAGCTCTTCCAATGCTTTCAGGAAGTGGAATCATGACCAAATGGCCCTCCCCAGACACAGAAGCCCAGGGTGGGCACTCCCCACCTCTCAGCAGAAAATTTGTCATGTTTGGTTCTAGAATCCTCTTGAATTTTGTGAAAGACTTAATCAAAAAGTTATGTTTTCTTAAATGAGGATGGAATTTTTCTTTCTTTGAAAGCCCTTGGGTAAACCTCTCAGCTCTAATCCCAGTGTCAGCTTGCTGAACCACAGCAAGGTGGGGAATGCGCCACCACACAAGCCCTGACCCGAAGTCCAGGATGGCAATAACAACACTCATTAATAATTAAAGAAATATTTCCTTACGTTAAATGTCTAGCCGTACATTTATAGCCTGAATACAATTCTCCCTGCTCTCCTTGCCTGCCCAAAACAAACAAACAAACAAATCCTGTGCTGAGTACAGCATGTAGAAAACTCATGTCAGAAGAGCAGAGCCATAAACTTTACAGAAAGACACATGCTGTTTGTGCTGCCCTTATCTGTTGTTGAAGTGCAGGAGCGCAGTGCATTTTGCATGTTCTGCATGTTCATATGTTCTGTGCCAGAACCTCTGCTGGTGAAAATAAGTGCCTTGCCATTTAACCTTTTGCCACAACTATGCAGACTATTTAACAACCCAGGCCCAGGAAGTTGAATTTTCTAGGCATGTTTTTGCAGTGATTTTAGCATTTTTATGTGTAAGTGGTCAAATCCGTCCACGTTCAAAGCCCGGGAAAATAAATGCGCTTTCCCGTTATGTTTTGTGTGACTGTTTAAGATTGTTTCATGAAACAATAACCAATATGATTTTCCAAGGTCATGTGCATGTTAGTGACAGAATTCAAATATAAAATGTCAGTGTACTCTTAATTAGGTCAAGATGTCTGAGCAAAATTCCTTCTGTCCAAAGCATCCTCTTTTTCCTGTGTAGGGTAATTAAAATAAATGATGCCCATGAGAAAAGCCATGCTCTATCACCAAAATACCATTTATCTAGATAAGCTTCAAATCCCTCCATCCCTTCTTGTTTTGTTCAGATAAAGTTCATCTGTCTTTATTTGCAATTGATCTGGCTTTGCTTAAGCATAGTGTAGTGCTTGCTTTTTTTTTTCTTTTTTTTTTTTCCACCTCTGTAGCCTCCACAATTAGGTTTACATGGTTGAAAAAAAAGAATCCTTAGCCCTTTCTGTTTCCCAGCTCTCTTCAAGCTCTATCTTAACTGCTGTTGCTAAGCTTGGTGGCCTCATTAAGATCTGAAATCCAACGAGAAACCAACAGGTCCTTCTTCACACTAGATCAATAAGATGTATCAGTGGTTAGATGACAGGGAAACACCACACTTTTCTCCTATGTACAGCAGTGGACAGCACGTTTCACTCCAGTTGTGCAGGTGGAGTTGTGCCGAAGAGACAGGAAGAGGATGAACGTGATTTGAAATGCACCAGTATTTGTTTTTGTAACAGATACTTCAGTTCATTTTCTTCCTTCCCTGTATTTACATTAGAAAGTACCTCCTGCTGCTTTTTATAGGATGGTTCATGAGCAGTATTCATTATTTATATCTACACATAATTGTATATTCAACACCAAAGAGTACGGTTGACCCTAGCCTTTAAAACAAGAAAAGCAGCCTCCCTTCTTTCCTATCATCATGAGTAAACAAAACTAGCCTCTACCCTTACAGGGAGCTGTTTTCTTTACCTCTTCACAGCTTTCCAGGAGTTCATCGTCCTTGTTCTACTCTGTGTTGTTTTTTTCTGAGCTGCTCAATTTGGGGTTTTCACCCAAAATGTTATAACTCCAGAACCTTTATTGTAAATGTGTAAATGTGCTTGCAGGAGAAAGAAGAACAAATAAATAATAAAAGGGAAGGGATGGGTGAAAGAAGAAATTACATTTTCTTCTTTCTATTTAATGGAGAAAGAAAAGAATACTAATTCTAAATATGGACATTAACTACATTTGTTATTTTGAAAGCTCTTGCTTGCTGGTCTGTGACATATGCAGCTGGTAATAAATCCATAAATATTAGTATTTGAAATGAGAAAGTTTTATACCTCAAACTACTATTTTTGTGGAAAGGAACACTTTCGTAATCCTTCACCCTTTCATGAAGGACAAAAAGCAGTTTCCATCATTATCTCCCCTCTAGTTCTGCAAACTTTACTTACGGAGTTGGAACTTTCCACTCTTTTTCTAAATCCAACCTTTTATTGGCTTCAGTGAGAATTTGAGCTGTCACTGAACTTGGCTTTCATTCAAAAGAGCTTTTTTGTCATGCATGTCTTTCCTGACCAGGGTTACATATCTGAACTGGAGCGTTAAATGACTGTATGCATATCAATTCCTTCATTACTTTTGTCGGCATGTTGGCAGCTCCTTCAGCTGCCAACTCAAGATTGCATAGGACAGAACAAAGGAAAGAAGACAAACTGATAAATTTGGTATTCACAGATCTACAGAAGTTGAAGAAACATGTGCAGTACCATAACTCAATCATTTTTAAGGACATCACAGTAGTAAAATGCGCTTTTAGAGCTCATGGAGCAGTAGAATTTTCCTCTTCCCTCCTGTCTATATTTTTTTTTCTTCAGTATTTTAGAAGCTCAGACAATACTTTAAAAAGCATGAGAATGTACTTTGCACTTCTGTTTTTAACATTAAAAATTTCTCAAGCTGTAATAAACAATGTATATTTGTGATACATTGTATTCCCTTTTCTTGTATTTATCTAAACACAAGAGTGGTATACAGCTAATCTGGTTACATCTGCAAGTGGAACAGGAAAACCTGCAAAATTTCCTAGTCATGTAAATGGGAAAACTCCTAGAGGGAACAAAAGGTTTTGACTCTTTCTAGTTTTTGAAGGGCTTAACACCTCATGAGAAGGAATCTCTAGGGAAAGAAAGATTTTTTTTTTCTAGGACTGTGTAAGAGATCTGGAAATAGTTTGGCACTTAATTGTCATTTTCTTTGTTCCTGACGTTTTAAGTAACTGGGATCTGTTCTGATTTTTTTGATCCACATCCCCATGTCTCATTCATCCTCATCAACAATATGGAAAGAAGGAAAGGAAGAGAGAGGGAAGGTAAACTGCTGCTAGCATGGCTCTGTCCCAGGGAAGCTGAGAAAAAAAGTGGATTTATCCTCAGCAAAAAGCACCATTTTGTGGCTAAATCCTAGTGAACCTGGTGTGCTCAAAGGTAATTGGTTTACATACATGGCTAGGTGCTATGCATACAAAGTCAGTCAATTAGCTGTAAAGAGTTTACATATCCCATGTTGATTTGGAAGGGCAGGGACTGTCACTGATGGATATCTGCCCATTCTTGAAGGTAAAGACATTGAAAACTGTATATACCCATAGACTAAGGATTAAGTAATAGAATTGTTATTTCTGAAAATACTACTCTTTCCTGTTGAAACATTAGGATGTGATACACACTGTAAACACCTTAACCAGCTGTGTTGATCAAGAGTGGCTCATGGGCTTATGCACAAACAAAACAATGTAGGAAAAAAAAAATTAAAAAAGAAGCAATTCTTGGCCTTCTGGACTAGAGAATGTATCTCTCATGGAATAATTTTGAAATTACTTGCAATTAATTGTATAAAAATAGGCAAAGAGTGTAAGCAAGAAGTTTTTTGGTGTAAAAGATCAATTAAGTTGGGGTGAAAGGAGCTGCTCTTTTTGTTCATGAAGAGAGGTTACAAACCAATTATGTTCTCTTCTGACACTTCTGCTGATGTCGACGAAGATGTTTTAGGGACTGTATCTAACTAGAAATCCTACTATTACTTTGTTGTCTCCTTCTGTGAATCCTGGTGTATTAAAGAGATATCCAGAAAGTGTTCCCAGTTGTTTGGTGTAAATACAAGTGTAGCTTCGGGCCAATATGGGTAGAGACCTGTAGAGATGCCTCCTGGTGTCTGGGGATCTCAAAGAGCTCTTTGAAAGTACTGACTGAAATCTGGTTATTGAGTACTGATATCAGGGTATTACGCTGATACGCTTAACAGGAAGGGCAAAATTAAGAGCATATGTTTTATGTGTACATACAAATGATGAGGATGGAAAATATAAACATTACATTGGGAAGGGAAATTGAAACCACAAACTAGTGGGAAAGAAAATAGCAAAAGAGAGCCAAAGTACCTCTTTCTACACAGTGCATGATCCAGGCCTTCTGTCCCTACCTCATGACTACTAATCAGCCCTGGCATTTCTCCCCCACAGTGTTTGAATGGGTATTTACAAACTATATTTATATCTTGCTGGATATAAAAAGCCTCTCCACACTGCACTGAGTGATTCCATCACATGTTTCTAGTAAAAGCAGGTGCTTAAACCTTCACTCTTATGATATTAAAGGGCTTGATCTCAGGTGACTTGAATCTGATAGGTTCTTTTAGAAGCCAGTGGGACTTTTATCAGGACCCACCATAAGTCATCTAGAAACTGGGGCTGAAACTGATGATGAAGATAACAAAGCTGCAAGCAGCAGTAGGTTCTCGCTTGGTCATGCAGCAGTATTTAGCACATAGACACCATAAAAGTTCAGTAATC
The DNA here is from genome assembly GCF_964211825.1 of Aythya ferina. Lineage (NCBI taxonomy): Eukaryota > Metazoa > Chordata > Aves > Anseriformes > Anatidae > Aythya > Aythya ferina. Next base: position 73,786,632 of record NC_140299.1, read on the forward strand.
TGGTATGGACAAGAATAAAAGACTGTTGAAGCAGAATGAAGGCTTTCTCTACTGGCTGCCATCACCCAAAGCTCTTCCCTTTTCAAGCCTCTTTCCTTCTCCACAGTGCTTGGTACAGAGGCAACCTTTGTCTTCACAAATGACCACATCACAACAAGAGTGGAAAACCGTACATGAAATCTATCCCAAAGCCTGGTGTCTAATGCAAAGCAAATCAGGGTCTGAAGTCACATAAATTTCAGTGAACAGAGGACTGAAGGCCACAATGAAATCACAATTTCTTAAAACCACAGTTTCAGTTCTCCAACAAGAACAGAACACCACATACACATAAGTAGAACACCTTTACAAAATGGAAGAGTACGAGCATTGAGTTGGTAGACATGACTCTCCAACATGACTTAATAGTTGCATGCCTTAAGTAATTTAAGGAAAATAATAATAATAATAACAACAACAACAACAATAATAATAATAATAATAAAGCTGATCTACTCCCAACAATAACAAAAACAGGTTTTATATAGGATACAATAGAGTATACCCACCATATTTATTTGATGACTTTTTCCCCAAGATTTGTCAATGAATATTTGTCAATAGCACTGTAATTACATTTTTTTCAAAGTAGTACCTCAGCTTTTAGTGCAAGTGGTCTATTGGCCAATGCTGCAATGCTTATCTTGTACCATATACTCTGTAAAAATGTAGTAATTAACTTAACTGTTTGCTTTTTCCAGTCGTAATTAACCTAATTTCATTCCCTATAGCAAGAAAAGGTAAAGTCTAGGTTTTGGATTAGGAAAAGTTGGAGTCATGTAGAAAAAGAACACCTGGATGTCCCTTTATGAAAATTATGAGTAATGGAGGAGGCCTTTCCTTTTATCTATTTTTTTATGAAACTGTAAAAGTAGAACTCTTATTACAAATTAATTTCCAAATTATACAAGAGTTAAAGGAAAAGCAGTTGGTAATAAAATGTAAAGTATACATGGATTTTCAATAGAATAAAAACATACCAAAAAAAAAAAATAATAATGATCAGTTTCTTTGTCAGCTTTAGCTGAGGATCTTGCTTTTCCTCTTGAGAAAGTTCATCCAATAGCAAAAATCTAAAACAAAAGCAATGATAGCATGCATAAACTGAACTAGGTGTACCCAACTTCTGCCTCCTTTGTGGTCACACAATACTGATTTGCTCACAGAAGCTCAAGCAAATCTTTTTGACAAGTAGACAAAATACAAGACCACAGAAAAGGTAAACAGCAAGATATAGAGGGAGACATGATTACTTACAGAATCCAGACAAAGAGCGAGGCAGCATGCAAAGCATATGGTTAGTCATGGTGCAGATGCATCTTCATGTACCTTAGGGCCATCACATACATGGGCATGTCTGTGTGAGGACAGAAAGATAATTATTCACTCTACACAACAGAAAACAGCTGTAACATTTAGATGATTTCATTCAGATTCATATTTGAAATTCTGAAATGGTGTCAGCTGCCATGGCTTCATTGGTTTCACTGATTTCACTGATTTCCAGAATAAATTCAAATTTGGGGGGTCTCTCTTTCTTACTTAGCGCTTACTCTGGCAAAATTCCCATCAGTAATGGATGGGAATTATGCCTGAATATGCATGGAAGGATTAAGTCCAGAACAATCAAGCTCCGTTTGAATTTCCTGATGTTTGTTTCTTTTTTGCTGAAATTTTAATATTATTTAGCTTTTGTTAATCATACAGGAAAGGAGACAGACACTTTGGATGGTTAAAGTTAGAGGACATACGCTAAATGTCACTTCAACCACAAACAAATTCACATGAGTCAAATGGGTCAGACTGCTAAAAGAAGTACTAAGCTTACTTCAAACACCTTTCTGGTTTAACTGCTGCAAATATCTTTAGTGTGATTTCAAGTGGGTGAGGGAGCCAAACCCAAAACACAGTGTGTCCTCCTTTCTGTTTGTCTGTGCTCCTGACAGGCTGCTGAAGTGGACGTGGCAGGGTTGTGTGTGTAAGTCCAAGAAAAGGTTTGCAGGCTCTGGAGGCACTGAGTACCTGCTGTCAGGACAGAAAGGATGCACCAGATGTCATGAAGAGGAAGAGAAGGGAGCCTGATGCTCTCCCAGCTGTCCCAGTGTTGTGACATGACCGCTGGCTGGGATGTCCCAGTGCTGTCCCCAGTACCACAGAAAGGAAGACGTAGCTGGACCTTCTCACTGCTCTTGCCCTCACTTCAGTTCTTTCCTGCTCCCCTTCCAGCACACTGTGCTCAGTGTTGACTACTCCTGCTGTCCCTGAAGTCACGCGTTTTCCTGTAGGCACACACTCTCTCTCCAGCCTTGTTTATTTTCCTCCCCTTGGTGCTGTGGTTTTGAGGGCTCTTTGTCCTAGATGTGTATCACAGTAATTCTGAAAATATTTCTACTTCTCATGTCTTCAGTCCTGGTCTGGCTTCATTTCAGAATAATATTTTGAGTAACATGCACACAAGCTCTCAGACTGAGGGAGAGTGATGTATGAACTCAATATGAGCCATGCCAGACTAGACTAAGGCTCTGTCTACATTTGAACCCTCTCTCCATCTGACACATTTTAGGGAACAGTTAAAATACAGACACGTTAATACTCTCTTAAAATCTGGGATATGTAACTCCAAGTTTTCAGAGGTGGAAGTTGATGCTTTTTCACATTTTTTAAGCTTTGGATTTATTTTTATTCCATGCATAAAATTTCAATTGCTTGAAAATGTATACCTTGAATTATTTCAATTGTATTTTTAAATAAATTAGATATATTTATTACTGTTTTTTCTACAACTAAAAATATGGTATCCATCGCATTATGTGAGTTGGACTTCAACTGCTTAGGTACACACTGTGGTGCAAAGCATCTCCTTCTAAAACACATCCTCAACCTGTTCACGTAATTCCTCTTAATCTTTGCACTGGAAGCAACAGTGGAGTCACTCCCTATTCATCACCTCTGTTTTTCTCAGGAGTTACTACCATCTGTCAAATTCTTTAGCCTATCAAATCTCTTTTCAGCTATCTCTTTTCCAGGCTAAAGATCTTTTCTTGTCTGAGAGGGGAATTTTCATGATTATCACAGTACCATAAACACATGTCTAACGTATTTGATCTTCATGGGTGATGATAAATATTGTGTGAATTTTAATTAGGAAGCTATAGCCCTGAAGACTGGACCTCTTTCTTATCCACACAAATTTATACTTCTCTGCTATTGAGCTTCAGTTTTGGTAGGGAAGACCTGCTCCACACACCCCAAACCTTTTCTCCTTGAATCTTTGGCACCTCTGGAAATGACAGATCTTTAATCCCCCCTTCAGAAAACCACTTTCCAAACATGGACCATTTTCAAGACCATTTCTGAAGCTCTTTGGGCCCTTTTTGATAAAGCGAAGAAAGTTTGGAAATTTACTCTGATCCTTTTAGAGCAAAGTCTTGTTTTGTGGGGTTAGTGCAGAATACCCTGTGAGGTAGCTGAGCCAAAACTGCACACTGTAAGTAAGCAGAGTTAAAGACTGCCAGTGATTTTGTGTTTCAAGGTTATAATACACAGCAAGTTTTGAAATAATAACCTTTAAAAGTCTATCTACCAAAACTATTTTTAACAGTATTAAACTATTTAGGAAAAAAAAAAAAAAAAGTCCTAAGCAACCATTGCCCTACAGACTTTACTTGTATCTTCTGTCCTTCCACACTAGAACTTTCAAAGCCTCCAGTTTCCCTCTATTTGAACCTGCCTTTTATGATCAAAGAAGTCTTTCACAAGTTCCTTACATTTAATATCTGCCTAGACCTTTAGAAAAATCATGCACATATTTTGGGGTATAGAATATGCTAAAATTCAGTCACTTCAGACAAAGCATGTTTCACGAACTCCCGTGAGATTAGCTTAGAAGTGTACTCAACATCTGCTGCACAGACGAAGACCAGCAGATGTTTTGATTTTGCCTACCTTTTTTTAAAAAAAAAAAAAAAAATCTTGGAAGCTCGCCATATGATATTCTTAGTGTGCACTGGGCTTGTCCACAAGTGAATATGAGATTCCTATGACTAAACTTTGTCGTTGTCTGAATACTGCAAAGCAATATGAATCTTGTTTTTCTTTTTTTGTAGCTTGAACTCATAACCCATAGCTTGGATCATTCAAACGCTTGTTTGCTCTGCTGAAGACTAAAACACCCATCTCCTTTACAGACCTCTGCCTGAAAGTAGAAACTTTTGGCAGACTGACTCTTCTCCTCCTACGTAATAATCTTTTTCCGAAGTCATGTGGACAGACACTTTGCCCTCATTTAAGGGCCATGTACTCTCTTCAGTCTGTGTCAGAACTCCCAGAGGTGTCAATGGGATTTGCATGCATAAATCAAAACTGACTACCCTCAATTTGTGTGTGTTTAAACAATTTATGTGGGAAGTCTGAACTCCAAGTTTCTAGTCCTGAACAATGTATCCTAAAATAATTTAAGCCAATGAATTTTTGCTGAAAGAATTCCAAAGTATCTATCCTAGCTTTTTAATGATAAGACAAGAGATAATTTAAAAGATGAATCTCTTTCCTCCTTTTACTTTTTTGAGGGCACTATTATTTTCACAGAAAATCGTTCATTTTCTCCATGCGTGTTTATTCATATTCTGTTTGAGCCAAAGACTGAGGCCTAAAATGTCAAAAAAATCACTCAGTTGTTATTTCCTAGCTTTCTTTTCAATACTGAATGTAAAATACATCCTGATCTCTCCTCCACACTCCTTTTAAGCACTACCACTAAAAAAATATCCGATGGTCAGGAAGTGCTGAGGCAGCATGTGCCAGCAACACATCCTACTGGAGGGAGCTAAAGGGCAGGCTCTGCTCTGCAAGACCACATTCCTGCCTGCTCTTTGTCATAGTTTGGGGACAGCAAATGAAAACCATAACTAGGGCTGTAGGTAGTAAGCCACTGGCAGCAGTGGTTCTGGGAGGGGAAGGTTTCAGGGGTGAGGAGAGAATTCACTTCTCTGCACTCAGGAGCTGGACCTGACCTCTCTTCCCTTCCTCCCAAAGGTACAAGAGGAAGGAGAAAGAAACAACTTCCCAAGGCTCCTTCTTCATCTTCCTCCACCTTTCCCAGAATGGCTCTGCTGCTCTCATCCACACCAGAAAGATGCTGGAGACCACCTACCAGCGACTGCCCACAGGGCACTTCTGTTACTGAGTTAACGGTGCCCCAGGAGGCAGATTTCAGAGGACATTTTCTAAGAACGCGAGTATTTCCCATTCTATAAGCACTGTTCCTTCTAGCTTTGCTCCTCCCACACAGTCTTAAACACCTCCAAGTTGAAGCACTGCCTGGCATCTGCAAGGGAAGTGGACAGTACAGGGTAATCCCGTAACCCTGCCTGTGGCTGAAATGGAAGGGTGTCTGGCTCTGCTGGCTCCATACTGTGTGACATTTCCCCAGATGGATGCTCTGGTGAGCACAAAGGGAGACTCAGAATAAGCTGAAGTAACATCAGGTTCTTATTTCTGTTCTAAAGCTGTCATTTTATCTCTAGCTTAGATAAAATGTAGAATGCTGCAAGTTCCCTGCAGAGGACTTAATGTTTCAGCTGTGGCTGTGTTTCCGCTGTGGCATGAAGTCACTCACTAACAGAACATCACTGCAGTAAAAACAAAAGTGACCTGCATTCCTCCAAAAATTGTAGGGTATGTGATACTGTGGCGTTGCCTCTGCAGGCACGAATTCTGTGTGGGTTGAACACAGGGATGTATTCCGTCCAGCTGTATTTGGGGGAACGCAAAGGGGGAGGAATATAATGCTTTCTTTCTCCATATTTGGAAAGATGCTTGGCCATGTTTCATTGAGTAATTCAACCAAAAAGCTATTTGGCTAAAGGACAGCAGTCCTCAGACTGTTTGTTTGCAGAAGGGCTTTTAACTGGGGGTAAAGACTTCCCTTTTGTTTAGTAAGCAGGGTGGTGTTAAATGACCATATGATCTTGTGGGGAGACAGCAAAGAATTACTGGAATTCGTGAAGTCTGTGGATTTTATTAAGACAATTAAAGAGATACAGGAATGTGATTGTAAAAAGTAGTTGAAGTTCAGCTCTTAAACTTGCCTTGTCCGGAACAGTCAGCCCTCCTTTGCCACATGGCAAGGGCACTTTAATAACAAGATCTAGCATTTTTCTCGTTACCTGCTGTTTTGTAATAGAACAGAATCACAGCCCAACACCGCCTTCTCGTGCACGTTGTCACCAGAAGCAACACGAAACCTGCGTTATCTGTTCAGGCAGAGAAGCCCAAAGCAGATATTCTGACCTTCAGGGACGCTCGAAGTGGGAAAAACTCCTTCTGCTCTCCACTTCCCCATCTGCTACAGATCAGCATGAACCAAAGCACAAATAATATGCATGAATACAACAGGGAAAAGACCATCAAAAGCAGAGAGCTTAAGCGTATCAACATGGAAAGGATTTGTAAAGAACTGGCAGGCAGGCTTGGAGAAAGCAATTTCATTACAACAGAGATTTCCACTGGAAATGGTGGCTTCAGAAAAGCTTAGTGAACATAAGAGTGAACAGAATTCTTGCTGCTTACACACACACACCCTCCTCCATCATCTGTAAGATGACCTTTTCTCTTACACGCACAACCCCTTGGACAAAATACTTTCCTGAGGATATCGGAGGTGGAATCCAAGCTTTGCAAAATTCAGTTTATTCCAGAAATCAGTCTCTTGTTCTCTCAGTTCAAATCACGATAGGAACGCGCTGGAATACTCTGGACGCTGCGTCCTCAGTCTTTCCCCCATACAGTTAGATCATGTTTATTACAGATGCTGGTGTTTCACAGTATCACATATTTATTCAGTGTCTGCTCTCTGCGTAACAGGGTTGAATCCCAATGATTTTAAAGGGAGTTACCTGTGCCATACACAAGGGAGAACACACGAGGAAAGTTTTTCACAGGTTACAGGTCAGTGATTCTTTTTGAAGTCTTTGGCAAGCGAATTATCCATGTATCTAAAGGAAATTTTCCTTTACCACTTCAATTTTCCTGGATTTTGCTTCATGTCAGTACCATGAGAGGGTTTGACACTTGCATCCCATCAGAGCTTAGCTTTTTTTCACCTGTTTACTCATTTTCTACTCTGAACTGACTGTGTGACAAATATGTTTACATCTTGAACTGATGACTTCACTTTGCTACTCTTATTTATAAGGGCATCTTATACAGCAAATACAGCTTTCAGGTGAACCAGTAAGAGCTTCTGTGCAGAGTGATTGCAGGACCCCCGCAACCAAGGAGAATATGCATTTTCACAAACTGTGTATCAAGGGCTGATTTATAATTGCCCTGTTATTTGGGGGAGGGAGGTGTCAGTTCCAATGAGACTGATGAGACTGAAATGAACTGCTGTGTTTTCACACTCGGTCATTCCCGACTGTGGTCTGTCCTGCTGGCAGTACAGGAGGTGCATATGAAAACCGACCATCAACGTGAATCATTCTTCCTTTGCTAATCATGTCTCCAATTCATCCTCCTTTCCTTTGCTTCTGAGTCCCACAGCGCATTATAAATCTGAATCTGATTAGTGTTACAAAAACATGGGGAAAACAAGGGAACCGACAGTTACCTTGCCAACAAACTAAATTGGCCTAGAGAAAATTACTTGTTGATTATGACCTGAACACTCAGGACTAACAGGAACACGTGACAACTGCAATCATCCACTTTAGTTAGGAGCACCTTGTAGAAACCACACTTTCCCTCCACTTTCACCTCCTCTTCTTGGCTATACTTTTCCATCCTCCGTTCCAGGCTCCACAGAGACTGACACGGTCTCTAGCCCGGTATAATTTAGTTGAAGAGTGTTTTAAGGCATGCTGCTGGTGCTACTCAGACCACGCCGAATGCAACTGGGACGACATCTCTTTCATCCTCCAAAGAGCAACGGAGTAAAGCCATTTGCTGCGGGGTTTTGGTGGTCGTAGCGACTTCCATCCGCCCCCCTTGAAGACAGGAAGGTTGCCTGTTACAGCAGGGGCACGGCAGAGCAGCCCAGGCGTGATGCTGCAGCCTCGTTTCACTGTCAAAATAAATAAATAAGTAGGTAAGTAAGTAAGTAAGTAAATTTTACTGATCCACTCCATCACCTGCACACCCTTCGGGACCAAAACTCCTCTCCGCACGCCCCTCCAGCAGCGCCTGATTGCTGTCTCCTCTTCGAGCACTATGTGGCAAAAGCGCACCTCGGAAACCCGTCTTTTGCGAGGCACCCGGAGTGACCGCCCCGCACACCCAGCACCGTGCTGGACATCGATCGCATCGGTCGCATCGTTTCCCTCCCGAAACGCAGGGTGCCTCCTCTCGCGCGGCGCCTTGCCGTTTTGCAGGGGAATTTGGGCGCTGGGGGAAGCCAAAAGGAGCGATATTTGGGTGTTCCGTCGGCGGAAGAGAGGCGGAAAATTTCAATTAAGTTTAAAGGTGGGGGGGTTTGACTCGCAGACGTGCCGCTGCTCCTGCGGAACCCGCGACAGTGTTAAAGTGGCAAGAGAAGTTAAGCAAAAAAAGCAGAGGGAATGACAGGAAAGTGAGCAAGGGGAGGCAAAACACCGAGCAAGGAAAAACCCGGACAAGGACATTTCCCCACAAACCCCGAGCCCCCATCGTGGGCGGGGGGCCCCGGGGCTGTGCAGGGGGTGGGGGGGGGTCTCCTAGTGAGCTGCACGCAGCGGGGACCCCCCGCCAAACCCAAACCCAAACACACCCACACCCACCGCCCCGTCCCGTGTCCCCCCCACCCCCGGCACCCATCGGGGCGGTCCGGGGCGGTCCGGGGAGGGAGGCCACGGGGGCGGGGGGGATTAAAGGGGCGCGGGTACCTGCTGGGGGCCGCCCTGCGAGGAGGTGTGGCGACGAGGGGGCGCCCGGCCGCCCTCCGCCCGAGCCGCCGGCGTTCGCCATGTGGCCGCTGCTGGCCCTGTGCTGCTTGGGGGGGCTGGCGCTGGCGCTGCCGCAGAGCCCCCGGGTGCCCACCTTCGCCTCGCCGGCTCTGGCTGCCCCTCCAGCAGTAGGAGCAGTAGGAGCAGCAGCGCTGCCCGACACGACGGGGAGCCGCGTGGAGCGCCTGGGCCGTGCCTTCAAGCGCCAGGTGCGGCGCCTGCGGGCGCGGAGCGGGCGTCTGGAGCTGGTGTTCCTGGTGGACGAGTCGTCGAGCGTGGGGCCGGCCAACTTCGCCAGCGAGCTGCGCTTCGTCAAGAAGCTGCTCTCCGACTTCCCCGTCGTGCCCGCCGCCACGCGTGTCGCCATCGTCACCTTCTCCTCGCGCAGCAACGTGGCGCCCCGCGTGGACTACATCTCCCGGCGCCGGCCCCAGCAGCACAAGTGCGCCCTGCTGGGGAGAGAGATCCCCGGCATCGCCTACCGCGGCGGCGGCACCTACACCAAGGGCGCCTTCCAGCAGGCGGCGGTGAGCGCCCGGGGGAGGATGCTGGTGGGGCTGGTGGGGCTGGTGGTGCTGGTGGGGAGCCGGGGTCTGGCCGTGCTTGGGGTCCGGAGTGGGGTTTTGCCCGTGGTGGGGCTTGGGTGTGGTGTGAGTGTGGTCCTGCGGGTGGTGGTGGTGCTCCGAAGTGTGGTCTTCCATGTGGTGGTGGTGTGGGATGTGATCCTCCCCGTGGTGGTACTGGCAGAGTGTGGTCCTTCCTGTGCTGGTGCTCTTGGGGGACTGTGGTCCTGCATGTGGTGGTGGTGCTCCAAAGTGTGGTCTTCCCTATGGTGGTGGTGTGGGGTAGGGTCCTCCTTCTGGTGGTGGTGGTGTGGGGAGTGGTCCTGCATGTGGTGGTGGTGGAGTGGCGTGGGATCGTCCATGTGGCGGAGGTGTGGGATGTGATCTTCCCTGCACTGGTGGTGGTGGTGGTGGTGGACTGTTGTCCTAAATGTGGTGGTGTGGCGTAGGGTCCTCCTTATGGTGGTGGTGGTGTTGGGAGTGGTCCTGCATGTGGAGTGGCATGGGGTCTTCTGTGTGGTGGAGGTGTGGGATGTGATCTTCCCTGCAGTGGTGGTGGTGGACTGTGGTCCTGCATGTGGTGGTGGTGTGGGACGTGATCATCCCTGTGGTGGTACTGGCAGAGCGTGGTCCTTCCTGTGCTTGTGTTCTTGGGGGAGTATGGTCCTGCATGTGGTGGTGGTGGAGTGGTGTGGGGTCTTCTATGTGGTGGTGGAGTGGGACATGATCCTCCAAGTGCTGGTGGTGTGTGTCCTGCATGTGGTGCTGGTGATGCTGTGGGGTGCATTCCTACATGTGGTGGTGGTGGAGTGGTGTGGGGTCTTCTGTGTGGTGTTGGTGTGGGATGTGATCTTCCCTGCACTGGTGGTGGTGGAGCAACTCCATGTGGTGGTGGCATGTGGTCCTGTGTATGGTGATGGTGGTGGTGTGGGGTATGATGCTCCATGTGGTGGTGGTGTGGAGTATGGTCCTCCCCATAGTGGTGGTAGTGTGGGATCCCCCATGCTGTGGTGGCGTGTGGTCCTGCGTGTGGTGTGGTGTCGAGGTGTGCAGAGCTACGTGGTGGCGTGGGACATGGTGTAGTCTGGTCAGGGCAACTTGTCACCATTATTCCATGCTGCCTGCGCTTGCAGGTCCTCTGTTCTCGGTTGCAGTTGCAAATAAATGCATGAAATGCGCTCTTTGAAGGAGCGTGGGCGTGGTTTCAGAAGTGACAGAGATACATACGAGGCAAGTCTGGCATCTGCCTCCCTGCTTGGCAGTGGGATCCAGTTCCCCGATAGCTGTCAGCAGCCAGGGATGTCTACATACTGTCACCAGGTGACTGTTTCACTTGCTAATGACTGACATAGGTGCCCTCAGGCTGTGTGTCGCCTACCAATAAATAGAAGCATGCCCAGGAACGTTTCCAGGCGCTGGAATGGCACCGTCTGTGGTGTTAAGTTGTTACTCAGTCCCACGGCACAAGTGTGGTCAGGGCAGCTCCTGGGCATGTGCTGGCGCTTGAGCACGCTGGGGAGGATTCCCAGTAGACTCTGGTGGACAGCTAGTCTGCTCTGGAAGCTTTTTTATGAGGGTAAACTGTGCTGATCCTGGCCGTTTATCCTCTGTGTGCAAGAGTATTCCCAAGCAAGTCCTTTTTTTTTTTTTTTTTGTATTTTTATGTGTAATTTCTGGTAGTGAGCTGTAGCCGATCATCAGTTGTATTTATCTTGAAACATCTTAGGCACTCATTTGTAGCTAGTGAGCGAGGCTGCAAGATGTCCATCAGCGCTGGGTTTATGAAGCTGGAAACGATTATTCTCTTCTTCAAATTTGGCAGCAGACAGGAAAACCATTTTCCAGTGTGCCCTGAGTTACACGTGGAAAACGTGCTTTAGGAAAAGACATTCCTGTGTTAGATCTTCCATTCTGGAGTCAAGATTTGATGCGTATCCATCTCAGGGATGCTGTGTGGAAAAAGTTAATTATAAAAGTTAAAAATGCTGCTACAAACAAAACATAAGGAAATGTTGCTTTCTTGGGCATGTGGTCCTGACTAATTACACCTTTGAAATGAAACAAACAAAAGTTCAGAAACCTACAATTTATTTTTATGAGCACAGCTAAGCTTTGTGGATACCACAGCGTCGCTGTCATTTTACACTGTGGTCCCAGGAGAACAGGGGAAGAAGAACATTCACATGATGGCAGAGAGAATTGAGATAGAGTAACACGGTTAAATTTTGCACGGTTTGCTGACTTTTGGTTGAAGATGCTGTCCTGTGGTTTTGTTCAGTGTGTTGTCTTCATGTGAGACAAATTGCAGCTTCGGGGAATACTGTCCTTTCTAGGACTCTTCAGAGAACGGCTGTTCTATGTTTGAAATACCACTGCTGGAATAAATTTAGGGAAGTATTTTAAGTATTACAAAGTTGGTGTTCCCTATGGACTCTTATACTGCTGTCCTTTGTTTCTAACTGTCTTTTGTTAAAATTGATACTATTTTTTTTCTTTCACTTTCCTAAAATGTCACATTTTTATTCTTATACTTTAATGTGGGGTTTCTTCTGCTTCTAACCAGAATTCTCTGCTTGTTTTCCAAAACCAAAAGCATCTGCAAAGCATGGCAAACTCTAACAAATAGTTAAGTGTTGTAGTAACAGAAAACTAAGAAAATGCATCACTGCTATAATCCTGGCACTTACTCTCCATGGGTAGGTGTCAAAGTGAGTTGCTCAAGTCCGTGACAGTTTTATGGAAAAATGAGGCACAGAGAGGGATAAATGAATTCTGTAAGGTCATCAGGCCGATCAGTGGCAGACCTGGGAGTGGGATGTAGTAAATGAAGAGGAGCATGATATACTTAATATTTACTGTAACAGAACCCGTGGCAGCAACACTCTTCACTTAACATCCCCTGAATGCAGAGCTACTCGGTTTCACCAAATGTTGCACGTTCATTCAGTGTCCATCTTCTTCCAAAAAATAAGGGGGTTCTCCTTGGCTCTGCAGTTTGTATCCTCTTTAGAGGTGCTTTTCAGAGAAGTTTATTGCAGAGCTTCTGCATTTTTTCAGAGCTGTCCATGCTTTTGTGTTGACCAAACTTCAACAAAATTCCTAGCCAGCAGATTAAATACAAATCGTATAAGGTACGTAGAAAATGCGTCTTCGTACCACAAAAGACAGCAGCTACTATCAGTGTTTAGTTTTGCGACCCTGTTCAGGATTTCGTGTCACACTTGAGCTAGCAAGCATTAGATACGTTTACTGATGTAAGAAAGCCTGATATTTGTGTTCCTTTTCTCAATGATCAAGGTGTCAGAGTTTCTGTTGCCATGGTCTTTTTTCCAGAGCTCCAGAGACAGGATTTAATTGCAGGTTTGGGAAAAAAACAATCTATTTTGTCCTATCTTTAGTTCATCCAAGAGGTTAATCCATTGCAATTACGTGTACCACAGACATCTTATGTTAGCTTCAGATTGCAGGAATTTGATGGTATGTTTGTTGTGCTTGCTGGTTAAAGTTCCCCTGTGAAGGCAACTTCTTCAGGCTTGGATTCTGACTGGTTTAATAACATTTCAAGGTGAGTTTTACTTAGCCATTATCAGTGTTGTGTTCATCTGCACACACACTAAAATGTTTTCGAATATAATTTTATTCTTTAAATTTAGTTTTCTACGTCTGTAGGAAGCAATACTCTTACACCTTCCTACTAGCTCATAAAGTGCGGTGGCCTCCAGGCTAACCTTCCAGATACTGTATATTTTTCTTCTTTTTATCTGGCTACTGACCTCATATTTACAGATAAGAGGTTTGCAGTTTTAGCATTGTTAGCATATACAGCAGGAGAAGAAGGAACAGTAGGAAGCTGGGTACTGAATCTGGACCTTTGGCAAGAATCAGTCAAAACCCCTGTATGCTGCTTCTAAAACTAAATGATGAGAGAGCATCTACTTTGATATAACACAGGGTCTGCTTCAAGCAGTTGGAGTAAATAACAGCTTTGTTGGAGGTACATTTTTCTACGTCTTGCATTCCCAAGATGTTAGCACTGACTGTGAAATTTAAGATGCTGCAGTCCTCACCTTATGGCTGAAAGCTGTAGCTTGATGAAGACTGAAAATGTATTCAACATTATCATCTATGCAATCAAATAAATGTGGCTTGCCCTATGTATATGTCTTGTGTGCTATCTAGAGTAGTTAATACGAAAACAGGGAAAGAGTTCTGGCATGAAGTCATTCAAAGTTCAGTTTTAAGATCAACAAAACTTCCTTCAAAGGGCATCAATACATGTGGCTTGAGACTCATTTTCTTATTTGTATAGACTGTGCATTTTTAAGAAGAACAAATGTTGAGTTATAAAACAGACTTAGCATAACAAAATATCTGTTAAAGCAGTTATTTAGAGGTATGAACTTAGAGGCACTCCTTCCTGTAATGCGTATGTAACCAGAAATAGTGTAAGGAAGGGGAAGAAACTAAACTCACTCATTCAAAACTCTTTTGGCTTCAGTTTTTCTCGTCGTGAGTTGATGGGACAGCACAAACCACTTGCAGCAGATGTTAAGCAGATTGCTTTCTGCATTCTGGAACGCTGCAGGGCTGTTGCGACAGTGAGGAAATAGCTGAAGCAGAAATGAAGCAAGTACAAGCAGGCAGGCTTGAGGAAGTGGTCGTGCTGCTGTTGAAGGGATAAATCTAAAGCCCAAAGAGCTCCCTTTAGTGTGAAGTGCTGAATTTCCCAGATGTAGGTACCCAACACTCCCTATTCCAAAATCTCAACACCCTGCATGATTACATGAAAGTGTTTCTTCCCAGGTCAATCATGAAATAGAAATGGGACCATCATACTGGAGCAGGAACTTAATAGTATGTCCCCAGTGCCCAAGAACCTAACCATAGTCACAGTTACATGCATACTAGCCGAAAAAAAAGGGCTCTGGCTTTATAGCTGGACAATTTATATGGCCTGAAGCTGCACTGGTTGTTATGGGCTAAAAAAGATTAAAATAAAAATGATTTAAACTACTCCGTGTAGCAGCCTTTTGACAAAATAGTAATAGCTTATTCTAAGAAGACAGGACGTGTTCTGTCTTCTGATGTAAGTAAGATGGCAATTCTTCAAAACTGGACTTGGAAGTTGTAAGCTGCAGTGCCCTTAAGCTAAAGTCAGAGGTTATGTGCCCATAGCCATCCCTAAATAGACAAGTTAATTTTTCTAAGCTGCTGGGCAATAGTAGCTGAGAAAGGCTCTGGTTGTTGCTCTGTGTTGTGACAGTTGTTATGTTAAAAAGTTGGGCATTTTGCTTTTGTAGTTCAGTTATGCACCACTGAAGTCAGTAGTATATGTAAGTGGAAGGTCTGCCACAACACCTACAGACTCAAGTGACACGTTTTCTATTTCTGACTGCATCTGGTCTTTAAAAATAAAATCTGGCTTTTGTATCTAACGTGATCTCAAGGGAGCATGACAAACAGCCAACCAATATCACAGATTTGGTGTTCTGTTATCATCCAATTAAGAAACATGAAAAAAAATGACCCTCAAAAGAATGTAAGCACATATCAATTTAAGATAAACAAATTTAATGCTTATTTAATTCTTGTTTAAATATGTAATGGTTGGTTTGTTTCTTCTATATGTCAGAAGCACAAGAGCACAAGATGCAGCATTGTTATCCACTAAGAACAGTTGGCCTACAATTTCAATGCATTTTCAGGTTCAATATCTCATTTTGAAATTAAAAACGGTTGAATCAAGAGGAACTGGAAAAAAAAAAGTCTTACCTTGTAACTGGTATGTATATTTTTTTATGTGGAAAAAATATCATCTCATTGAGAAGACTTGCATTTAGAGTCATGTAAGTTGTCAGTTCACAAAAAATGTGCGTATGGGTTTTTATTCCAGTGACCTCTTCATAATCAGCAGCTGATAATGAGAGCAGGAGATGAGAGGGTGGCTTTGGTCAGATGGAGCTGACAAACTGTTTAACAGCAGTGGGCCTCTGTGAGTCCCAATACAGCCTTGGAGTTAAAGGTTACGGTAAAAAATACAGAAGTCAACCTGGTTTACCTCTGTGGCCACCTTTGAAATTGCTGAGCTGGTTGTTAACAATTACTGAGCAAACTGGGAGTGGAGTTCCTGTCAGCCAGCATTACGGTCAGCTCTAAATCACCACTTTTAATCGTTGTGGTGTTTGTGAAAAGTACTTGTCCTGCACACTGCAGTCTCGCGTAGGTTTTGCTCACAAGATTAATACAGTGGGGTCAGAGTCAGGACACACATCTGCACACTGTTCATTGTCTGTGGGCCTAGCCTGAATTGGGCCTACCTTAGAAATTTATGAAATAATTACATTTCTCTCTGCCTTACTGGCCAGGACTGGCAAAAAGTTCAACGTTTAACATCATTTATGAAGCTAAGTGGAATTACCTGGTGGAAACCTACTTGTCAGAAATTGGTCTGTTTCTGCTCCCAGAATTGAGTTTTGCTTCTGTGTAACCAGAAACATGTGGTTTGCAAGTCTGGTATTTAGCAGGCTAGACATTTATTATCTTCCCTTTAAGTGTAATTTGTTTTTAAAAGGTTAAAATAAAGTGTCTTGAAGAAGCACTGAAGGATACTACTACCTACGCTTTTGCCTCGTCAGTTCGACAAGGTGGAGTGAGTTGATTGGTGTGAGGCACAGAAGAGAGGCAGCCTGATTTACAGCACAGACTCAAGCCTGGGAGTCTGACACCCCGACAGAGGCATTTCAGAGAACGCAGGGTCATTCCCACCAGCAGCACCTCCATACAGCATTGCTGAAGCTCTTTTATTCCAGCATCTCCCTCTCCGTTGGGTATAGCTGCAGGTGTATAGATAGACCATGTAATTCCAGACTCTGAACTGATGTAAGCACCTGCTTCCTCTCCTTTATTCTCCATGATCTTCCCTCTCCACTATCCCTAAATGCAATAAACTTGTTAATTCTGACCCGCAGCAAAAAATACTAGTGATCATTCTTCTGTTCTTCACTGCTTTTCAAGGAATTGTATATCACAGCGTGCGAGTCACTTACCAGTTCTCTTTAATCCTTTGAACTGCATGCCCTTCCAAATCACAGTTTTTGTGGCTTTGAATATACTCCACCAATGCATGCAAGTATTGCAAGTTAATGAAAGTATTAGAGGGTAAGTAACAGCAGTGCAAAATGTTAGAAATACATAAATTGTTACCAGAACCTGGCCTGAAAGTGTGAAAGTTTCCATCTACCCTTACACTTCTGCACAGCTCTTGGCCTAGAAATTTGCTTACACAGCTTTCTCTGAGAATGGCACACCAGTCCACAAAAGAATTTGGAGTCCCCTTTTTCTTTGATTTTGAGATGCTCATTGTGGAATATTGTTTGGTTTTTGCTTGGTGCACTGCTACGAGTCTGGGCAGTGGTACTCAAAGATGTTTGTGGTTATAGACAGCACAAAGAAAAACTTTGAAGCCGAGTGATACTTAGTCTTAAGTCATAGGCTTCATGAAAATCCATGGAAAGCACATCAGTTTTTACTAGTTTCCAGTTGACTGTGTTTCCTGAGTGTCCTTCATAGAGTTTTAAGGCGGAAAAGACCCTTATGGGTATATCACTTCATCACTCCTTTAGCTGCATAGAGTGCTTTGTGACTTCCATTTCTGAAGTGTGCCTCTTGGTGGTGCTGCATAGGGTAGAGGTGAATGATGAGCTGATGCTTTATGACTTTCTCATCTGCTTTGAGTAGGGGATTACTTGCTCTTGGATCCTTTCTGAAGCAGAGAAACGGTTATGGTGTTTAAGAGAGGTCCCAGGGAACTGTGCAAATAACCAGTATGTTTTAGTAATGATACAGATTTTGCTGAAGTGGTGCATATTATTCATCTGAAGTCTGCTTTTTGTTTCTGTGAGAGACCCTTTCATTTTTACCTATTCCACCAGTGTTGTTTTATGCTAGTCTTGTTGATGCTCTTTAGTTATTATGTACTAAGCATAAAAAGACAAAGTCAAAAAAGTACCACTTTCCTTAAAAAAGTGGGCAACCGTAGGAGAATGTGCTCATTTCAGCACAAAGAAGGGTGTTCTGTCATGCTGCTGGGTCAGTACCACCAGGGAGTTTGGCACCACCAGAGCAGAAACCCACGTTACTAGGTGTTTGTTTCTTGCCTTGTGATCATGGACCTGCTTCAGCTGGATTCCCTGCAGAAGCTGATCTAACTCCAAGCCTTACAATGTCTCGTGATCAGGACACATTTAACATTTGTCATAACTTCTAAGAATTGAGGTGGATGTCCCTGCCTGGAAGGACCTGCACTGCACAGTGTACAGCGGTTTTCCTGAACTGTGTTGTGTCAACCCTCTAGGTAAGTGAGGAGGAGAGGAGGTTTGGGAATGCAAAGAGAGGTGTGCCAACACCCACTGTGTTGCTTGTCTGCTAAGACAAGCCTCCCTTAAAAGGCAGACTCATTGTTTACAGCCTCTAGCCATTGCCTGGTGCAACAACATAAACAGGTGGAAGAAAGGTAGGACACATGAGATACTGCTGCAGGAATCGGCACAAGTCTCATTAATACAACAGCAGAAGTAACAGGGCAATTAAATAAACCTTTGATTGCTATAGCATCTGGATTATCTTTTCATAAACGTTTCAAGAGTAGGTTACTTTTCCTGAGAAAAACATTTTCTGTCCTTTTCTCTCAGAGACTTTGCTGGAGTGGCCTGACACTCAGTACTCTCTGATCCACACTCCTTTAGAGTTAGCAGCTTCACAGAGAAATTAGTTTTACTATGTGCTTTTCTCCAGAGACACAGCCAAACCAGAAACATTACTAAGTGATTTGTTCCTAGGATAGGAAAAACATTATAATTTTGAAGAGGTCAAGGGGAAAAAAAGTTGTTTTATTTATAATACATTTCCCAGCCTTACAAGAGGTCTTTCTAGCAAAATACATCATTTGTAGCAGTACTTCCTGACATGAACCTCCGCGTTAATATTCTGTTTGTAATACATTTTGCATGTTTTGTGGCACACTTTTAGCCTCTCTCCTCTAGTTCCACTTGTTACTGGTATTTGGAAGTTAGATTTTACAAGCAGGACAGAAGAATGTTCATGGCTCGGAATTTTCTGACTGTCCTAGCTGCAGAAATTAAAAGCAGCGTTGCTCTTTAATAGCAACAGCAACCTTCTGCTCACATGAAGCATGTCCTTGAGAAAATCTGAAAGATGTTCTGTTAACAGAGAGATGAGGTTGGACATAATTACTATTTGCTGCTGTTATTGTCTTGTCTTCCTGCTTCCCCCAGGCTGTTTCGCTAGAAAGACCAGGGGTAAGACCCAGTACACCAAGACTGGAGTGCTCAAATTCTCAAGCGTAGGCTTTGTATGGGCCCTACTCAAGTTTTTGAGCTACTTCTCTATGAAGTGAACACAGTTCAAAAGAAAAGCTCATGTTAAAATTAGACTGTTTCCCAGTCTCACCTGGTAACTTCAACCGAGAGGATGAAGAACCTCCGTGAATCTGACGGGCAGCCTATAAAAAGCTTTAACATGCGGGTCTGTGCTGATTTGCTGAGCATGCACAGTATAAACAGTGAAGCAGGATGTCTAGCTGTCTGTCTTGTTTCTCTATCAAATACTCCCACACACCCCGTTGGGCTGAGACAGCTCTTACCAGTGATAACTGTGTGTATGTTGCTTGATTCCAGCAGTCCTGAAGCAAAAATTCAGAAGATAATTAAGCAGTGACAGCTGGCAGTAGATAGGATAGGTCATGAAATGTGTTTGTCCTCTTGGTATTAGTTATTCTGTTCAGCTTCTTTGCTGTATTTTTAGAGAAATTAATGTTTAAGACAAACTCAAAAAAGTATTTGGCAGATGCACCAGTCAATAGTGGTGTGAATACTTGTCTGAAAATACCCGAAGATTAATTATGTATTCAGTAAAATATTTTGGAGTCCCTTTTTTTAATTACCAGCAAAAGACTGGAGCATACCAGAGAAATCAAGTAACATCTTGGTTACATTAATGGTGACAATTGCTGAAAGACAAAGAGCATTAGGAAAATCTACATTTTTCAAATGAAACTCAGGTCTATTAGTTACTGTCTCTGGGAGAACAGGTGTATTGTGTTTGCTACAGTTTGGAGCTCAAAGCTGCAAGCCATCCAGATGTCCAGGTCATCAGACCTAACAGTCCCAGCACTTGCGTAGAGCTGAACCTAGGTCAAAAACTGCATGTGGTGGCTTCTGTGATTGCACAAGCAGTGGTGGTTTGTGGATTGTGGTTTTTGGTTTTGTTTGGATGGTAGGGGGAAGAAATAGTCTTTATACAAAGACGAAATCAGGTTACTCAGGACTGTGTCCATTTAGGTTTTGAATACATCCAAGGATGGAGAACTTAAAATGCTTCCGAGAAACCTGTGTGATCACCTTTAGAGTAAAAATACTGTTTTCCACTGTTCTAGTGAAATTTCCTGTATTTCATTTTGTGCCTGTTGCCTGTTGTTTGCACCTACTGCTACTTCTAAGAAGAACTATTGTGAGACTTGCAGACTTCATACCCTGCCAGTTACTTAGAGATGCTGGGGAGTTAGGTACTGTGGGTAAGAAATATTAGATTTATTTTTTTTACAAAGATCTGTTTAAGATCACCACTTCCTTTGTTAAGATTCTTGCAGTGTGTTATTGACGAGAGATTACAAAATACATTCTCAGATACTCAAACAACACATTTAAGCTGGAGAAGTTTAAAGGATGAAGGAAAGATGACTGCATGCCATGAGAGTGACCCAGTGCGTAAAGAAAAGGTGAAAGTTGAAGACAGGGTGAAAAAGGATAGGAAAGACAAAAAATGCATGCATAGATTACACACATGATTTTGATGACCCATCAATTATAGCCTAAAAGAATCATGAGAAAATAATTGATAGCTCTAGTATATTGTTTCACTGAAGGAAAAAACATTGAAGTGCAAGACTAGACCAGCACAAAATCACTGCATTTAAATAACTTTTTTTTTTTTTGGTCTGTTTGTTTTCTTCATCAGCCTATTAGTTTTAACTCTATTTAAATATCCAGATTCACCGTATAGTTATGTATTTTCCCTAAACTCTGGATGCAGTTCCTGCTAGACAAATATTCCAGAAAACCTTTTCTGATAATTTCTTAAATGGAGGTAAAAGCTTATTCTCTAGAGCTTGTGTAGCAGCGCAGAAGAATGTGGCAAAATGTACAACTGGGAAGCAAAATCTCTAACTACAGATTTTTTTTAGTGCCTCTCCTGAAAGAAGTAACAAAAGCTAAAGGGAGGACAGGATTTGACTGAGCAGAGCAATGGAAGTAGCAGTGTCCAGTGACCTAAAGAGATGCTGGTGAAATGAGATGTTTGCTGTTTTAGAGAGGGGGCACAGGAGGTGTAGAGGAACAATATCTGTATCATGATTTAGGGGACAATGTTTATGTTGCCACCTAGGTCTGCATTACTCCTGTGACATGACCAACTTGGGATTCCTTAGGATTCTGTGATGAGATGCCTCAGCTCCATCAAAAACTAGGGTTGATCATGGTAGTGATTCTTTTTTTACTTTCAGAATATTCATTTAGATAAAATTTCCTGCCAGGCTTGGACTTTCTTCTTGCAGGAAGAATGAAAGCAAAGGAAGCTTGAAACATGGTGAGATTCACAGAAGGATTTAGGTTTACCATGTCCCATTTGTGAATGATACACAGCTCCTTTTCTGAACCCATCCCTAAGAAATTAAGACATTTTTGTATTTGTAATTATAGGTCAAATCTGTACAGTTGTGTGTGGGTTTTTTTGTTGTTTATTTGTTTGTTTGTTTTTGTAGTAAAGAATACTTTTCTTATTTTAGTATACATTTAATGGTGATTACATTGTATTGTATATAGTTAGTAATATTTTTAAATGGGAATTTTTGTATTTTAGAGTAAATAAGTGATCCTTTGAGAAAAATAATCATCTAGTCCTATTGAACTCTCATCCCTTGGTTTGTGGCTTCTCTGTAATTCCTAGGGTGAAAACAAATACAATGTAAGTGGTCTATTGGTACAGCAGAGATAAATGGCTTTGTGATAAGGGGCTTTCTGCTTCACTTCTGAGGCACAGCGATGGTTCTTCCTGTCCGACAACAGATAACATTCCCTTTGTAGACCTGACGTAGGTTATTCCCTGCACGGTGTACAAGGAGCAGCGTAGTTTTTGTGATTAATCTTGGATAATGTGATTGTGAAAGCTAGGTTCCAACTTAAACCTTTTAAGGCAAGCTCCTCCTGGCAAGGATCCTGGGTCTGACTGATGTTATCAGTTAGTAACGGCTTAGTTGTGTAAAGTGAGACAGATTAACCCATTTCAGTTTGTTTCCCTGTAGACAGATGTATTAACGGCAAATTCTGTATGGTTAAAATCCTCTTTAAAAGCCAAATACCGAATAAGGATGGGGATTAGGCCCAGGATCAAATGTTTATGGATTAGATGCAGAACGTGTAATTGAGGCGGTAACAAAGAACCTCGACACTGTCATTGCTGTGGCAGTTAGGTGGCTGAAGAAGTCTTTGGTTTTGATTTGCTTTTACAAACTTAATATTAGAAGCACAGAAACTGGAGGTTTAGAGGTGTTCGTGACTGTAGCTTTAGAGTTTCATTTTGCCTTGGAGTAGTGACTTTCTACAGCAGGATTTTGTACGATAACTTTTTATTGCACAAGACTTCGTTTTCTAATTCTAAGGGCTGTTATTGGCACAAAGGAAATGGTGTGTCTGCCAGATATTTGTACACACTAAGCACAGATTGAATACAATACAGATGGTAATAACTTTTTGCTAATGTGAAAAGAATGTTTTATTTAAGATCTGGAAGGACTGCTGAAACTGACTGATCTGTCCTCTGAAGGAGGTGTAGACAGGAAAATGGGTACTAAAACAATGAAAGAGAAGGTGTTTCTAGTGGCCCCATTTTGCAATCATCATGAATATTAATTGTTTTCTTTTGATTTTACTTATCCCTTAATGCTGATTTGTAGTAGTGATCAAAATTGGCCGTGTTCTCAATCATGAAGGTCATTCGGCACTTTATTTCCAGTTATGGCTGGTGCTCAGTGTTGTTAAAATCAGAAGCAGATGTGGATCTTCATACCGAAGAAGCAGGTTTCCAGGATCCTTTTAACCTCCCAGTACTGTTCAGTGGGCTCTTAAGCTTTACTTATTGAAAAACCTGACAATGTATAAAAGGCCTGCAGAGCCTGGTCATGCAAGAAAAGCATCATTGCATTGATATGCTCCATGAAGTTGATGGGAACTGGCTAAATACATGGAGCCACTGCATGCATGCTTGAAAGTTGAGGGGTTAAGTGAACAGAAATCTAAAAACAGATGAAATTTCTGTATAAAAAAAAAAATGTGTTTCAAAGGGACTTTCCGGAGAGGAAAGAGTAGAGGTGTTTTAGAATAGAGGAAGGTATTAAAGTCAGGGTTAAAGGAAGCAAAAATGTGGAGTGCCACACAGACATTGGAGAGAGGGGGCGAGTGATGCATCTTTGTAGTGACTGTGCATAATGCAAAGGCTTTTCAGAAGACGTGACAACAAACTTCTACTTGGATTGTTAGCTGCTCTGGATGGTGGCCTGCTCTTTATGCCACTGTACATTCTCAGGGAGAAACAAAACACCATCTGGGCCACCAGTCGTATACAAATGATGTAAAAAAAGACATCTCTTTTTTTTTTTTCCTCAAATGTTGAATGCTTCTTTCTCTTGTTCTTTTCCTCTGTTGTTATGCAGCAGGGAATATGTATCTAGAGTTACAGCTGCAAGACTTGTGGGCCAAGCTATTCAGTGGCTTTGATTTGTTTTCATTTCTGGGGTCAATATGTAGCAACCCTGCCTGTCAGTTCCTGTGCTCAGTTCCTCTGCTCAAATCCGTTGGTGCCTGAATGCTTTAGTACCTCCAGTAGCATCAGCACAGCTTCATCGCTCCCTTACCCACCAGCTCTGCGTGTGACAGAAGTGCTGCCCCAGAGAAGAGGTTGCCCTTTCAGATGAGGGGGACAGAAGAGCTACTGGCTGCTTGCCATATCTCAGGCTCGTACAGCTAAGGGACATTTGACCCATAGTAAATGGTCTTTTCCTGACACTTCCCACTTACTGTAACCCACAACGTTCATTTTTAAAGAGGGCTTGATAAGCTATTGCTCATGGGACTTACAGCCCGTGAACCTTTGTGTACTCAGCACAGGATTTTCAGAGGATGGCTGTGTAGTTTTATGGAGCAGAGATCCTTGCTAATTTAGATAAGTAGTCATTTCTAAGATACCTGTTGCCCTGGCTGTAATACTGGGAGTCAAGCTAGCATGTTTATTACACACATACACATGTCCCTCAATTTGGGGAAAATACAGAGGTTTGGTTGCTACCTCTTAAGAGCAGGACTTGCCGAAAATGTGGTGCTGTGTATAATGCCATCTGCTACCTTCATATGCAGTTTGTGCAGCTTTGTGCTTTGCACAGAGGGAGACGGTGCTGAAATGATATTACTGAAATTAAAAGGCAGGTCCTGCCAAGACTGAGCTTAGTTCCCCCTTCTGTGCATGTTATGACATAATCGTGGGTTGAAATGATACTCTGCTAGACCAAGCTGCATGCAGGTGGGATCTTCCGAGAATTGCACTAGCAGCCTCCAGAATGTCTCTTAACCCTATGCAAGTTGTGGTTTCTTCCCCAGTTACACACATTTCACCACTTATACAAGCTTAGGGACATTTTTTTTTTTCCATGAGGGTGATAGAGGCCCTTCATTTTTATAAATGCAATTGGCAGATTGAAAATTCATGCTCTCTAGAGATGCTACTGTTGGGGAAAAAAAAAAAAAAAAAAAAGTAAATATGGTTGGAACATATGTTTTTTCTCATCTTGTTTTCAGAAAAAAGAGACATTTTTACTGAAACAGCTTAAGACAAACATCCTGGGGGGGAAATTTCAGCCTGAATAGTTAAAAGGTTGATAGAAGTTTAAGTTGCTTATGTTCTACTATAAATTAGCAGTTTATACTCAACATGTTAATTGAAAGTGTTAATTATAAATATCACTGCATTATTCTCTGCTTGCAACACTGCTTGTTTTAGAGCAGCTCTTCCAGAACACATTGTGAAATGAGGCATTTGTATTTTTTCTTACTGGTGGTCTTCATATTGTCTTTTGCTTTGTCTTATCTTCCTGATTCTTTTCATTCTACTTTTCCACTTCATTCTTGTTTTTCACTTATGACACAGGAAAATGAAGAACAATGGGTTTGGTTTGCAGAGGATTGTATCTGCAAGAGAATTTGGTTTCACTCCCTTTGGGTTTTGCATACAGTTAGTAATAAAATCAAGCCCAACAGCAACATTTCACCTGGCAGTTTTTCAGACCGCAGTGCCAATGGTCTGTGCTTTGATTTACCATGCATGTGTTTGGTTTTGCTTTAAAAATCTACCTGAAATCAAGGACCTGCAAAATCAAATTGTTCTGAAATTTGGCCTGGCTTAGTGAGAAAGTTGTAAAATCTCTGCAAGTTCTTTGGACTGGCCTAATGTGTGAACTGGAATCTGGACAAGTTTCATTTTGTAAGTCTTACTTTAAGATTTTGTAATAAAACATCATAAAATGGTAGAACTATAGAATGGTTTGGGTTGGAAGGGACTTTAAAGATCATTTAATTCCAATTTCCCTGCCATGGGCAGGGACACCTCCCACCAGACCAGGCTGCTGAAAGCCCCATCCAGCCTGGCCTTGAGCACTTCCAGTGTTGGGGTACACCTTCTCTGGGCAACCTGTGCCAGGGCCTCACCAACCTCAGAGTGAAAAATTTCCTCCTTTCCTCCTAACTTTCCTCCTTGTCCTATCATCTCAGTTCATCCCCGTTTTCGGAATGCGTGTTTGCAAGAGTGAGTTAAATACACTTACTGCTCATCATATGATGACGTGGGTTTTGGAACATGCTGTTGATATCGTTGGAAGGTTTACCATACAGGGTATGTTTTATCAATCATAGCATGGTAGAATGTTATTGAAATGAACTGGCAACTTGCATGCTACCAATTTGAAAATCACTTATCCCTACTTTTACCTAAGTTCACAGAGAAAGGAGAGAATACACCTTCAGAATCACCTGCTTTAGGGCCTCAGACAGCCACCGGGAGAAACTAATGGTGGTCCCATATCTACTTACTCTCTGACAGTCTGTGGCTGAGTACGAGACTGGTAACTCTATTGGGTGGTTTCTGGTCCATGACACATTAGCACAGCATTTTTGGAGATGCTCTGCCTGTTGTCCAAGAACAAGCATAGGGTGGGTAGAAATTACCATTTGTGCACAGTCAAACTGGAAGGGTGAAGTGGGCAGGAGCCTACGGGGCATGTTTTCACTCAGGCACTTTTGAGTATTGTTGTGAGTGCTTTGTATGAAGTATTAGGGAGTGATCCTTCAATCTGTGGATTGCAGCACAGTGAGAGGGGCTGTGGGCAGTTTTTAAGGCTGTGAGAGATGAGCTAATGTGTTATTGGCAAACCAGTAAGAGAGAAAAGGGCAACTCAACAGGGACAAACATAGCGTGTTACACTAGAGTGGAAATAACCAGCAGTCCGAATGCTTGTTAGGGAAAGGCTAGCAATAAATCAGAAGTGGGCATTACAATTTTGTGGATCATAACATAATAAGATGGCATTAAAATATGTCAAATCATATTTGTAACCTCACACTTGAAAGCAAAGCAAAAATGACCACCAACAGGAAAGCAGTTACCATTGCGGGAGGTACATGTGGAAGGGTTTTGATCCTTTAGGAGCAAGCAGTGTGCACAGAATTAAGAATACTGGTGTAGTTTTTGTTTGGTTTTGTTTGTTGTTTTTTGTTTGTTTGTTTTAAGCCACATAGCTGTTTGTTGTCTTTGACTTGGCATTCAACTCCTAAATGTATGGCAGTATAGTGATTATTGTCACTTCTGGGCTTTTGCTTTCCGTTGATAAAATCACAGTTTCAAGGACTGCTTATTTCTCCAGGTTTAAGTTTGCTGGTGTAGTTGTGCTGGTAGTGAGGATTCTGTACCCGACTGCAGGGGCACACTGACGGTGCATTTAGAAAAGCAAGCCACCTGTGTATGTTCACTCTTTTGAAACTTTTTTAACAGCAGTTGTACCCATATTCTTTCATTTTTATTTGTTAATTACTAGCTTGTCAATGACTAAGAACTTGTTTCTGACCAGTCCCAGGTTTTTGTCTGTATCTGGAACTCTCCTCCGTAGAGGGAGACTTACGAAGCCTCATTAGCTATAGATGTATTTTTGCATTGCACATGAGGTATCCAAAATACTTTGTTTTCAAGACTATTGTTTCTGACAGTATCTCTTTGGTCGCGCTATCTTTTCTTTCATACCCATACCTGTGTATGTACATGCTCTGTGGTGTGTTCTCCGTTGATGTGTACACTGTTAAATTGCTTTTGGGCTTATTGGGGAAATCAGTCTTTCTCATCTGCCTTAGGTAGGAAGAAAACAACATAGCCACTGTTTTGCTTTCCAGACACTCAGTGGATTTCACTTTTTAGACAATGAAATGGTAGAGGAAGGGCAGAAGGGAATGTGTGGGAAGACAAAATTTCCAGTGGAAGCTTTAACCTTTCATAGGTTATTCATGTGAAAATTTGCTGTTGTATGTGAGAGCTCTTTTCAAGATTTATATCTGGTTTTGGCCAAGTCTTCAACTTTCATTGATATGCTTATCCTTACAAGATTTCTAGTAGACCCACTGGGGGAGGAGGGGGGGGCATGTTTTGAGCAAAATAACACTTAGTAAAATATTTGTTTTTCTTAGTTATCCCTTACAAACTGCAGAAGATTTCTCCATATATCACATACTGAAAGTCATGATAATGAGGGTGGGTGTGCCGTGGTATGCAGGACATTTTCAAGGTGTGGCTTGGTGAGAGATTCGTGTCTCTGTCAAAATAAGCAAGTTGGGAACCAAGTGGCATTCATATGCTGAACAGAAAGATAACACTGACCACACTGCCAGCTGGTATGTGTCTACATCACTTCCATGGTGCTGAGACAGCTGGTAGCGTCTGAACTTCTGTTCTTGGACTTGGTCTTGGACTAGATTTTCATCGTGTTATCTATTCAAACTGCAGTCTGAACAAAGTTGCTGAAACACTGATCAGTATCGTTGCTGTCTAACACATGGATGACTTTTATCAGCCAGTGTGAAAGTGTCTCATTTCAGATCATGTCATGATTTCACAGCTGTTATTGGGAAGACACTGACCATCTGAAGTGTGAGTCAGTGTTTGGTGTTGTCTAACCACAGCCTCTGCTTGCAGGTGGTTGTTCTTTGCAATGGTGAGTAGTCTTGCAAAGACTTAATCCAGCTGTGTAACCAACTAAAAGGAGCTGAATCAGGGAGGAAAGTAGATTAACTGCTGCTAACACTTTGCTGAGGTGTGCCATTTCGTTTTCTCTTCCAGCAAATACTGCGGCATGCGCGTGGCAATTCCACAAAGGTGATATTTCTCATTACTGACGGATATTCCAACGGTGGAGACCCAAGACCCATTGCAGCATCCTTGCGTGAATTTGGAGTGGAGATCTTCACCTTCGGGATATGGCAGGGGAATACCCGAGAACTGAATGACATGGCTTCCCATCCAAAAGAAGATCACTGTTACCTTCTTCACAGTTTTACTGAGTTTGAAGCACTGGCACGCAGGGCTCTTCACGAAGGTATTAACCTACAAAGTCCTACAGACAGCACAGGGCTGAATATAAAGTACTGCCTTGTAACTGCGTTGCATGTAGTGCAGATTCCTTTTTTTTTTTTGATATTTCCTCTTTCTAGCAGAGGTGTCCATTCCTCAGGTAAAAGAATAAACTATTAGTTAGACTAACCATCAGCAAAATGTAACATAAATTCTCTTCCCTGGTATATCCATACTTCAATTCTACTCTACATTTTGTCCAAGGAGAACATAATATGGTCTTGGCACAGTGCAACTTTTCTTTGAATAGATGAACCTTGTTGTCTGAAAGAGGCCCCCAATACGCATCTTAGGACTAGCCTTACTACCTAGTGTGTATTTTACACACCAACAAAAGCTAGCCTATTCAGAAATAATTCAGATCCTTGTTTATA
Source organism: Aythya ferina (assembly GCF_964211825.1). NCBI lineage: Eukaryota > Metazoa > Chordata > Aves > Anseriformes > Anatidae > Aythya > Aythya ferina. Next base: position 73,815,315 of record NC_140299.1, read on the forward strand.
AAGGTAAAGACAGTTTATTTTAACAGCCTTACGTATTCAATAACACTGAAACAAGCAAGGGGTGGAAAGAGAGTGTGAACTCTGCTTTTATCCTTTTTCAGTCTACTTTATTGTAAAATAGAATGAAGGTTCTACTCATGAAGAGCAGAAGAAATTTAGCAAGTGACAACAAATGAGTAGACCTTCATATGTAAGCCAGTCCTGCTTGAATGAGACATAACACATGCGTCAGACTACCAACTAGCATTTATTTGCAGTATTTAATTTTTAAAAGCATGCTACTTTTACATAAGTAGTACGCTTTACTGCTGTTCTGTTTATTCCAGTTAAGGTTTAACTTTTTGTGTAAATGCATGAAAGGAAAGATTTTTTTTTTATATGACCAACTGGTTGTACATCCCATAACCAAATGCTCTCCTGATGCCGGTGACAGCATCCACCACAGCAAGGATAGGCTGTCTCAGCAGCTCTGGCAGGGGGGAGGCTGCCTTCTGGCTCTGTTAGAATCAAGCAAAAATTTGGGATCTTTGCATCATTGGTTTCAGCGAGCATTTTTGCAGAATAAGAACACCATTTAATTTTATTATTATTATTTTTTTTTTTTTACATTTTATGTCAATAAATATTCTTCATGCTGCCATCACTACAGTTTAGAACTGGACATGGAACCTGTTTTTTTCTTTGTTTGTTTTTTAAATATTACACTAATGACATAATGTGACACTGGGGGGGTAATTGGGGTTGGATTTTTTGTTAATAAATTGATATAATTTCAGACCTGCCCTCTGGCAGTTATATCCAAGAAGATATATCACATTGTTCGTATCTCTGTGAGGCAAATGAAAACTGCTGTGACATCATGGCAAGCTGTAAATGTGGCACTCATACTGGCCAGTTTGAGTGCATCTGTGAAAAAGGATACTATGGGAAAGGACTACAGCATGAATGCACAGGTGAGTCTCATGTCTCAGTGCTTGTGTTTCTTCTCTGTGTGCCCTGGATATGTAGCTAATTCAGTCTAGGGAGGCCAGCTCTTTGGGGGATTATGATTATCAACCTGAATCAGAATGGGTTTCTGGCTTTTGGAAGACTTTCTGGCTAAAGGTGTATAAGAGTTGTAGCAGTCAAACTCCCCTCCAGCAGCAGCCAAAAGAGATATCCAGGAAAGGTAAGAGTAGGTCAAATGTTCAGACACATTAAAACATCCCTAAAATGGTAATCACCAAAATGTTTTGACTGCAGATTTACTGAGTTTGAAGTAGTATCTTCTGCATTTAAGAGCTCCTGGTGACTTTTTCCATCATGAATTTTACTGATCACATTTTGAAATTCCATAAACTTTCCTGTTTGGAGAGGTGCTGTCTATGTGCATCTGTGCAGGATAAATACTTGGTGAATACTACAGTCAATTAAATTCTCTCATGTTGTCTTTCAGTAACTAAGGAGGAAGAAGGCATTTCAGTCACTGAACAGAAAATTGTCATCAAATTTCGCTAAGATTGTTCTTGTTACTGCTTTTGGAACAGTCCTCTTAATAATATTCATTTACAGTGTACAGTTGAAAAAACAACATCTTACAGCTCTTTATTGCATGCCAGGATAAAAACATGGAGGCAAAATTCTGGCTCTCTGAGTTCCCTGAAAAGTTGTTCATAGGAAAGGTGAAAGCAAGGCTATATTACTAGGCAGATGACTTCAAGCTAATTTATTTATTTTATTAATAGATAGGATTTCCTAGGGAAGTAGCAGAGAAAGTTGAGCCACTGGTCTTCAGTGGAGTTGTGTTTCAGCTCTGGGGGATACCAGATGCCTTTGTTTAATAAGAATATAGATAAACAGATAAATATCAGGTTTCAGTATAAAGTTTCTTTTTACAGACATTTATGAGTTCAATTGAAAGCCTTCATGTAGTCAAGATAATCTGATGAAATAGTTGTTCACATACTGCAGTGATTATAAGAAGTGAAGGGAAGCTGTGCTCGTAGGAAAAGATAAGCAGGTTTTGTCCAACTCCATTGATGCATATGGGACAAAAAAATGCCAAAACTGTCAGCATATCTGAACTCTGTTATATTTGTTTTGTGAGCTGGATAAAAGGAGTACGTATAATCAAATATTTCTCATCTACAAACAAAATACAGTGTTTACATTGATTTTACATCCTCATATTCTCACTTAACGCGCTTCATGCATAATCACATAATCTATGGATCATGGTTGTATGGCTGTGTTTGAGTGCTGTGCGACTTACGTTGAATGTGATTTTCATCACATGCAGAGGGCTTCTTCATGGAACTTGTAAGAGCTGATAGCTCTGCTCAGACAATAGACACAGGCAGGTTTGTGACTAGAAGCTGAGGAATGCCTTCAAGGAACATTTCAATGGAAGCTGTGATGGCTGTATTCCTGCGCTAGGAGTAGTAATGAATACACTGGGGGAATCAAGATTACACCTAAGCATACAATGAGGAAAAGGTATTGCCAGCCACCAGTGCAAGAAAGGACTGAGATGTTACAATGTTTGTGTTGGGAAGTTTTATCAGTTTTATTTTGCTCCTTATGGATTATCACAAGGTAACTGTTAATTTTCCTTGTGCCTCTGGGTCATCTTTACCATTTTCTGATTAAAAATGAAGTAGGTAAGTATTCAGGAATTGGTAGGGTTTTGATTGCAAGATGAGCGGAGGAATTTAGCAGAGTCACTGGCACATTGGATCAATCTCGCTTTATGTAAGTGATAGAGTTTACTAGTGAGTTCACTTAACTCCGAACAAAGATAAGCTATTACATTCTGCTTATTTTCAGAGCTAATTCTATTTTTTTTATAAAGTCAAATTTTCATTTTAAGTTTCTTCTGGAATTCCAGTCTATTTTGTTCACCTTAGCTGAATGTCCTAGTAACCTACTGAACAAAATAAACTCAGCATTTCTGCTTCTACCAATAGCCTGTGTCATTAAATACTGTTCTGAGCTATTCCTGAAGACAGAGGGACTATCATTTTAGAGTTAATGTTATCCTTTGTATACAAAAGGAACTTCTGATGGGGTAAGCTTACCTTTTGAGTGCCATTAGAAATGGTAAAAGTATGACTTACGTGTATGGATATTTGACAACTGCAGAAGAAAAGTTTCATTTTATTACAATCAGCAGTTTTTTTAAAATTAAGTTTTTAAAGGTGATTGGTATTAGATACACTGAAATAAAACTATGATTGCAGCCATTTGCTTTCTGTGTGAAGATAAAAGGTGTGTATGTGTATTTTGTGGAGAATTTGACCAGAGTAGTTCAAGATTGTTCTTTTAAATATGTCTGATCAATTCAACTATTGTATTCTTCCTTAAGAGAGACAGAAACAAAAGGCAACATGTGTTCTTTAAATAAAAAAGACATTCTGAAATCTTCTTTTCTGGAAAGGATTCCAAACCATTTTTTTAACATTTCCCAGCTGAGGATAGCTGTGGATTTGTAAAGGACAAGGAATCTTAAGAATGCCTCTTAACTTTTCTGCAGTGTATAATGAGCAGGAGGACTTCTGGCAAGTTTACATTGACAGAACTTACTTTTGATTGGTTAAACATGCAGATACCATACTAGCCCATGTTTACTTAATGAAGTAAAATATTTTTAAATGATTTTTCATTAAAGTGGGAAATTGTTCTTCTTCTGTAGTATATCTGTTTCTTTTGCTATATTAGTTATTTTCTGTCATTATTTTCTGTATGGCCTTGTGCTTTTGCGTTATGCCACTTTATTGATGTTTATGGTTTTAAATGTGAAGCACCAAAATAGCTATGTACAAATCATAACTGGACTTTAATTTCCTCATTACCTGAAAAAAAACACCCTAGAAAGCTTCCATAAAATAAAATAGGAGCCACGTGCTTTGTGCTGGAGAGCAGAAATTGGCTTCAGTGACCACCTCCTGTTCTTTGCAATATTGTTGATGATGTGCCACAGAAAGAAGAACAGAGTGACTGTTCTCTGCTTTAGAAAACAAACCAAACAAAAACCTCTTGGCCCATATTATGAGCCTTATGCAGCCAGGGACATCTGTGACAATTATCAGAAAAGGAGAAAGAGGAAGAACAGAGACCGTATCATAATCAATCACAATTATTGTATAGTACATAAACACCTTTTCTTCAATGTCCTCACTTCTTTTTTTCCTTCCTTTCTTTGCTTACAAATGTTACGTTTCAAACTAAATGCAACCAAACAAAAATACAGATGTCAGCAAAAATATATGTGACCTTCATGGTCTTCCATTCCATCAATAAAAAGATGAGCTATTAAAGGTAACTGCTTGGTCCATGGAAAGCTAAAATGTCCAGATGTATCTTCTGTCCATTTGTATCTTCTCTGTCTTAGGAAGCTAGGTAATATGTCTTTTACACAGCCTTTTTCCACATTTTTCAGTGATACTCTCCAGAGAACGAGGTTCTTTTCTGGCAAGTGGTCTGATGGATCTAATGACCTTATAGATTCATGATGGGGAAACTAAAGGATGACAACCACAGGTATCAGGGAGGGCAGGGAACTGCTGTCTTACAGCCAGTCATTTCCTTTATTGAACACATGGACCACATAGTTCATAGCACAATGTGTTCATGAAGATGACTTACAGTTGGCAGGGCAGAATTAGTAAATGTAGTACTTACGTGGTATGCTAGTTATTCCTTATTTTCTTTAATTTTGGTCCACTACATGTCTATAATTACTGAAATGTAGAATTTCATCATATATATAAATATTCAGTAGCTTACCTGGCCTCTGCAGTTTTTATGAGTATATAGTATTGTTGGTTATCATCTGAATAGCCACCAGGCCAGCAGTTTTGCTTACAAAACAGGACATCAGTTAGATCTGTAAAAAACTTTTCCAGGGAAATGTGAAATCATGTGAACTGTGACCTTTTTCTTCTCTCTCTCTCTCTTTTTTTTTTCCAAATTTTAACTCAGAACACATTCACTTAAAAGACTGAGAAGAATTTCAAAAAAATGCAGGAGGTCCAGCAAGGCAGGGGGTCTACATTTTGCATTTTATGATTTCGGACCCTATTTTCATTTGAGCTTTTTTTTTTTTTTTTTTTTCCATGAGATTTCCAGAATGTTCCTTTTGAGATTGCAAAGCAAAACCTGATGTTCATGAGTTGGACAGCTCTCCAGTTAGGAAAAAAAAAAAAAAGAAAGAAAGAAAGAAAAGAACACAAGTTGTGCATAATATATTACTAGCAGTTGTTTTTTTTAGTGAGATAGGAAGAACTATAATTCCAGTAGTGATTGGAATGGTCCATTCAAAGAAAGCAAAACATCTGTTCTGCCATTATGTGTTTTTCTTACCTCCCTTCTGTTAGGAGCTTCACCCTGCCTGGAAGCCGCGTCACCCTTTCTCCTCTTTCATTTTGTTGAAGTGTTTCATTAGCTATCCTGCAGGTGTTCTGGCTTAATGAATCTTTGTCAGCCATCTTGCATTTGTTGTACTCTGTGTGGAAATTCTCTTTAGAAGTTGACAGAGCTGCAGATTTTCTGCATCTTAGAACTTAGTTTCTTGCTCTCTCACACAGCAGTGCCATTTCATTCTGTCATCCATTGAATCTGTGTCTTAAAACAGATAGGATGTTGTTCTGGTTCCTTTACTCTCCTTTGTTTTTAAATTCTGAATCAGAAAAATACTCTTCTAGCATAGCTTACACTGAAAGTTTCTGCTGACGCCCAATGAAAACTGACAAATTGAAGGAGTATCTCATCAAGGGAAATGTCATATGGCTGCTGTTGTGCTTCCTTGTGCCATATAAACCTGTAAATCTGCATAAGTAAAAAGAAGCAAACATTTTAAACTAGATGAGCTGAAGGAACTGAGATTACAGCTGGGTAAAGAAGTTGAGATATACATGCTTAATAAAGCATTCATTAATGTTTACAAAACCTGGACAGTTTGGAGAGACTTGGAGTTAGACTCATCTACTGTAGAGACAGAACAGCTGGCCTGGAGAATCCTTTCTCCAAGTGTAACGGCTGTCAGGGATATGCTCCTGTAATTATTACCTTACAATCACAATCCCCTTTCTGTCACCTATGGGGGATGGGATACCTTCGTGTATGTTACTCTGTAACTTGTAATTTATTCTTTAAAAAATACTTCTCCCAGGTGGAGCCTTTTGTTGCAGCCTCTTTTGCCTTGGATAATACGCAGAGTTTCCGCTGTGAGTATATTGTGTTAAAATCACTGGCTGTCATGAAAGGAGAAAACAAGAAAGCAGGGATCTAAAACAAGGGAAAGTTGCAAAATACCAATGACTAAGCGACAGTGAATTGATGTTTAATTAATACTGGCAAAACTATTCCTCGCTGGCATTCTGTATATTTTTTCTTTTTGTTATGAACCTTTTTTGGCTCTTTATGGGTAACAATTTGAGCATAACATCACGATGGATAAATACAGAAGAAAAGTAAATGAGCTTGTTTTTCTGTTGAAGGTATCATAACATCGTGATGGGTAACTACAAGAGAAATGTAAATGGATCTGTTTTTCACATCTGCTGAAAGACAAGTGGAAGAGAAGGGTGGATTTAGGAAACAACAAGTACTATAGGCAATGATATGAAAGTTTAGGAAGTTAATTTTCTTTAAAAAATATTTAAGACCAGAATATAATGTAAAAACATTCATCGTTATTATTTACATAAAGACTAAAAGAAATGGATTTTATAGATAATTTATTTGGAAGATAAATCTGGAAGCATGCAGTCATGCTCTTTAGAATTTTTAACATTAACATCTTCTTTCTCAATTTTTTTGCCCCTGAAGTCCAATATTTCCTGCTTTGCTTTTGGAAATTCAAATGCAGATTCTCCTGCTTGGTATGGTACAAAGCAAAGCAAAGGCTGAGGATGAAAGGATTGAAATCTTCTAAGATTTCTCAGAATGGAGCACACAATGGAGATACAGTACTTTGGTTAGGTAATTTAAAAGCATTACAGCAGTAAATTCTTGTCAGGAGGGGCTTCTTTTGTAGGAGTGACTCCAACAAAGATGAATAGTGTCTTGCATGATGGTAGAGTAGGTTTGCATTTTACGTGGATTCCAGTACCAAACTAGTTTATTTCTGACCTGTACAACCTGCTTCATGAATGTAGGGCAGTGGAAGCTTCTTTTATTGAATTCAGTCCTTCTGCGGAGATACAGTAAAGGTTCATAAAACACAGTAGGTATGAAGTGATAACAGGTTTTGTCAATTATAAAGTCAATTATTATTGTCAATTATTTAATTCTTATAGTAGTAAAAAACCTTTGATCTGCTTTCCCCATGTCTTTGAAGGCAAACAGTAGCAAAAATTTGGAATTTTAACCCAGATTCAGTCCACCAGAAAAACTCTTTAACACTTAAGTTAGACAGTGAGCTTTCCAAACCACTGTAGAAACGGGAAAATTTTAACATCTAACCAATGACTGTGTAAAAAGGGCGCTTTCCTTGATCAATTTGATACAAGGTTTTTGAGTGAAACAAGTAACCTGTGCAGCTACGGGTGCATTTTATCCATGTTCAGTTTTAATAAACTTACTGAAATTAATTAGGATTATTTCCAGTAATGTTAATGAGTTTGGGACTGAGTCCGTAGAAGTGGGTGACTTATTTTTTTCTTCATCCCTAGGTCTTAGGTACCAACTTATATAAATCTTGTTTTGCAAAAGTAAAAATTCTAAGTAACACGATAGCTAGTGTGGATAATGGTGATTAATTGGTACATAATTTTTCTAATTCTGCACCACGTAGCTTGTTTCCTTTGCACTTCCAACTGAACAGTAGGAAAGAAACACAACCCTAAAACTAAGCAAAACCCACCAACTTTAAAGTTTTCTTTGTTTCTGAGGGAATTCTTTAAATGTGAAGTTGTAGGGTAAAGGTGAAACCCCCAACTGAATTTTGGCTTGTACAGACCAGAAAAACAGAGGTAATTTCTAAGTCTTCATACAACATTAAAAATGTATCAACCTTTCCAACTAGTCATCTGAGGCATTAGAAAAAAAGTTTCAAATTCAAAACAGACTCTTTTGTATTGAGTATGGAGATATTTCTGAAATACATGTGGCAGAAAATTGGGAAGCAATGCACAATTTTCCCTTATTTTTCTTACCTTGGAAGTGGCTTGTCCTGGTCACCTCAGAATGTCATGCAAATAAAATCTCTGGCCAAAGTTTTACATGCAATTAGAGGAGAAAAAGCTGCCATATGTAGGGCTTGGGAAGAGCAGAAGCCATGCTCTGAATAGACACGATATAAAAATAGACTCCAGCTTTCTGTGCTGCCCCAGCTTAGGCTGCTTCTGGAGTGCCTGAGCTGTCCTCTCATCACAGTATAACCAATACAGGTGGCTGTCACAATGAAGGCTCCAAAGTGTAAATACTGCACAGGTAGCTTTATCCTTTAGTTAAAAGACTGTAAAAGCTTTAGTGTTAAGCCTAGGCATGGCCATGAGTCCCTAGACAGTATAAAAAGCAGGCTGTCTTACCTCCACTCTGATTTTACACTGTTCACTGTTGGAGATTTTATGGTGGGAAAAAATCCTAGGTTAAATGGGCTCCGAAGCATCAACTTTTAGGTACTTGGAACATTACCAGGACTTAATTGTGCTACAAGTTACTCATGAGATCTAGCCTTAGTTTTTGTACCTGTGAGGTTGTGACAAGGTGTCAGGATTCCTAGCATCTTTAAGTTGCTCTGGAAAAGCCTTACCAAAACTGATTCACTTAACCAGACTAGAACGTAGAACTGTTACTGTGACAAAATCGGGCAGTCTCTGTGTCTCCGGATCTGAAGTTGGTTGAATTGCATATGGTGTGTTTGTTACTTGGTCAAATGAATTTGACATTTAGCTCTCAGAATGAGTTTCCAATAGAACATGGAGTGTGGGAATATTTTCATTTTATTTTTAAATCCTTGTCTTGACTTGCACTGTGATTGATGTTCACCATACCTAGGCCAGTGAATATTGAAAAGTATTCTGTAACAACAAGCACTATTCCTTGTAGCATTTTAAGCAATATTTTCTACTTCTCTTGCAGTATTAAGCTCATATATTGTCTAAAACGTAGTTCAAATCATTGTGCAAGTATTCAGAAATGGTCTTCTGATAATTGCTCTGCAGTTACCCAGTTGCAGCTAACAGGAAAAAGAAAATATAAAAGCAAAGCTGCACAAAGCTCATCAAGTGATAACACACAGCTAAATAAATCATTTTTTTGCAGATTTTGACATAAACAAAGTCTTTCGGGGGATATTTACCCAAAAAGTGGTAGAGACATTCCTCCCACTGTCTTCTCTGCATCTGAGTACCACCATCATAAGAGAAGAAAGTTAGTGGAAAGAAGAGATGGGATGGCTTTTCTGTTGCCTCTCCTGTTCAGGCCTGCCCCAATGGCTCTGTGTCTCTGTGGAAAGTTATCTGGCAGGTTCCTCAACTCATTTCACAACCACTTCCAGGGAAGAAATCCTCTGTCTATGTCTTCCACAGCTGTGCTTCTGCCTTCTTCCCATTGCGCACATTGTCTGTTCCTTCAGCCATGCTCTGGTTCCACTCCAACAAAGGCAGCTGGCAGCAAGAAGAGTGTGCTGCAAAAAACTCTAGGATAAAAAGGGGTAAAAACCCACTTAACTTGGAGCAGAATTAGGGCAAATAGGTTGCAGACACTTCATAGGCTTAATTGGTCTGTCAGAAAATCAGCAGCCAATAACGGATGGGAAGTTTGGTCTGCTGTCTTGTAAGCTGCTTTGTTTTCTTCCGTCACCCCAAAACCCGCTGCAGATGACCCAACCTTCCCACCCAGAAGCAGTGCTGACTGCATGCAGGAGTGTGACAGGGCCTCTGGGGAACACGAAAGCAGCAACACAGATCAGTTTCATCAAACAGGAAACTGGTTTCTCCTGGTTTTGTTGGTATTTTGATGAAAACAAAGATCAGGACTCTCCACAGAAGTGGGAACCTCTTCAGGCCAAAACCCTTGGGTTTAATTTGTTACCTCGCAAAACAAAGCCAGACCAGCAGCTCACACTTCCAATGCAGATGTTTTAGTAGGGACCACATCTGAAGGTAGTTTGAACACTTGATTTTTTTTCCCCCAGTCTGAATTTTTTTAAATTAGGAAGCATTTTCCTCTCTTACTCACCTTCATAAGAATGAGAAGAATGAAGTTATTTTTTAGTGTATATGGGGTGTGAAGTTGAGCAAGATTATTTTTATAGAAGTTTAGTTAACTATGTAATCTGATTGTAGTTACGTGATTTATGTAGAGTCTGAAACTGACGAGTTTGAAGAAAAAAATCATCAAGCACTACATTACAGTTACTCATTAGTGTCAAGTGTATAAGACTGACAAAATCTCCATCTGTGTAGGTGTGTGCAGCTGCACTGATTCTGTGCAAAGCTTCACCCCTTGTAATAACGAAGATCTGTCTCCTTCTCCTGGCCATGAGGAAAATCTACCATTGTTTTTTTTGTGTGTTTTTTTTTCCTTCTTTTTTCTTTTTTTTTTTTTTTTTCCATGACAGCAAAAGAAACATTATGAGGACAGCTAAAAAATAAGTGGATATTAGGCCCATGAAGTTCAAACAAAGGATGTTCCCTTGTAAATGCCATAGTAAACACCCATGCAAAGCTTCCATCTCCTTGTGGGTTACAGTTTGTTACTCAAACAAGAATACCAGAAGATAAAGTATGAGAACTTTCCTACACTGTGGCTGTTAATTCCACATGTTCTTTTTTTTCACAGCAATTATTGCTATTAGTTCCAGTCTGTGTGCTGGTTGAGTGCTTCACAGAACAGTGCACAGTGTAATGTTCCCAATCCTGAATTCAGGCTTCCCTTCAGCTACGTTTTTCATGGTTTTATGGCAAAAGAGTGCTTATGACATTCTTACTGTGCTCTCCCAGAAAAACTCTTATCTGGAAATACGCACAGGTGGTATTAAAAACTATCTAGGGAGAGATAGGAAACATCAGCATTCAACTGGAACATGGAAACATCTACACCTTTGTGGACTGGGAACACCTTATGTCACATTAATTTAAAGACGTGTATTTATATTCTTAGTTTAATGTCTGCATAAAAACCCTTGGAGCTCTGTATGGAAGTGTTGGCCTCTTACTATGTTTTATCTTCCTGACCCTCATTTCATGCCGTGCCCATCTGCTGCCTGCAGAACATCCTGTGAAGCCTGCATAGGCCTGTGAACTTTGGTCTGCTGCAGTACTTTAACACCATAGAAGACAAGCCCAGAGCATGAGGTGCTTCAGAAATTGCTCTTTCGAGTAACTCAGCTCACAGGATTGGATTTTTTTAAGTACAAGGAGTGTGGTAGGCTGGATAGCCTTATTCTGTCTTGGTGTCAACACAGAACCTAAGGAAAATTTCCTATACCTCATGGATGTACATCAGAAGAGCTACGTATAGTTGAGCTGGTGTTCCTTTTGGTCTTCCGTTCTTATCAGATGGAGTCACTGACTTTTACACCTCTGACAACATCCCTTTAATGAAACTGAAGTATATTAGGTAGCTGGGGGTTTCTTCTATTCCTGTCTCTTCTAGTACATGTCAGGGATGCTCCTTTCCATACTTGTGCACTGTAATGGCAGTCCTAGCCATGGTGACCAAAGGGTTTGTGTAGAACCCCTTACTGTCTTCTTGTCCCCCTACTTCTCTTTACTACCTGTCCCTCAAGATGTAGGTGATGGATTACAGCAGTTACTTGTCTGTTTTTTTCCCCTGAGACTGAAATACAGGCAAGTATTAAAGGTAACACGTCCAAAATCTGTAATGTGATACTTCATTCACAAAACTGTCTGTAAGGTCTTAAAATTCACCTCCAGTGATGTTAGGAATTGATTTATTCTCATTACTTTTAGGGTCTCTTTAGGGAAGCTTCCCATGTTGAAATAGAAGGTGCAGTGCTTTATGCATCCCTAGGCCAGAGAAGAAGTTTGCTGTCTGTCACTTAGATCCCTCTGTCGTTCATGTGCAGCAGAAGTGCAAGACGTTAGTGCAGAACACTTGGCTTCAACTCATAAAAAACAACAGGATATTTTTAGATAGCATTGATTATTATGTGAACTTGTCTAATTAAAATCAAATGCTGTTTAGAAGTAGATCTTGCGGCTTACAGTCAGTGGTGTAATAATCATAAGTCGATTAGGTCCAGTAAGCAGCAAAGTAATCATGCTTATGCCTTTTTTTTTTCTCTTTTTGCTTCAGATTGCAGTTAAGAATTCTTGTTCACCAATGTGCAGATAGCCTTGTTTGTGGCAAAAGTTATCAAAAAAGAGCATGCAATTAGTAAGGAAGGTATGACCAGAAGCATGGCAGACCTTTTTCCTCCCAGAATGTACATTGGACCTTGCTGTCCTTTAGAAAGGGAACCAGTGATTCTACTTCCTCAAGGTGGTAAAAACACTCTTGAAACAGTGAAGAGGCTGGAGAAGTAGGATACAGAGCACAGTTTCACTTTCAGGCACAGACAGACTGAGTACCAGGCAGTTCTTGAAAGAATCTCATTGTTGGCTGCTCCTCTTCTGGCAGCAGCCACAGGCTGTGTCAGGCTCTTTTAAACAACTGCACTTCAGCAAAGCCTCCAGATGTTACAGGTTGCTGCTTCAGCACGTGTTTGGTTAGCTCTGATGGCAAGAAGGGATCTTACAAACACATAAACTCACTATCCAGGGATTTCTGCTTTATGGGAGAACTCCTACATTGCAGAGGGTTACATTTTTCTGGAGGGGCTAAGGGACAGAGACCAGGCAAGTGCTGGTTAGGGAGGAAAAGCAAAGTTGGTGGTCAGAAGTGGCTTTGTGAAGGTTCGTGACAGAACAGAGCTTTGTTAAGATTGATTGCTGAGGCTGTGTATGTGGTTGTGCAACACACTGCAACAATATTTTTTTTTGCCATAGCTTTTGTGGTAGTAAAGTGTAGTTGGTTGGTGGGGCACGCGACCAAGTGCTTAAAACACAATTCTTCAGTTCAAATGCTTCAGCAAGGGTCAGATCCATCCTTAAGGAAGAATTTCCTTCCTATCTCATATAGAAATAAGAGTGGAGAGGGACAAGGAAAAATAGGCAAAATGGGATGAAAAGACTTCTTTTTTCTCTGAATATCTTCTGAGGAAGCAGCAGTTAATACAAAGTTATGTAGTTGTTCTCTTAGCACTGTCATGTTCCATAAACAAGACTCTGTTTTGATCTACATAGTTCAGATCATTTTGAAAGAATTCAGGGGGTCCATAAGCGTTTTGCACAAAAATTGGTCAATGGAATTTATAGTATTTTTCACAGTAAATCACGGGTACCGGTAATAATTCCAGGAATTAAGTAGAAACTCTAACATTAGGGGTACGGCACTTTGCTGAACTCTACACAGGGATAGCTGGGTTTGTTTCACAATATGTGGAAAAAAAAATTGGCAAAAACATCACTTTTTATTGTCTGATTATTGGCCTGAGCCATTGCATGTGCTTCAGTTCTCTTGAGTTAACCAAAAGCTGTCTGACTCTCACCCTGGGCTGCTAAGTAAATAAACATGGAAATAGTGACATATGTTCTCCATCTGCACAGTCACGTGCTGTATCTTCTCTGCTCAGAAATGTTACTTAATAGGAGTATAATCGCTGTTGTTGAAAAGTGTATTTAAATGATAAAAATAAGGGATGTAGAAAACAAGCCAAATTTGGCACCTAATGTAGTAGTGACACTTTATTGAAGGTCTGGGCAGAAATGGCTTCACTTTCCTGTTTATAATAACTTTTACTTGCTACATTCCCCATCTGTGATTCAGCAGCTGGAGCTACTCTGATCTTCAGACAAAGGAGACAGAAATAGGTGTCTTTTTTTTTTTTTTCCTTGATGATCACATGCAGCAACAACTGCTGAGAGTGGTGTTGGAGACAACAGCAACAGGGGAGCATTTCACACTGGATGAGTAAAACAACCCAGGACTACACAGGATTCTGTTAACATATTTTACTGTGAAGCAAATTTGTGATTTCTGCCTGTATGAGGAGAAAAGCTGAGGACTTGGTGTCTCTGGCTCCTCTTGGGTTCCTTATGCAGCTTGCAGCTCTCAGGAAAGCCAGTTGGCTTGTTCAGTTTGAGCAGTCATATTTTAATCATCCTCTTAAGTCTGAAGAATAACTGAACACAAAACTGTCAGGAGGTGAACACGGTGGAAATGGATCTTTAACCACGAGGGTTGTTCTTCACTACAGAAAGACACCAGCTCTGGGAAGCCCGGGGTGCATGTTTTGTCAGCGTCTAAATCCCAAGCCCTTATTTTAGTTTAGTTCTTCACTACAGAAAGACACCAGCTCTGGGAAGCCCAGGGTGCATGTTTTGTCAGCGTCTAAATCCCAAGCCCTTATTTTAGTTAAAATTACCTTTCAGAAATCCCGGGAGAAGGTGATCTGTTGGTTTAGCCCTGTAACGTGTAACATGAGACTCTTGCTCTCTGCTTCTGGAAGAAAGCGTAGGCTGTGCTGAGCAAGTGCTGGCTGAGCTGCGATGATTTCAGCATGTCCCACGAGCCGCAGGCACTGGAGTGGATGCTTGGTTCAGCTTCTTCTGGGTATAGCACATCAGGAGTTGTTAAGGAAACATTTTTTTTTCCCCAGCCCCAGGTCAGGCTTCTCCGTTTCCAAGTGCTCCCTCTTCCCAGTTGTGCATAAAGGAGGACTATTTCGTGCTTTCCAGCGTGTTTCTCATGCAGAAGTTAACGGAGCAGAATGTAACGCATCCCAGGCAGAGCTTTTTCACTGCTCTGATATTTCCACTATCACTCGGGGTTTGGTCTAAGCCTAATTTTGGTCCTTTGGGCACCTAATACCTGTTTATTAATCCTTATTAGGGAAGTGATAGATTGATAAATTTATTGGTACAATGACAAGGAGAGGTAACAAAAATATAGAGTGACTTTTCTCCCTGCATCTGATTTTAATCCCCATCTGCAAGTGTATCTTGATCATCCCTTTTTGCCTTCTGGCCCAAAACCCTTTCTGTCAAAAAAGTGAAGAGAGGATTTATTTGATATATTGTCTAATGGGTAGACCAAGCCTAGGAAGAACTGGGCTTCCAGTGCCTTCAAACCAGACATTTATTACATCTCTGAAACAGTTATTTGCTCACCTGTTTGTAGCAGAAATTAAATAAAATGTGGGGTTCTTTGTTTGTTTGTTTGTTTGTGTGTGTGTTTTTATTGGTGGTGGTGGTGGTGATTTTTTTGTTGTTGTTGCTTGTTTGTTTTTTTCTTCTTCTTCCTTTAACAGAACCTGCTTTACTTCAGCTGGTTTGTACTTCTTTACAGCTTGGAAAAGCAAAGGTACAACTTCATAGCACATGCGTCAAAATGGCAAATAAGTGCACCCAGGACAGGAGGATAATGTTCCTTTTCAATGTTTATTAATTTAAATAGTAGGAAGCTATCCAGAGACCAGGGCACTTAGAACAGGCACTTACAGTAGCCTGTGCTCTCACATCAGCAGTGATAAAGTTTTACTGAGGAATGTGTGTCTGTGATTATGTGAAGAGCATGTCCAGAGAGGCCTCTGTTCTGAGTGAATCATTTTCAGACCTGCTATTATCTCCCTTTTTAAGTTTGATTGTGTGCAGAGTTTTGGACACAAAATTATCACTTGCACAGAAATGATTTCATAAATAATTCACATGGTAAACTTTACACAATCAACTGATTCAGTTTGCCAGCAACTTTTTAGTACTTCTGGGGTTTGTTGTTCGCTTTTATCATGATACGTGTTAGAAATGTGCAGGGGCATGAGGACATAGATCAGTGTCCACGTTCTGTAAGTCAGAAGCTGGCATGGTCTGATACCCATACCTCATAGGTACATTCATACTTGGCTTTGTGTGTGCTCTCCAAATGCATCACCAAGACTACTTCTTTGATGTCTATACAAATGGCAAACTTGTGACAACTGTCTAAAATGCCACTCAGATCTTGACCAAAAGAGCTTTGTTTTAGCACATGAATGCCATTTCTGTTTGTAGTTAACCAGCAAAGTTCCTAAGCTTCACTATTAACTTTACCTTACCTCTGTAAGCTTAGGCTCACAGTTCTGCTTCTGTAGATTGTTTTGGTTTGGCCCTTCACTAAATGCAGGCTGTCTTCTACCACAGCTAAAGCAGAGCTGCCTCAGTACAGGTTATGTCACATGCTGATTAGTGACTGTTAATGCACCCTGCATTGCTGAACGGGTTTGTAGAAACCACAGCAGTGTGTCTATGCACTAGTGTTCTAGTGTTTCCCAAAAAGATTAAATGGACTTTTCTGTTGTGAAAGTGTGTGAAATGGAATTTCTTGCAAAATTACATAGATTGCACAAGTTGTCTCATATATCCGGAGAACTTGTAGCTTGAATGAAGCACAAGTAGGCTTCTTTTTGAAGATAAGTTGCAAGGCAGAATCAAGATTTTCTTTTGTATTCCTGGCTAAGCCACATGCTTTGAGACAACTAAGTTACTGTCTGTGAAAGTATATATGGTAGTCTTTATTTTTAACTTTGGAGGGAATCAGTTTTATTTTTATGATCGTAAAACATTTTAAAACACTTTTAATAGCTGTGTCCTTGCAATGCACATGTATTCTTCAAATATGAATTTACTTAAGACACTCACTATGCTTTTGACTTACGATAATTGTTCTGATCTAAAAATGTCTTTAAACTGGATGAGAATGGATTTTCTAGATGTTCTCAGTACTACTCCTATTACAGTAGGATATTTTGCAGTTAGAAACATTGCTTTGAGGTAATCCTATCTAAATACGCTCACCCTGAGCCTATGCAGGGATGCTCAGCACTGTTGTGGCCCAGGGCCAGACTTCCCTGTGGAAGTAGATCCTTGTAAGCGTCATAACTTTTACAAGGTGCTATCGCTCTTGAGCTTTCATTCTTCAGTAGGGAGATTATTCCCCCATGCTCTGTATGGTCGGGGTGCTGAGATGGGATGCTAGCCCAAGGGACTGCATTTTCTTTCAGGCGCCTTTCCAGTTCTCTTGCCCTATGGGAGAGGATCCAAGACTCTCATTTTTATTGTGAACAAGTTACTTCTGATGAAACTTTGTTAGGGTTGTTTGAAGTGCTTGAAGATCTAGAGCTAGATCATCACAAAGTTTCATTCCAGATGCTGCAGCCTACTTGGTAGTGCAGTATTGCATTTCTGATGTCTCTTAAACTCAATTAAAAGGTTTGGGTGAACTTGTCTGCTCCCTGTGTATGATGTGTAAAAGTAGCTGAACTTCGGACTTGATTCAGCCTGCTTCCCTCAATGAGAGGAAATTTGTAAATCTTATAAAGAGATGGAGCAAAATACATCAAATGAGAACAGAGAAGACATCTAGCTTGTTAAATTGCTAATCACATTGCTATGAGAAGAGATGCGTAAGGAATACTGACAAAGAGCAGATGGATGAGCAGGTTCAGAGCTGTCTGAAATTAATGCAGAGCACATGCTGAGGATAACAGGAGGTATTAGAGCTGGAGAACACACTGAGACTTAGTAGAAATCCTTTTCTGATCCCTACACTTAAAGGTAAGCACAAGGTTTTCTTTTGCAGTCTTTGTACAAGTCATACATGTCAAATGTTTAACTAAAGCCACTTCCTTGTATATTTCTTGTAATACTAGCATGCTACTGGCTCTTTTTTTTTTTTTTTTCCTTTTTTTGACATCATACGTGTTGCAAAATGCAGAAGAGTGGATTACAGTATCTGCCAAAGGTTTCAATTTTTTATTACTCATTAGCTTTCCAAATGCACTTCGTGGGCACAAAGTGCCTGATCTGACATACCTTTCTTACGGAAGATTTTAAAAAAGAAAAAAGGAAAAAACAAACAAACAAACAAACAAAAGCTGCAACTTCTAGGACCAGTCTCCAAGACAGGGATGCAGGGTATGGTAAGTCTTTGAGAAGCAAGCTTAAAGATCATAGTATACAGGTTCAGAGAGGTACATTTCAATGTCCAGAGAAGTCTGTTTTTATAGTAGCCCAACTAAACATTTTTGAATACAAGGAAAGAAATCCACAACCCTAGTTTATTGTTTGGTTTAGTAGAACGGACCTGAAAATGACAACATCTCTGGCCATTGGTGCCCTGAGTTTGCAGAATACTTTGGTTACAAGAGCAGGCAAGAAAGATTACTGCAAAACATATGGAAAAGGCAGGGGACTGGGGAGTTCTGTGCCGTCAAGGCTCCCATCATATGCCTCCCTTGTTATGCATGTTCTCCCTTTGCAGGAGCCACTCAAAAATGCAGCAGCAGCAGAATGGTTTTGGAGGACGGATGGAGGGCCAGGTAGCACTACGTGTTGGTCCAGTGAGACATCCCACACCTGATCTGCTGCAGCAGCAGGTGGTGGGAAAGCATCAGGAATTCTGTTTGGTGTGAAACAGGGATCTCCATTCGCTCCACGCAGGTTGAATTGCAGCCCTAGGCACCTCCTTCCTTCGTTGTCTGCCTTAAGCTGACGCCATGCGTTTCCTAGTAAAGCATATTTTATTTGGCAGGCCATTGTCAAGGGACATACAGCCCTTCGTTCCCATTGTTTCTTCTAATGGAGGTTGTGCCTGGGTCAGACAGTACTTAGTCGTGATGAGAGATGAAGATACCAGTGTGGAAAGATTCAGCACATGATGATACACTGTGAATTCTTTATACTTGCTTCTTCATGAAAGTTTTGACTTTTATTTAGTAAAATAACTAAGCTTTATAGTGAGGCCTTATCATGCTACCCAAGTTTAAAAAAGAAATGATGTCAAATATTGCTACCACAGTACTTATTTCATAAGTGAAAGTCAAGGTGACAACTTTTTTAATTTTCATGTTCATTTTGATATCACCAGGGCACAAGAATCTTAGATTAGGTAAAGCAGTGAGGGGTGGCCCACATGCTCAGGCTGAAGTTCTTCTCCTCCAAAGGCGTAAACATGAGTTAATTTGAGTTTTAGGTTGTCCTGGTGTTGTGGACTGTAATTAAAAGTAATTCTAGGCACACAGTGGATTTTCCCTGTAGCTTCCAAAAAACGAATAAAAATGCAAGACGTTGTGTGCCAGGTCAAAGGCCCACATAACCAAAAATCTCCTGTCTATGTTCAGTAACAAAAATGGAGGAAACAGGAAAAAAATCGTATAAACATCCAGCGATCACTGTTGAGAGATCCTGTGACATATGATTGCATTACTTTTATTAGACAGCAGCAGAACAAAATCAAAATAGATGTTCATGGTATACTCTGACTCTGGGGCTGATTCCGCACTTCATTACGCTTCATACTTATCCGTATAAACAGTGTCATAAAAGTAATTACAGTGGCATACAACCAATGGAACTGGAAAACTAGGTTTGCTTTCTTCACTTAGGAAGTTCGGGGATTAAGCTAAAGTCATTTTTGTGTTTGTGATTTGCATCGGAGTATCATTTCATTTAAGCTTTACATATGCAGGGAAAAATGAGAACTACAACTACAGTCAGTACAGTATATAGAAAATAGAGCAATAGTGTATACAAATAGAGCTCAGGTTGATGTGGGAGAGAGCAGGATATAGCCTGGCTGATTCCTGCCGTATCCTGCTGAAGATAAATCCTTAATCGGATCCTTCATTAGCATGAAGGGTGGAAAAAACAGCTCAAGCCAGAGATTACTTACTAAATGTAGTTAGTGGAAGAAATTATGCATTGAGAAAAATATGAAATCCCTCAAATTAATCTTTCAAATACCTGGAGTTTGACTCTTCTCTCTCTTACACTGGGATAAATCAAGAATAATTCCATTTCAGTGACTTAGACATACTAGCATAATTGGAGAATAAATTGAGCTTGCCTGCTCTCCCAGGATTTTAAAAGATTTACATTTTTAAGGCAAAATTATTTGCACTTCAAATTTTTACTCATACATTCAGAGGAAGAATCATGACCCCATGTCACAGACTGTGACCCTTTAATATATGATCTCTACCTGCTTAAACCCTGGCTGGAGTCTTCTTGCCACTCTGTGGGTTCAATATCAGTTGTCTTAAGTTTGTCTCTGGTTTTAGTATTCACTGCTTAAAAAAAGCCAAACTAGATCTTCATGTTAAGTAATCAGTGAAGCTCTGAAATGTACCTCGTTCTATGTAGTCACTTTTACAGTGTTAAATTCCTGCTTGAAGATTAAAACATCAAACTAGTCATTATTGTATACAGGCAGAGCAGAGTTCCTACTGAATTTGAAAATCTGTCTTTTGATTTTTTGAGGATTTCCCAAACCTTCCACATCCATTGTTCAGCTTCACACAATGCCTTCACATATCTTTGTACTGTCCGTGCACCTCCATTGACTGAAATGTTTTTATGCCTGCCCTGTAGGTTTTTGTTTCTAGCAAGCCTATGTCATAGTTGCTTTCTACTGATTCTCTTCTACATGCAACTGAATATATTTTTTGATATATAAAGAGATAAAGTGTGTTGCATTGGTAGCCTAAGTCATCGTGCCGTATAATATTCCAAAACAGAACAGAACAGTACCGGATTTTCTTACTTTTTTTTTCAGTTAGTTGTATAACTCAGGAGAGCATAACTGAGGAGGATACTGCAGGAGGCATGCTACAGTAAGCATTTATTATTTTGTTCTCATTTCCTATGAGAAGATGAATGCGCTGACATTACCACAATAGAAAATGCATATAGTTGGCAAATGTCCACCATATTCTGAAAGCAGGTTGTTGTTGATGGCAACTTCAATGTGAGCCGTCTTTGTGTGCTTGGGAAGTGTAAGATGTGTGCCTGTTTGAGTTATCACACTAATCCCTGCTACCAGATAGCCTTTCATTCCTGTAACAAAAACGTAATCCTCTGCTGTTACTCGGTACTCATTGTTCTGGTCTGAAGAGGGAATTAGATTAAACAGAAGGCAATTTCTTGTTCCTCCCCTTGCTTCTGGACAAAGAACAACATGGTTCCCATGTAGGCAGTACTTAAATCTTTTGTTGAGAATATCGTGCATGTGCATGTGCACATTTGCACATTTCGTGAGTGTCCTCTCCCTTTAATGGCTGATACAGTTAAAATTGTTTCCACATTTCTAAAATTCCTGCCTTTTTTGTCATTCTTGAAGGTGCCAAATCAATGTTTGTTTACACTGGGGAACGTCCACACACTGTTTTGAACCTTTTTCCACCATCGTATTGTTGGCAAGGGAAAGCAACCTTTAATAAAAAATGTAATTGTTTTTACAGATTAGCACTGGAGAAAGGTGATCTTCAGGCAGTTTTTGTGGGTATAGAGGGTACGTTGGTGAGTGCGGACTGGTAACTAGAATTCTGTGACAATTTGGCACTACTCAACCCCAGAGAGGTGCCTGTGCGATCGATCAGTCACAAATGGGACCACTTGTATTCTTCAGATGAGGTTCCCTGACAAGTTCTTTCTCTTGCTGATAAACGCGTCATTGTATGCAAGGAGAAGATGCCTGCACCGAAGAGAGGAGAGTAGTAACTGTCCAAGAGGAATGTCTTTGAGGGGAAGAACAGGTGAACTGTATGAAGGGGATTTTTTTGCAAATGCTTTACTGAAAGTCCCAGAAGAAAATTTAAGAATTCCCAGCTCTAATTCTGCTTGGATACTTTTCCCTTTTTTCTCCTGAAAAGCTGTCACTTCTATTTATACCCTTTACTTTTGGGGCATTTTTGTACTTTTTTTTAAAAGTGTATTTAAAATACATATCTGTAACATTGAAGCCAATTTATAATGTTCATAGTCACCCCCTAACTTGTAACCACTATGACTGCTTTCTTCAAAATAAAACTGCAAATTTTTCTGAAAGTGAAATAAAAATATTATCTCTGGAAGCCATGCAAAACACCATGCTTTTCTTGGAAAGAAGTGCTAACTGTTCATACAGGTTGTTCTTTACGACATCATTCAGAAAATTTGATTTATTATGGTTGAATCTCCCTTGATGGGTTGAGGAAAAGGAGGCTAGAGTTTCTGTTGGTTTTGGGGGGCTGTTTTTTGTTGTTGTTGGTTTTGTTGTTTTTTTCCTTTTCAGTTGCCAAGAAAGCAGAATACTGTTTTCATTACTAAGACAAATGTCAGAGTATTTTAGCATATAGTTACATAGTTTACAAAACAAACATAGCTGGTCCAATATCTACCAAAATACAAGACTGATAATGCCATAATCTTTGAAATCTGGGAAATGTAGTTCAACAGGAGAAACTAACTTTAGAGACAGATTACATCTTACCACATAACGGAGAAGACACTTGAAGGCATTTATGGTCAGGCTCAGTCACCTGATGGCTGTGGAGCTGTCCATTGCCAGTTGTCTGTACCATGCAGAGGTTCCTCAGACGGTGAAAAGTGGCTGCACTTACGGCAGGAAATGAGAGACTGACTTACCTGCAGTCTGCAAGTGAACGTATGCCCATTAGAAAAATTTATAGACAATGAAATTAATGAAGTGAGAGGTTCACTATTAAGTAACCTCAAAATATTTGCTGAACTTTACATCGGGAGATATGTTTTTCAGCTCAAGTACCTTTGAGTTCTGTGTCAAATGGCAATCTGACCAGTCAGCATTTCACTTTATTAGCACCTGGTAAATAGTCACTCTCCTGTTCTCACATCAGTTTTGTAAAATAAATAAAGATAATTATTGTAATTTCCTGAATAATGGAATTCAGAGCAAAGAGAGACTTATCCTACCCATCTGAAATTCTCATGTGAGAGGTCACTTTTCTGTATGCATTTTCCCTGTCTCTGAAGATATCTGTAAATCTCTTTAAGGCTTGTGCATTGGAGTAACACATAGTTACAAATGTTAAATGGGATATAAATGTATAGAAAAGCATCTGGGAGCAGTTACTTTGATTAATTGGTTCATTGTTTGTGTTTCATACATTACTGAAAGCACAGTGTGTAGATCATCTATAAATCATAATGTGTAAATCAAGGGCAGGCATATTTGTGAGCTTCTTTGGCTAGTTTGGTGCTAAGAATTTGTGTGCATTAAATTTTGGTGTAGTTCTTCTGTAGGCTAGGATTTTGTCTGAGGTAACTTTGTACAGCTGTAAATCAGGAGTGTCTTCATGAGGTCAGTGCAGGCTTTATCGGTGGAAATCTGGTGTCTTCTGGGACTGTGCATCTGTTGAAGAGGATAATTCATGGACTTAACCTCAGTCCTCAATCAGACATTAAAGAGACCTTCAACAGGTTCAGTGGGCTTTAGTTCATCTCTGTACAACTCTACAGGCTTTAAGCTGAGAACATTCCTTCCCTAAGTGACTGGCTCTATGAGGAAGGATGGAGGAATGTAAAAAATGTAAAGCAACACATTGGAGAAGTAATACAAGCTGTGAAATGTGGTATCCCGAACTTCTTTTCTTCTTGTTTTATTTTGCTCAACAGCTTGTCCCCCAGGAACATACAAGCCTGAAGGTTCACCAGGTGGAATCAGTACTTGCATCTCCTGTCCTGATGAGAATCATACTTCTCCACCAGGAAGCACCTCCATTGAGGACTGTACATGCCGGGAGGGATATCGTGTCGTAGGACAAAGCTGTGAAGGTAAGTGTTTCTAGCCAGAAACTGAATGGTCCTGTAATCCACGATGCAGTTCTGGGACAGCTTCATTATTTGTCTTTGAAAGACAAGTCAAATTGCATGCAAGATTTTGTGTGTCTCTCTAAAACAGCGGAAGTACCAAGGTGCAACTAGAATTGGAAATGGAAAAAAAAAAATGTTTTCCTTCAGTAGCCTGCTACATTCCAGCTGGTGTGATAACTCTGTTGTGGTTGTTTAATTATTTAGTTGTTCACTGCCCTGAACTGAAGCCCCCTGAAAATGGTTACTTTGTCCAGAATGTCTGCAACAATTACTTTAATGCGGCCTGTGGGATCCGGTGCAAAGCAGGATTTGATCTCGTGGGAAGCAGCATCAGGCTTTGTCAGCCAAATGGCCAGTGGTCTGGATCAGAGGCTACTTGCAGAGGTATGGATGTGTGCTTGAAAAGTCATTTTCTTTTGGGATCGTTTGTTCTTAATAGTGATTTACTCTGATTGATCCCTGGTTAGGTGTGCAGGTCTGACACTCTTAGATGAAAGAGTCACCTCAGTCATTCTGTTTCCCTCCTTCCTAAAATGATAAGAGGATGTCTACAAAAGAGAACGTAGAGCATTATTTACTAGGTAGTTAGTCAAACATACAGCAAGACCTTGCCACACAAGTGTCTTACAACGGCCATCAGTCTTCTCACATAGCCAGGCATTGGCTTACAGTTCCTTCTTATGAAGAATTAAAGTAGGAAGGCCTTGAGTGTAGTCCTCTGAAGATTTTTGAGTGGAGTTTCACAGGGGAACAACTGACAGTATCCTAGGAGTTTGCTGTAAGGGAGCATCTGCTGGAAAAGTAATAAACAGAAAGATTGAAAGGGAGAAGACATGGGAAAGAACATGCTTAAAAGCATTCTTTATTTGTAGAGCTCTTACAAGTACATAGGAAGACAGTTTGTTTTTTTTCATCACTTGCTTTTACCTGAGGTTCTTGGTTGTTTAGAAGAAGGTGCATCCTCATGCTGTCCTGCCTGGTATTTCCCCCAAGGAGGGCCTGAAAAAGCAAGTAGCAGCCTTCATCTCCTCAACAACCACAGTTTATAGTTTAACATGTTTAACTCAAGTTGCATACACTTGATATTGGTCTGCACACCAGAATCTAGTAAATGAGAAGCAATCACCTCCTACAACTCTTGTCCTGGCCATGAATTTTGGGGAAGAAGTGGAGTAGGTTCTTGGAGGCTTTAGCACTTTATGCTACTACCAACACTGCAGCCCTTAAGGAAACAGCAACTGATGATTCTGAAAGTAGGGATCTGAGGTGCAGTTCCTTGGGACGTTCTTAGAGCAGTTCACTTCTACTTACATTGAAGGGCTGTTCTTCAGATAATCTGGGAAAACTGTCTTCTTATATAGCTTCCAGTAACAGAAGACAGAAAGGATAAGCTTAAAATAAAAAATAAGCTGCTGTCCTGTACCTCTAGGGTGCCTTAAGAAGGCAAAAACAAAGAGATCAAAACACAGGTTGAAGATTCATACCACTTTAGGTAGACTTGGGTACTGGAGAATAGCTCCTGCCTGTCAAAGCTTTTGTTGCACAGTAGTGTAGAAAAGCGGAGAAAGCTGCAGTCAATGACAAATAAAGGATCCTTTATCTTCACTGTCTTTACTCAGCTGGAACTCTCTAGTACTTGGGAAAGCTTCTAGAGCACCTAAAAATATACACCTGCTGGGTGTAGGTGCATGATCTTCCTTTAGCTGGGGTTTTGTTTGGAAAAGTAAGGGAAAAAACTGCTTCGAGGTATTGTCTTGATGTTGAGTCAATTTCATTTGAAACATTGAAAGGATATATTTTTGCCTTTCTCGTGCCCCTCCATCATCCTGAAGACTTCCAATTAAAAAATATATATATTAAAAAATCCTACCTTTACATGTGCTGGATCTGCTACTCTCTATTCATTCGAACTATGGAAGGGAGCAAGATCAAAGACACGGTTTATAGCTGTCTTGTTAATCCCAGGGGTATTTTATCACATAAATTAGGACGGGACCTTAAAGGAAAATCCCTTCTCACTGCTTTGGATTTTGACATTAAACACTCCTCAATTGCTCTGCTAACTAAAATCTGCTGTGCTATTGGAAAGCAATTTATGCAGTTATGTCTTGCAATTAACTGTGACCCATGATAAAAAGCCCTATGAAGTGTGTATGTAATCCTGATAAATGTATTAGGAGAAAACACAGCACAAGCAGAATATACCTTTGTTGTTGTTTTCCCTGACTTTAAGGAAATTTTTACTGGTCATGGAAAGTGCCTAATTGACAAGAGGATGGATTTGTGTTTTAAGACATGAAAACATAACCAGGATAATGTGGGCTCAATTCCCAGTTTCCAGCAGAGCCATACTGAAACTCTGAAAGAAAGTGAACACAGAAACACTGCGGAGGCAGGAGCACTGGGGAGTACAGCTAGCGTGGTCAGAAGAGGTGACTAGGCTTACCAAGTGGTGGAAGCACTCTCCATAGACATTACGTTGCTGAGGTGCTCCTCCTCAGTGCTCATAATTCATTCAGCCTTCCTCAATAATAACCACAGGGCTTCAGGGCTTGGTAGTATTTGCTTCCTTGTACCACAAGTTGGTTACTAAATGCTTCCATAGAAACAATGAAAGAGAAAGCCTATTCTCTTCTGCATGAAGCATGTGTGATTCAGCTGCAAAATGTCATTCCTATTCACTGCACTGCAGTTAAGGTGCAGCTTATTAGAAAGCTGCTCAGAAGTGTTGAGTGTCACTAGCAAGATGGAAATTTCAAGGTCTTTTTTGTACTCTTTCATGCACTCTCTAGTGACTGCCTGTCTGTATGTGTGCATGAGAGGAATAGTATTTTTAAAGAGTGAAGATGAGACAGTGGTAATACGAAGATGTATCAGATGCATCTGAGTGCCTTTTTTTTCTTTCTTTTATATCCAATATACCTAGGTATTCCTGCAGGTTTTTTTTTTCACTCAGATTTCCTATAGCTATGTTCACATACAACATTATTTAATGAATTTTTTTTTTTTTCAGCTTTGAGGGGCTTGTGGTTATAGCCATTTGTGTACACATGATTTCATTTGAAGGAGAGGTCAGCATATTTCCCCTTTTATTCGTTTTAGGGAGTATCGTGCTCAGTTCAGTCCACATGTCCAGCTGCCGGCATGTCTTGTCTCATCAGTATGCACAGTAAACAACTACTGGGAAGACGAGAGAAAGTTGCCAAGTTGGCTTACTTTCAAGTGTCTTTGGAGAGGAGCTTGTGGTCTGCCTCCTACCAAGCAGCAGCTAGGATGGTTTACTTGGTAAAATTGGCATTCCTACCGCAGCAGAGAAGCCATCCACAGCTCTGAAGCCATACATTGTGAGAGCTTGCCCCCTGCCTGCAAGGTCAACAGAAGCTGTAGAAATAGTCCTGAGAAAAGAATAGTTTAGGGAGCTGCAGCCTGTTTGATTACATTTTTGATCAGCCACACTGTTTGCCTTTATGTATGCTTTTCTCCCACTAATAACTTTTGAACCAGTACCCTCCAGCCTTGCCTGAAGATGGTTTTCAATGATACAAGTTTTCCATAGCTTTGGAAAATCAGCAGCTAGTTAGAGAAGAGAGGCATTGTTGAGGGGAAAGGTACGGTAGAACCTCAGCAGGCATCTATCTACTCATTTCGGCTTGCTGTCACCCCGTCATGTATATATATTATCATCATCATCGTATAATTATGTCCAGTCAATGGGTGTGTATGGCTCAGCTGTTCAACGCAGGTGACCCCAAAGGTGTGTATGTACAGAGGGTAGCAAGGGGATGAAAGGAAAGAGCCAGGTACTGGCTGAAGAGGAGAAGGGGAGATAAAGAAAATAAATCGAGGCCTTACCAGTGCCTGCATCAATAAATTAAGGAGTGCCTAAGGATGTTCCCAAGCACTGGGACACAGCCATCTGCTCTGTTAAGCTCTTAGCTTCTTCCCTGGCATGCTCTCAGCCCATACCAGACTGGCAGTTTGGAATTTCCCAA
The DNA here is from genome assembly GCF_964211825.1 of Aythya ferina. Taxonomy (NCBI): domain Eukaryota; kingdom Metazoa; phylum Chordata; class Aves; order Anseriformes; family Anatidae; genus Aythya; species Aythya ferina. The sequence goes on from NC_140299.1 coordinate 73,842,943, forward strand.
ACTGTCAGGCGCAGCTGGGGAATTAGAAACATAAGAAAGATCCAAAATTTTCCATAGGATTGCATTTGCATGCAATCCTGGAGGCTGATAGACTTTACTAGCATAGGTTACCTGGTGCCAAATGTCTCCAAAGGTTGGGAACTTTCCTGGGGATAATGAATTTGCTAACTTACATCAGAATTTAGGATGGTGTAGAATTGTGTTCCTAACCTCATACGTGTTACATAAGACACTCTCTCAAGAAAAGGAAGGCATCAATCATTCCAGCCCTAATCCCTAACTCTGTTCCAACTTCTGTGACTAGTGTACAAAACAGTACCTTCCCTATCCCTGAAAACCTTAGGACTAGAGTTACTCCCTGGGTTCTCAGTGTTGCAGAGTGAACTTTTTTTTTTCCCCCTTTGCAGTTCGGACATGTCCCAAACTTCGGGCTCCTGAAAATGGTCAAATTAATTGTTCAACAGCTGACGTCTCCTATAAGACAGTATGTTTACTGACCTGCAATGAAGGCTATGAAATAGAAGGAAATGCCAAACTCACCTGCCTGGGAACCTCACAGTGGGATTCAAAGGAGCCAAAGTGTGTGGGTAGGTATCTGGTTGCACTCTGTTCATGTCAGAGCAAAGCCTTTCCTGATGTGCTGTCGTAAGTGAGAAACTCTAACAATTTCAATAGCTGATGAAGCCAAGGTGAGAGTGAGAATTTGTTTATGGGTGTTTCATACAGATTTTAAAGTTTGGGAGGGGTGAAACCATTTGTAAATGGAATAAGCAGGAAGATTAACATTCAGATCTAGCACAGACAACCAATAGCCAAAAGGTTGTTGAATCTGGCGAGTCACTGTGATGTGATAAGTTGTAAGAAACACACATCTTGTAGACTTACACCACAGATTAACTGTGAACAAAGAGGTTTGAGTTACCCTCTTAAAGCCAAAGGCTCAGGTGTGTCAGACAGGCATTGTGAGTGCCAAACAGAGTTGTGGCTGTTGTTTGTGATGAACTCACAGCAGGAAATAAGTTGAGAAATATTAGGAACCAAAACACTAAGGCAGAATTCAGAGGTCACACCAAATGTGCAGCAGTAGGTAGGCATATATTGCTGTTCAGACACTTTCAGTTACACAGAGAAATAAAGGATGGTAGATTTCTGAAGTACCCAGTCGAGACTACTGACAGGTACTGAATTCACTTAGAAGCTTAAGAGGAAGAAATAGCAGCTAAAACACTTCTGAGGTTAGACTGCAAGAAAAAGAGCACAAGCTTAAAAGTCCAACATTTCAAAAGCTGATCTGGTGCCGACTAAAGCTTGAGTTAAGTACATGCCACCTGGCTCCAGTTAGGGTAATGCTGGCGGGGTAATTTGGGTTGAACCTGTGACTATTTTTGAACTACAGTCCTAAAGATGTGGACTTTGCTTGAGACAAGAATAAATTTCTAACTGTAGATATGTGTTCTAAAATCAAAAAGTATTAATTTATCAGGAGAGTTCATTAAGAGATCCTAATCTCTCTTCTGTTGAAGTCAGTGTAAAAACTTCAATTAACTTCAAAAGGAAGGGACCCTGAAATCCTGTTGGAAGATTATAATTGGAAGATTAACTATATTCATCAGTTGAACTCATCCTTCCTAGCTTAGCATTTTGATTATTAAAATCCATCTCTTCCCTGTATCAGATTTCTTCACACCATGCAATTTTCCTTCCGTGCCCGGATTACCCTTGGCAATGGCTTATTTTTGCTGAATCTGAAAATCCAGTATAAAAGTAAGCTTTGGTTGTCCCAGAGGGAAACGTGTGAGCTAGAAACAGCCTCTGCCATCAGGCTTCCTGAGATTCCTTCTCAGTACTGGTGTGTGGAGTTTCATTCAGAGAAAGATGTAAACGAGGAGACTCTTAAGAGCATGTCCCCTTCAAAACGTATCCTTCGTACTCATTTTCAGAACGTTCATCATTATCATAGAAGTGTTCCCTATTTATTTTTAATCCAAGCAGTTTCTAACTATTATTTGTCATCTGCTGGATGAAAGAAACCAAAAATCCTTGTGTATTTATGCATATGTAGTTAATAACTTATCTATTTCCAACCCTTCTGTTGACAAAATGAAGTGGGATTAGGGTCAGTCTCCTGCCTTGGAACAGATCTCTTGGATCGCAGGGTACACTTGTAGCTGTTTTTCTGAGTGCTTTCCAGTTTGAGTGGACATCAATGCAAAGTTTACCAGATTTAAAAGTTAGCTCTGTAAGACTGTACTACAACCATCTGTAAACATAATTGCCACAGTGTCATCACATAATCTGGATTGTTTACAGGCACTTCTGTGAGGTCTGTTTCATATACGTTTTTTTCCAAGAGAGTGGAAGTTAATGTTTATTTGCTATTTGCATGTATTTTTAAGTCTTTTTTTTTTTTCATGGTGTTTGCAATTAGTTAGCTTTGCGTAGGTTGCATTACATTACAGACTGCTTAAAAACGAAATACTTGCTAAAAGGAAAGGCTTTATCTTCTGTCCAAATTGAAAAAAATATATTTCCTCAGTCATGTTCTTGTGTTTCTTCACCCTGTGATGAAGGCCTAATATTAAGCACATTAAAATTAATGAACTTTGCAGGATACCGTTCCCCTTGCTTTGTTCAAGTGTTCATGAAGAAAGATAAAATCCGGATGCCATCCAGGGTGTTGATGCCATCTAGTGTTAAAAAAATTAGTACTCCACAATTCTAATAGCAGTTGACCGATAACGTTCCCTGAAATGTCTTTGTAAAGGGGTTGAAGGAAGGAAGCGTGATTTGCTTGGTAATCTATTTGTTAGTTACTGTATTGAATCATCTTGGTCTCTTAGAATCATAGACCAGCCCAGGTTGGAAGTGACCCTGAAAGATACCATCACTGTTCCTCAGAGTCCGGACTTCCTGGTCAGCTTTATCAGACCATGTAACTGAGCACAAATAAAAAAGCCAAACAACAATAATACAGCTTATTTGTTTGTTTGTTTGTTTGTTTCTGGTAAAAACCTGTCCCACTTTAAACAGATTCCCTGTGGCTAGATATGCCAAAGGTTATCCTGAAACTTTGTCTGATTGTGCTCTGCTAGGGTCTTGCTAGTATACTTGGAAACATCTTTATCAGGACTGTTAACCACTAAGCCAAGAGCTGTAGTTTTCTTTTTCCTACACTGTGCCTTTTACAGCCTTGCTTCTACTTATTCCCTGAGTACCATTCATCTTAATGCTTTTAGCTTGTCCTTTCAGACATTGTTTTTTTCCAGTTTGTGATCTTTCTTCTATTTGTCAGTATCCTTCCATGGTGACCAACCAAAGGTTAGATTTTATTTTTTTTCTGATGGAGTTGTTCTGCATTTCACAGCCAAAAGCATCTACCTGCAGTGAATGTGTTAACATTTACAATCTTTGCAGCCTGTTGAAATATCTGTTCTGAAGCTGCAGCCTGTTGCAGTTATTAATTGCTTAGACTTAGACACATTTTCAGTATTGCGAGTTTAGAGGACAGGAAATACTTAAAATGCTTAGAGTATTTAAGATTTGTTTCATGCAGAAGAACCAGTTTTCAGTGACTGCTGCATATATGGGGAGAATATATGCCCCTTCTTTGGGAAAGAAAAGGGATATGTACTGTTTTGAATGTGAATCACTTCTGTGTCATTAAACCATCACTAAGAGATGAACAGAGCTTTGCCTTCTGTAGCTGTGTTGTTTTGTTCTGTGTGTGTACCTTTGTGTAGAAACTTTCCTGCTTTCTTCACCAAATAGCTAAAGAGTTACAGTTCTTCTCATTTGCTATAGTCAATGAAGCATTTTTCTTGTGTCTTTGTTCATTACCTGTTGGAAGAATCACTCCTGAAAGTCTGCTTATCGGAATTAATGTGATAAACATTTTTGTCCTGTTTGTTAATGACTGCGTGTTTGAAGTAAAAATAATACTCCTTGTCTCACATGGTAAAAACAACAGCTCAAAACTGAATGAGGCTGCGAGAATTGGACATGTTTACATACATTGCATTGTTTGGAAGTTTACACTTCAGTGCAAATATTCTTCAGATTTTGTATTGAATTCTAGTTACAAAACAGTTCAAAACCTCAATTCTAAGCCTCAAAGCAATCATCATCCCTTCTTAACATTGGAGGGATGTTCAGCTGCCTTTTATTGTTACCCTCAATCTTTGCATCTGGGTCTGAACACAGTCAAGACCAATCCTAGTTTCACTCAGTTTGAAGTACAGTAGGCAAAATCACATGCCATATCTCTGATCTCAGGTCAGCTCATGGCATGGTGTCCTTTTCTGTCTCTCATCCTTATTTACATTATTTCATTTAATGTAAAAGCTGTACAAGAAGGCAACAAATGCAAGACCATTGCTCGAAAGAGCTGATTTCCATAGAAAGCAAGGGAATGCAACTTCAAAGTAATCATGAAAGATCAAGTTGTTTAAAAAAAAAGGTGGCTGGGGGGGAGGGAGAGCGAAATATAGTGGAGCCACATGAAGAATATCTTTGTGTCTCACTGAAAAGCATAAGCAGGAAAATCATAGAAACACAGAATCATAGCATGGTTTGGGTTGGAAAGAACCCTAAACCTCACCTCATCCAACCCTCCTGCCATGGGCAGGGACATTTCTAGATCAGGGTGCCCAAGGCCCCATCCAGCCTGGCCTTGAACACTTCCAGGGATGGGGCATCCACACCTTCTCAGGGCAGCCTGTCCAAGTGTCTTATCACCTTTATCGTGAAGCATTCCTTCCTTATTTCTAATCTAAATCTACTCTCTTTTAGTTGAAAGCCATTCCCTCTTGTCCTGCACCTATACCCCCTGACAAAGAGTCCCTCCCCAGCTCTACTGTAGGCCCCCTTTAGGCACTGGAAGGCCTCTCTAAGGCCTCCTCAGAGCTTTCTCTTCTCCAGGCTGGATCCCAACTCCCTCAGCCTGTCTTTACAGGACAAGTTCCAGCCCTCTGATTGTCTTCGTGGTCCTCCTCTGTACCTGCTCTAACAGGACCTGGTGTCCTGGATGCTGTTTACTTCAGTAAGCACTGGAATACAGAATTTGAGTAGTTTCTACTGTTTTATACACTCACAGTGCGTGCAGACTCGTGAATTAAAGGTCTGTATGTTTTGTGTTCCCTCTGAGTTGCCATATGACTTAATTTGCAGATTTGTTGGAATGTACTTTTTTACATATGTCAGTTAAAAGATATGTCTTAATGGTCTCTTGTAGAAATGCGTTGCCCCACCTTCCAGAAACCAGCAGGAATAACAGTTTTCCCTCCAAGATGTGGGCTGGAACCAGCTGTTTCTGGGACTGTGTGCCAACTGAGCTGTCCCCAAGGATTCCTCTTGTCTGGAGCTAGAGAAGAACTAAGGTGCATTTCATTTGGGAGATGGAGTGCAAACATCCAGGAGGCTCATTGTAAAGGTAGAGACCAGCACAAAATACTTCTGTGTACACATGCGCAGAATTGAAGGGAAACAGGAATAGCTGAGAAAAGACAGATTTGAACTGGGGAAAGCATGATTTAAGCAGTATGTAAGAAGTGTTGTCCATACCATTATAGCTTGGTTCTCAAATTTACTTGAGTTAGTAATACTAATGTGAAATACAAAGTTTGCTTAAGTGCATTCTTAAAAGCGTTCATTGTTGGCTGTCACTCCTTGGATGAGAAGTACAAGAAGGATGAGGTGTGGGGACACTGCCCACTAAAAGGCCTGATGTGAAGATAAATTTGAAATTTCAAAGTAAAAGTGAAAGATCTTAGCTTAAACATAGTCAGAGTGGAACCCACACTCCTATTAAAACAGCAGTAACAGTAATGCTTCCAGTGATTTAGCACAGACTTATGTAAGCACTGTAGTCTGAGCAGACCTGTACTGACTGTGCAAGTCCTGGCTGATACACAGGGTATGGAAGGATGCTTCTTTTCAGTTGGCTCTGACCTGACTACAGCTGTAGACGTGTCCTCAGTAATAATAGCACACAAGAGTCAGTGCCAAAACTGACGGAAAGAAGTGCACAGAGTCTATAGAGGAGCAGGAAATCGTTGCTTGCATTTGAAGGGTCCTGCCGTGTTTGCCTAATTCTAGCATTGTAAGGTTATTTATTCTCTTACATGCATGCACACTGAGTTGGAAGGAGTTTGACTTTGGATTACAGGAGGACACAAGTGAAAGTGTAATTTGTCTGGAAATAGGCTATTCACGTCTTTGTGAACCACTGTGCTCCTAGAGCTAATGCTTCCACCCCAAACAGGGGCCTTCACCAGCCACTGCATGAAAGAACAGGACAGAAAACAGTTATGGCAGTCGTCTTGCCAAGTCACTACAGAAACTGAGGTGGGAACTTTTTCCTCTGCAGTGGCCAAGGAGATTTTATCCTTTCCTTTAAACATATCATTTCCCACTCTGTGATGTACCACATTGTTTTTCTGAATCTCTGTGTAAACCTGTGCCAAACCACAGTTTTTAATATTTGATGGGATCCCAGCACAGGGTTACGAGCTGAAGCATTTGGATCAAGATAAAGCAGCATGGCTTGGGTTCAAGCTTTTAGATATTACCAGTGCATAAAACCCTAAAGTAAGAGGCACCAAGAACCTCTGAAAGTTATTCTTCTCTAGTAAAAATGAGCAGTGGCCTCTCGGTTGCTTTCAGTCTTATTATTGTCTCTCTCTATTTTGCTGCCAAAATATTTTCCCAGTTCAAAACAGCCATTTTCCTTCTGACTTATTTATTAGCCTTTCTACAAAATTTCACTTTTAAATGGAATTTGCTCCAGCCTGAAGGCTGTGGTCAGGGGAGTGTGAATTATAACTGGTAGTTATTAAAAGAGTTCACTTCTACTAAAATTTTCATCAGAATGAGTTCAGAGGAAGGCAAAACCACTTGTATTTATTGCTTTGCACTCTTAATTACAGGGGTTTAATTGTCTGACTTATGTCTTTACTGGAACTATGTAGTAATAAAAATGTAAGTGGTATCAGTCCTGAGTTGTTTTAAAGCCTCCTGGGCATGGATGAGTTCAGAGCTGAATGCTGTCCTTGTCTCATGAGTCTTGAGACCATTTATCAAACAATACTACAGCAATAAAATAACTTGACCACAAATGTTTTGAGAGGCCCTGTGCCAGGGAGATGAAGAAATACTTTGTCGGAGAAACTTTGAAGCTTAAATATTGGTGGTGATGTTACCCATATCGTACCACCAGTACTTTGAAATCATTCCACATTGTCACATATGTCACAATAAGAGCTCATTAGTCCTAGTCAGTACCTTGTAGAAAGCATTTATTAAACAACATTTCCAGTAACTGTTGACAGAAATCTTGTTAGTGCTTCTTTCAAGTCAGCTCCACACTATGTTACGGGGCATTTGAGAGTGACTACTGGCTTGCTCATGGTACATATCCTGTCAGAAATAATTTTCTTTATGTCACTGATGATCAGAAACAAGTGTTTACATCTGTATGTGTCATGTGTGTGGGCAGTGAAAGGATAGAGAAGCCATTCCTTCTTAATGAGTAGATGTGTGTAATGAATAGATGAATAATGAAACAATTAATTCTGTCTTATTTATGCTTTGTTTTATGGTTGTATGCAGAAACCAGAATCTCATTGTGTTAGGTGATGTTCAAAAATAAAACAAAACAGTCACTTCTCATGTAGAATTTACTGTTTATATAAGAGCCAGTAAGCAAGAATTAAAAAGAGGCAGAGACAGTACCTTTGCAAAAACGTGTATATATTCCAGGCAACACAAAAAAGCAGTAGTTATAACAACTTGAAGTCTAACAATTACATAGATTTTATTTCTATAATACCACATATAAAATATTTGTCTTCTGGATCAGATATTGAAGCTCCTTGGATCCGCTGTCCAGAAAACATTGAGACTGAGACCCTGGAACATCAGAACTCTGCTAATATCAGCTGGCAGATCCCAATAGCTGAGGATAACTCTGGAGATGAGGCAAGTTAAAACCTTTACATTTGTCTGGGTGCATTCTTTTTTAGCTAGTTATTTCCAATTAATTTTCTGAACCACTGGAATTTCTTTCTTGTGACAAGCAGGAGTAGAAGACAAATCTGCTGAAAACCTTGTATATTGAGAATTCAGCATTTTCTGTCCCGTTTAGGATTATGTAGTCACAGGACACTCTGCATGGTTGATTTATGTGGTCAAAAGGAGGAATGTGCCCTTGTTTATAAAATGGAGACAGCTGCTTTAAAATTAGCTCTTAGAATGTGAAGGAGTTTAATAAATGCTTCTCAAAAGGAAGTAAACCAGTTCATTAATCTAAAAGGCTAACAAGAGTACACTGTGATAAGTAAAAACGCATTTCAGCTTCCCAAATGAGAAAGAAAAATCCCATTTTCTTATCCTATGCAAGGTTCAGACATGGGCCTTTGGCTACTATGGGTATCAGAGGTCTAGGAATGGAGTTTAGGAAAATTTGCTCCAGAGCTATTTCATAAAGAGTAACATTCCCTACAGGCTCAGACATGATCAAGTTACAGCAACTGTGAATGAATTATCATGAGTCAGCAGAGGAAGGGTGGCTGTATGTATGTATGCCCTGAATTTGCTGCGAACGCAGGAGATTCTTGCATTTGGAAACTGTGAGCAATCCCAGGAAAAGAGGTTTAAGTTCCCACAGGTTTTGGAGCAGCACAGCCATAGTCAGATACTGTAGCTCTGCTGACCCAGAGTCATTCACTGAGCTGTAGAATTGAAGTGCCTTCACCTACAGTTGTAGCTGGTTTGTCAAAGCCACAGTGGCTCAGATGAAGCCAGTTCTCTTCAAGAGAGGTTCCTTAATGCAGTTCAAACCCGTATGAAAGAGCTGTAGTCAGCAAGTAGGTGCTATTACTCCAAAAGCAGGGTTCTTCTGCGGTACTGGAATGTATTGAAGCATCTGTGGGCTATTAACTCATACAAATATGTAAATTAAAGCTGCATCTGCAAGTACTCACGGCACACAACCGTCTGCCCCACACATCTCCCAGGTCTGCTGCCCTTGCTGCTGGAAACGTGAAGTGCAGACAAAGCAGGTTCTGAGCTGACACAGTTCGTGTGCAGCGTAAGGAGGCAGACAGGAGCCTGTCTCAGACTGTCTTACTGCACAGTGCTGCAAACTTCAGCAGATCAGGGTCCAAATCCTGACTGAGTAAAGTTGCTATAAGGAAGGTAGTCTTGGGAAGGGAAGAAAGGCACTCTCTTGCAAAGTCCACTCTCATTACTTGAAGAGGCTATTAGCATTATGCAAGAGCAGGGTCAACATTAAAGGATACCATTTTGTGCCCATTTCTTGTAACATATGAGTGTTATGAATACTGGCCTGTTTTGTTTGTTGTTGTTGTTGTGTTCTTTTTAAGTAACAAGTGTCTTCCTATAAAAGGTGTCAGTGCACGTTACCCCAGCTTTCATACCACCGTATCTCCTCCCGATTGGCGAAGTTGCCATTACTTACACAGCAGTTGATAAGTCAGGCAATGAGGCAAGCTGTACATTCAGTGTCAAGGTTATTGGTAAGTGCTGTTAAAAACTGTTGGGGAAGAGTCTGTCATGGTTGAAACCTTCTCATTCTGTGCAGAAAAAGATGGTGGATCACCACGGCCTTTCTGTGTACCTGGATAAATCCAGAAATAATGCCATCTCCATAAATGCATTGCTGATCTTGGGCCACAGTTCACATAGCATGCAGTCATTGCTCCCACACGTTCAGTTTGGGTTGTTTTTTGTTCTGTTGTTCGTGTGAATGTTAAGATTATTCCTTATACTGATATATGAAATGTTTTTTTTGTGCTGCTGCTTACTGCCTTTATCATATACGTCTTCTTTTTTCTTCTTCTTGAAAGACTCTAAGAATTTCCATGGTTCCTGCACACTGCTGATGCAAATCATAGTTCAAGTATTTTTGCCAGACAGTTTTGTTATTCCACAGTCCTGTTAAACAAAGTTTGCTATGTAGAAAGCAAACAGAATGCAGAAACCATGACTTCAGCCAAAGAAATTGTATTGTATTACTGCTGTGCCATTCCCTTAGTGTCTATGAGATGTAGCAGTTACTCACAGGTGCACACCTAACTTTATTGTGTCTTCTGATGCAAACTTAAAACTGCTTTTTACATGACTTCTGATTATACATTTCACTTGAGTGTGGCTGCAGTTCAGTGAGCTAATGTCATGCTGTCCCTTCAAATTCTGTAGATGCAGAACCTCCTGTAATTGACAGATGCAGATCTCCACCACCCATACAGGCAGTAGAGAAGGAGTACCCAGCAACATGGGAAGAACCACAATTTTCAGACAATTCAGGTGAGATAGTGCACCCAAAAAACGCACACAACTGTAAAATTGTAGAGAGTTTCAATCTGCTCACTCTTGGAGTTTGTGATTTTATTATTATTATTTATTTTTAAGAGCACATCATTTGGAAGAGAAGACCTGCTACCATTTCTTTCTCCATTTGTTGAGGTTGAGTGTGAGCAACCATGTTTAGCTCACCGATATTCTAAGTTGTCTTTTAACTCTTCTAGGTGCTCCACTGACTATTGCTAGGAGTCACGCACCTGGAGATCTCTTTCCAATAGGAGAGACAACAGTACAGTACACAGCCGTGGATTCCTCTGGCAATAACAGGACATGTGAGATTCACATTGTCATCAAAGGTTTGTTGTCTTCTGCCTGCTGGCACAGTTCAATAACGCATTAGTCATGATGTGGTACTACAGCTTGGTATTCTCAGACCAGCAAAAGTGTATGGCTTTGTTGTAACTGAATATCATAAACAATGCAAGTCAACTCCAACCTTCATTCAGTCTCCAGTTTTCTTTTGGGTATTCCTAGTTTCTGTGGGAGTAACTTGAAAGCAGTTAGGATATCAGTTAGTACCTGTGAATAAATTACCTAAGCAGCAAGCAGTGAATTTAGCCCTATAAGGTCAAATTAGGTGTAAAAGCGATGAAATTAGTATTAATTAAAGCAGTAAAACTTCTGGTAATGGATCCAGAAGTGACAAATACAGTGTGAAATGAATTAATAGGTGTTACTGAAGCCTAACTTGAAATCCGTACTTAAAAAGGAAAAAGATATGGAAATATTTTTCTAATCACCTACAAATACTGTAGCAGACACTAGAACATGCTTTAGGTTTTAGAAACTGTCTTTATCTATATATATACTTACATGTTTGTGTTGCTTGCACAGACAGCTTTTCCCCACAGTTTACGTTCTTCTTTAGAACTCAATTTGGCAGATAAAGAATGAAAACTGTACTCTCTCTCTGCCCTCTGGTGCTTATGTCTCAGTTGAACATCTGTATAAACAAATGGTATTGAAGAGAGTATCTAAAATCATGTAGACTGGACTTTTGGTTATAGCTTTACAAAAGGTAAATTGCAAATGGATGTGCTACTTGCAGATTTGCTTTTGTAACTCTTAGCAAGGACAAGCCAGTTTGTAGAACTGGTATTATTTCAAGTCTGCACCACACCAGACTTTTTGTGGTCTCTGTGCTCCTAAGATGTTTTCAGATGTTCACAATCTCATTCAAATTTGGACTTAACATAGGTTAGAACTGAGATTTGATTTGGTTTAACCCAGTGGGCAGCTAAATGCCACTCAGCCACTTGCTCGCTCTCCCCAGGTGGGATGGAGGAAAGTATTGGAAAAGTGAAAGTGCAGGAAGTATCCTGGCTGTGTCCCTTCCCAGCTCCTTGTGCACCCCCAGCCTCCTCCTGGTGGTACAACACAAGGAGCTCGAAAGGCCTTGGGCAAAGCTCTGTAAGCACTGCTCTGCAACAACTAAACATCAGTGTGCTATCACCAGTATTTTCATCAAATATCCAAACCACAATATCATGTGAACCTTTATGAAGAAAATAACTCTGTCCCAGCCAAAACCATGACAGGTTTTGTAGTCAGTCAATCCTGAGATGATTTTGATAAGTCTGTGTGTTGTTGCAACAGTGGAGAATGGACAGTGCTCAGTTTTAGAATTCAGGGTGCAATACAGTTTACTATAATTCATTATATGACAGTTCATGTACAAATTTAGATTTTTTTTTTTATTACTTCAGTGGGTATGTACTTGAGTGTGCAAATTTGAAGTACAGGTGATTTTGAGTCTTGCATTATGGAGTTGTTTTTTTTAATTTCTCATATGTATCACAATATTTTTTTCTTTTTTTATTTTTCACGTTTCTGGTTTCAAATTCAAAGACAGATTTTGAGAATAATTTAGTAGTAGTCTGATTCGGGTTTTTTTGGAAGTAATGAATACCACAGGCTTCAACTGCAACTTTTTGGAAATGCTGTTTTTCCATGTGTTTATTTAATTCACCAAATTCATCAATAAGCATCTTCGTATTTTTTTTATTTGTTTTCTTTTTACTGTTCATAGGTTCTCCCTGTGAAATTCCTTTTGAGCCCACAAATGGAGATTTTACATGCACATCAGATGAAAAAGGTGTTAATTGCACTTTGCACTGTGCAGAGGGTTACAGCTTTTCAGAAGGATCAAATGAAAACTACTACTGTGCATATGAGGATGGTGTCTGGAAGCCACCTTATTCTCCAGAGTGGCCTGACTGCTCTTGTAAGTCTAACTGTTGTTATTTTTAGCCTGTGTTTTGTGAAATGAATCTGCATCTTATCAAGCAATGTGTTTAATGCTGAAGTAAATGAAAATATTTTAGAAATTACAACTGTAATATGATATAATGATATGTATAATGATAATGATAAAGCTGTATAATGATAACTAATCTTCTCTGCTTCCAAATTGTTACAAGCATTGAAAATGAATGCATGGAAGTCCCTAAACGTATTATTACTTCAGAAGATTTCTAAAATACAAAAATAGTCGATTTGTATCCTGGAAAGCACAAGATAACAAAGATGGCAAAGCAGAAAAGGCTTATCAATAGTTTGTCTGTGAACACTAACAGTGCCTTTTCAACAGGAATTTCAACAGTATTTGCAAATTAGCAGTGCAAATGTATTTGCAAAATCAGTGCATGCTGTAGTTACATGCATACTTACCACCAAATCAGAAGCTTGTATGTCTATCCTTTGAGAGGAACACATACAAAACTTTAGTTATGAACTGTCTCAGCTTCAGTGACATTCCAAAAATAAGTATATGAGATCTAGATATGAAGTTAGACTTGGCATCACATTGCATCCACTTCAGTCAGAATGGATTCTTTGGTTCCAGCAAATAGCAGTGTTTCAGCTGTGAGCAAATGGAAGTTATGTTTCATAGCTATTTATCAACTGAGATGCATAACGTGGACACTTAGGAGCTTTGCTCCTTTCTTCATATTTAGCCTTGCAGCATTAGTAATAGTTCTTTCAATATTTTTTTTCTCTCTCTCTATAGAAATAAGAGTGCAGTTTAGGATTTTGACAGCTCACAAGTTTTTCCATTAAGAAAATGCTGGAAAATTAAATTTAAGAAAATTTCCATTAAGAAAAAGTATGCCATTTTCCTTTAATATCTTACAGCTTTCCCATTAAGCCATTGTGGAAATTTGATGTCTGTCAAGGGGTAATTAGTGTATTTTCATATTTGTCTGCATTGGCTGAGATGTGTATGATATTTTAGGGAAACAGTCATGTTTTCATGTATATATACTGTGAATTTGAGTTGCTGATTTGAAGATAATGCTTCTTAGCTTAGTATATTCCAGTTTTAGCCAGTCCTCTGAAACTATTATGCTGACCAATAAAAAATCTGCTGCAACGTTTTTCAGTAAATCGTTTTGCAAATCATGGGTTCAAATCCTTTGAGATGCTCTACAAAGCAACACGATGTGATGACAACAGTCTTCTAAATGGCTTTTCTGATGCCTTCCAGAGTGCACTTGGTAAAATGGTAGGTTAGTAAATACTACTTCCTTTTACATACTTTTATTAAAAAATACAATTTCTTGTTGCTTTTCCCAGCTAACTAATTTCAAACATGGAAAATATAGTGGCAACTTGGAAATGAAATCTGTGCTTTTTCAGAAGATGACGAGTCTCCTTTAAAAATAAAGAGGATGCACTGCCATTTTAATGTAACTCAGTTTAGTCTTCAATCTGAAGTTATTTAGGACAGAATTTATAGAAGTGTCTGTGTAGCCTATGGACCTCATACACAATAGATTTTCAGCTGGATTCTAAAGAGAACATGTGCATTTTGAAAAACCCACTAAACTGTCCCCTAACCTCAGTGTTGTTTGTGAAAGTGATGATAAAATATCCTCATTTTGTACATAATATGTATAGCATATATTTAGATAATACAAATGGATATAAATGTATAGAGATAGATAGAATCCACATTTTGTGCCCAAGTCTGGGCACTTAAGTGTTAGTGACTTAAATCATTTTCTCAGGTTTACTTTAGTTTCTGAATTCTAACTCTTATTAGTAAGAACTACGTAGTGATGAATTTGAAGGGGTAGCATGTTTCTTCTCTGCAGTGTCTCTTGCTTTCCACTTCAACGTTACAATTCTCCCTCTGCAAAGCAGAAGCAGCAGGCCTTTGAGCTATGGTCTAAGGAGCTGATGTCTGGGCCTAGCATGATAGCATTGTTCCAGAAAACAACACTGGACAGTTACAGTTTTTTTGCAGGCCAAGGCCCGTATGCTAAAAGCTTCGATACTAACTAAAAAGCATTATTAGCACATCCAGCTAATGGGCAGCCTCCTGCAACTTTAGAATTCATGGCAGTAACCCTGGTCAAAAGGCTCAAAACTTAAATGAAACTTCCAATAATCTTATACACTTCGACCTGAATATTTGTTACTCTCTTGCCTTACCTCAGGTTTGTTCTCTTCCAGTAGAAAAATTTGCTAAGTTTTAAAAGGCGGGAAAAATTAGCAGGAGCCATCTTTCCAATGGAAAACAATATACAGAAGAAGAAAAAAAAAAAAAAAGCAATCCCAGAACACATACTAGAGCCCAGCTTGCTTGAAATCATTCTGGAAAAAGCAAGAGAGATTTTATCAAGAACAATGTATTCATCTGTTCTTATTTTATGTCCCTTGCCTTTGTGGAGAGAGGAAGCTCTACAGAAACCTCTCCAGTATTGTGAATTTTCTGTGCTGTGGTTTCCAGCTATATCACAGTGAAAACTCAGCAATTAGAAAGAGTAGGCCTTAATTACTGCAACTTCCCACCAGCAGAACTCTTCAACACTGTGATGGGCAGCCGTATTTCTCACCACTGAATGGTTTGCTTAACCAGAAATGCTTCTTCACTTTATAGTATGTTTCAGGATGAGCTTTTCCAAGGTTCTGAAATCATTTTTGAGTTATGGCCTTCAGTTTGTGGTGCAGTATGCAACTACTGGTTTCCCAGACCAGGAAGAAAGAAAAGGAAATTAAGTAAATCACATGCAGGCATCCAGAGCTTACATCAGTTTTCCTGAGCAACTACTTTTATATCCTATTTGAAGGACTGTCCTCCACAGATGATTTTCTCTGTCTTCTGAGATCTCTTGGAGATATACATTGAGTACCTTCCCACAGGCAAGGAGAGATGGGTATGAAGAAATAAGGTTTGAAAGCTAGAAGCAAAGTGATGGCATTATTGCAAACCTGACAGAATTACAAATTACATTAGCTGGAAAACCTGTAGGTGTTTTCAAACCTGTGAGCACATGCCATTTTTGAGAGGAAGAAACATGCCTGAACTTTCTGCTGGATTTTGGGGTTACCTATGCAAGAGTGGTTAACACCATGGACATAGACAATCATAGAATCATAGAGTATCTCATGTTGGAAGGGACCCACAAGGATCATCAGCTCCAACAATTTCACTTATAGAATAGACCTTTTACCAAAAAGAAAAAAAAAATGTATGCCTCCAGTTTACATTTTAATTCCTGGTTGTATAAATAGAACATACTTGTTTCAGCAGACCTTGCCAGTATTGTAAGAGACATGAAAGGAGATGTGTAGTGTCAGAGAAAGGGCAAGACCAGTGCTTTATATTGTAACAAAGTTTCTTTAAGTTGGGGATGAGCTATGTGATTTTATTTTTTAACATTATTATTCTTTATGTTGGAAGGTCCCATCGTTCTGTAATGATGTTGATGATGTTGACTGCAGATTGGAAGAACAGACACAGAAACATTGCTTGGAATACAATTACGATTACGAAAATGGATTTGCCATTGGTAATTACCCATTGCATAGGTTGTTAGCCATCCAGGCTTCATGCAGTATAATTTATTTTGTTCTGAAATACTGCAGTGTGTTGTGTGGAATATCTAATGAAAATAATTGTAGCATTCAAAATATTAAGCGATTAGCAATAGACTTTCTTATGGAATTATGTGCTCTCTGTTTGCAGTACTGCTTTCTATTCTTTCTTTACTTTTTTTTCTGGGAAGGAAAAGTTTAATGAGATGCCTCATGGTAGGAAGAAAAGCATGTACATACATGCACATGCGGAATGCCACAACCTTGCTTGGTTAGCCTGGAAGAAAGCAACTTTGTTTAAAATATACAGCAGTTTCAAACCAAGAAAAAAAAAAAAAAAAAAAAAAAAAAAAAAACACAACAGGGATTCTAGGGATTGTTAAGAGAATGAGGACCCTTTTCATCCTTCATGCTGGTTCCAATCAACACAGAGCCCTCAGAGTGTACAGTCAAAGCATAAATTTGCAAGTTAGCTGTGAAATAACTTCCCATAAGCAAGGGTAGCTTTTTGCAGGATGACTGTAGGTATGCTGGTGTGAAAGCCATAGCAGCCTTACTCCTTGCTCCCACTTTACTTTTCGCCAAGTAAGTTGTCATTTTCATTCCAATCTCAGACAGGTTAGCATCCGTGTTTCACTTGGCTTTTCTGAGTCCCTTGGGACTACTTAGAGCATAAAGGCTAAAAGCTGATAGTGAGCTAACGTCATCTTAGCATGAGGCATTTTGGCAGATCAGCGTCAGAATACAGTATTTTACAGGACTGTGGCTTTTTTGTAAATTCATAGTGGGATTACTCTGGTACAGCTTCCTGCTTACTCTCACCTTTTAGACATGCTTCACTCAGTTTGAGAGGACATTTGTTTGTAATCAGATGCAGGGAACTCAGGGCTCAATTTGCAGTTGTCATCAGGGAAAAAGCTGTCGACAGCTAGAACTAATTTGTAAAGTCACTTGGTGGAAACAGTATTATGGAAATGAGGTATAGGCTCCTATTCTCTTCTGGTCAAGTCAGTCTCTTTTCAGAATAACTTTGATACTGTTTTTCTGATGTTTCTCATGATTCTACACTGGGGAAGCTGGGGAGCAGAGCTCTCCTCCAGTCAAGAGACAACAGTTTAGAAGATCTGTTATTGAGTAATCACATAGAATTAACTTGCCTTAGTTTTCACTGTATATTAAGCATAATCTAGATGATTTACCTGGTAATTGGCAAAATGTTTTTATACCTTTGTGTGTTTTCAGAAAGAGCTAGATTAATGAAATAGACTATGTACCTCTAATTCTAGTCATGAATAAGCAAATTACTTACAGATCAAGATAGTTGAAATCATGTTCTAGATGAAGAACATTATGCAGAGGGTGAACTTAAACCACTGTGTGTAACGGGAAATGTCTGTCTTGGGTGACAGAACACATAGGGTGATGCTATCAGCCTTTTCTGAGAAGGCAGACAATGGTACAACTTTTTTAGGAGTTGTGAGAAAGAGATGTAATGGAGACATCCTGATAAGGGCATGCTAGCTGTAATTGAGCAGTAAGAGAGATTGAGCAATGAAGAATGCTTTAAGATGTGGCTGGCAGGTGAGGAGACTGAGAGGAAGAGAATTGCTGTTTTTATCAGTAATTTCTTTTGTAACTTTTGTAGCAGAATTTCTGTAAGGCTCTGAGTAAATACATGGATTTCAGGATCTCTATGGTATCAAGAGTGAAACTTTTTCTTTAGTCGGAATCATGGTACAGTAGGCACTTGTGCAGAGGCAAAGATAGCATACATTGTCTAGAGATTCAGACAGGCCCCATTCTATTGGGGATGTACTTTAGAAATGCATATAAATATGACAGGCACTTATTTTCCACATTTTCTCCTGGCAGGAGCTGCTGGCTGGGGAGCAGCAAACCAGCTGGGTTATTCCTATGATGATTTCATTGACACGGTACAGGAAGAAGACCTATCCAAGCATCTCTCTGCTTCTGCAAAGGCAGCACCTACTCGAGTCAAAAGACATAAGAAACTGAATGTTCCAATGACTGACCACAAAATCAAGTTAATATTTAACATCACAGGTAAGAGAAGTAAAATATATTCCTTCTCTTGTAAATTCTTTTTCAAAATTCTTGTTTCTAACACTTACAGAGAAACTTCAACTTCAGTTCACAAAGCCTGCTGGAGATGCAGACGACTTTTTTCCGGAGACATTCAGAGCCCCATTTTGTACATGCCTGCTTTCCGCTTTGAACTGGCAAGCTTGAATGCTGCACTCTTAGTACACTTCAGAGTACAATGGAAGTGCTGACTGTAAAGTGTGTGTGCTTGTTGTGTTCTCTGTTTAAATCCCAGCTAGCGTGCCACTGCCTGATGAAAGGAATGATACACTGGAACTGGAAAACCAGCAACGGCTTCTTAAAACTCTGGAGACCATAACAAACAGGCTGAACAGGACCCTCAATAAGGAACCCATGTATTCCTTTCAGTTTGCATCCGAGCTCATTGTAGCTGACAGCAACTCGCTGGAGACGGAGAAGGCCTTCCTCTTCTGCAGGCCTGGTTCTGTACTGAAGGGGAGAATGTGTGGTAAGACAGAGGACTTGCTTTTTATACGTGTTTAGAGTCCTTTTGTAAAGCAAGGTTTTAGAGGATACTTGAGAAGGTAATGGTTTGACACAGTCCAATGCTTGTGATCTCCCAGAACAATAAACTGCAAAGATGCTTTGTGCAGTTTGACTTCCAGGGGATGTTTATGTTTCTAACCAAGACTTGTGGAAAAAGAATGCTTTTGTACCCAGGATTCCACTCCCATGGGGAAATCAGGCATATCCACACAGTTGGTGATACTCAGGAAAATAGTGCTTGATATGCAGTCTTTTAACCCTACTTGTTAGTCTTGTTGATGAGGAGATAGGGAAATGGATGCTGTTTCTGTTCTTCACTGTTACACAGTGAAGTCTTCACGATGCTCCAGACAGACACCACATGCAAGTCTATTTATTGAGGAACAGTCACATTTCATATAAACAGGATTTGATTAAATGGGAGCTCCAGGAGCAAGACAAGTATGTATAATTGCGCATTCTGAGGGAAACCTTGTGTTTACAACATTACAGTCAACTGCCCTTTGGGTACCTATTACTCCCTGGAGCATCACGCCTGTGAAAGCTGCTGGACTGGATCCTATCAAGATGAGGAAGGGCAGCTGGAATGCAAAAGTTGTCCATCTGGTAGCTATACTGAGTATCTACACTCCAGGAGCATCTCAGAATGCAAAGGTGAGAACTTTGTCTTCTTCAGAAGGCCACTTCTGAGTGCCTGGTCCTCTTTACAGGAATGCTGGGATTAAATTAAACTGTGAAATGAAAAGCAGTCCTAATAGCCCACTGATGCATGTGTAATGAAAAAAAGCGTATGTAGTATGCAGAATGCCCTGGCAGATGTTTTAAGTGTAGGAAGAGCTGGCCTCTAAGGTTTTGTTTCATTTTTTTCTCTCTTCTGTGAAATTATGAGCCCATTTTGCATGGACTAGTATACTTAAGATGATGCCATTCTTGTTTTTGCCAACCCCCCTCATGCTATGGTGATGGAAGATTAAATTTTTGCATCCCACGCTACAGTGCTCTGGCATTAAGCATCTCGGCACCCCTAACTCTTTGCAACCAATTTGTTCTGAAAAATAAGTTATGAGTTTTGTCACCTGATTATTGTTTTGTCATTAATTTTGCTCATTAAAAATGAGTAACTGAGTTGTAATAAATCATGTGTGAAGGTGGTTAGTTAGTAATTCACAAATACACTAACAGTAACTTACTGCAATTTCTGTTTGTTTGTTTTCTCTTTGTAACCATGAAGCCCTTCAGAGTAGAGGAAACTCTAGAAATAAAAAGTATAAAAAGTCTGTGATGTGTACTGTGATTTCAATATCATTTCCAGAGGTTAGGAGCCATATTCCCTGTTAGACATCACTTAGTCTTTATGAATTCTACTTTACAGCTCAGTGCAAGCAGGGCACATATTCATCTAATGGTCTTGAGACCTGTGAAACATGTCCACTTGGCACATATCAGCCAGCATTTGGATCCAGGAACTGCATCTCTTGCCCAGAAGATACAACAACAGTAAAAAGAGGCGCAGTAGATGTCTCAGCTTGTGGAGGTGTGTAACTAATGGGGCTGTAAAATTTCTAAAACAAAATTAAAAAAAAAAATGCTGTTTGAACATCAGCTAATGTAATCCAACTCATCAGCCTGAGATATAAGTCAGCTTTTGTTTAAATGTGGATCAGCAGCATTTCCCAGCAAAATCTCAGGCTGTTTCCTGATACTCTGTTTGTTTGAATTGCCCTCCTTCTAATTCCCAAGATGGATTCTTATCTAAAGATGAATAAAGTGAATTCACTGAAAGATAATTATATGAAAATAAATAAAAACTTTTTCCTTACAGAAGAGAAAGGGAATGACAGGATATATGTCACTGTTACTTCAGGAATAGTTTCCACAGTTTCTGTACAAAATCTCCATATTTTGACACAGTTTGTGTCATTTACTTTTTGAAGAAATTGTCCACAACTGTCTTTGGAAAGCTTTTTTTTCAGAAAGAGCCACAGAAGCAATAGTCTGCATGGATTAATGGTACAAAAAAGGCTTGTCTTGTCCTTATTCCTTCTTCAAGAAAAATAAAACAAACAAGGTGTGAGAGAGAAAAGGAAGTCACTTTTGAAAGTTGTCTCCACAGCAGCATAAAAAATAAAAAGAAATACTTTCCAGATATTTTTGTAGTCCTTTGAGAACCACATTTCACCTAATAGCACAGTTAAGTCAGCTTCTTTTAGGGTTGTTAATTACCAGTAGGTTTCACCCTACTATTTGAAGTCTATAAAGGAATAGTGAGGGAAGAAAAGAAAATATGGGAGAAGCGATCACTCTGAAAAATGTCCTCTTTCTCTTGCAGTACCGTGTCCTGCAGGAGAGTTTTCTCGCACAGGTTTGACACCTTGCTACCCTTGTCCCAGAGACTACTATCAGCCAGACCCAGGAAAGTCCTACTGCTTGTCTTGCCCCTTTTATGGAACAACAACCATCATCGGTGCCAGATCCATCACGGATTGTTCAAGTAAGCTAAACTATCTCTCCTGAAGAAAGTTAATAAAGGGAACCTCTAAAGGGTGGCCAGCACTAAACTTAACAGAAAACGTCCTGTTCACTCTCAGAACAAATGCAGAACTCTCCTTTCAAGCAGTGACATTCCCTTTTATTTTTGCTAACTGGTGTTGTCTCTATGCTAAATGGAAGGAGTAACTCTGATATGTACCAATGCTTATTAACAGTGTATAAATATAGAGAGTATGTTGTGTGTATGTACATATATATACCCTTGTATACATGTGTGTACATGAATGTATATATATACGCACAACGTATGTATGTGTACAGAGTGTATATGTATACACAAAAAAGTATGTATGTGTCTGTGTATGCATGTATAAATACACATAAAATATGGGTATAAACACATATATATTTAAAATCCTATGTGGTTACTGTAAATCCTGGGTTTTATTCCCATAAATCCACTTTTTTCAGCATCTCTTTAGATGAGTTGTTAAAATGTGATTGTGATGCCCTCATAGAATAGGGACCTCACCATACAGAATTATTGACAACATTTTCATATTTTTCCTCTTTAGGTTTTGGCTCTACTTTCTCAGCTGCTGAAGAAAGTGTGATGATGATACCAGCTTCTCCAGAAAATATCAGCAAGCAGTACAAAGTTAGCAGTCAGGCAAGGACAAGATATATTTACTAACATTACCTCTAATGAAAGAAAATGAGTGCCTTATGCCAGCAGTAAATGACTAAGGTTTTTTAAAATGTACTTGTAATGCTGACTATACTTCCTGAACAAATGACAGTGATAGTCATGAGGAGAACCCTCAAACTCTCTTCATGATCATAGATGTTCAGCTGAGTAACAGTGGCTGCATCAGCTATTGACAATCTTAAATTGTGGGCTTGAAGTCTTCACCTGATGCATGAAATATTTGTCATAATTATAAAAGACATACAAACTCTATGGAGGAGGCTCACGCAATCCATAAAAAGCAGGTTGACTGTGATCAGTCGTTTGATGGCTTCCATTTGGTGGATTCCAGAAGATGCCGGCAGGCATCCAACTTCCAGTTGTAAAATCATTGTTTTGCTTATTACAATATAGATACACTTGACAAGAGGCGAGCAGAGTTTTCTTCTGCTCTGGGTACCCACTCTGGAGTATGGGCAAGTCCTCACATGATAGAAACTTCCTCTAGTAACAGTATTTGCCATAGATGCTGCCTCATTGGTACCATCTCCCCCCACCCAGTCTGTAACTGACACAAGGCTTCTTTGTATGAATATGAAGTTAAGATATTGTGTTACTGGAGCAAAGTTGATGATAAGTTTGACCTGAACCATTATTTAACATATGGACAGGTGACAGACTGATCTCCCATGACTGTAGTTGACTATTTACTCAAGGACTTCACTTAATTCGGATTTGCTACCTGAGAAAGCATAATGCCATACAGTGAAGTCCCCCACCAGTTCATCTAATGACCAGTAGCAGGAAGTGGTTAGCCTGTGTAAAAGGATGCAAAGCAGAGAATTCTAATATAAAACAATATAAAAAATATAAAACACAGCATAGCATAAAACATGACCTCTCAATCATAGCTCAGAAAGCTCTAGGGGAAGAGCTGCAATGATCATATGCTGGTAATTAAAAGGTCATTTAAAAATAGTCATTCATACTGCTGCTGTTCTTCACTAGAAATAAGAATGATTGGCATGCAGAGGAGACAAAGAGGAAGCCCTAAAAGTTAATGCCAGTCATGTTTTTGTTCCCAGTCTTCCAAAGTGACTATAGAGTGTGCAGTTTAAAATGAGAGTATTTTGTTCCACGGGTATTTCTACATTTACTGTAATTGTGTTATTCTTGCTTGTGGCAGGTGTTTCATGAGTGTTTCCTGGAACCGTGCCGCAACAATGGGACATGTAAACAGTTGGGAACTGGATATATTTGCATATGCCCTCTTGGATATACAGGTAAAAAGTCTGAAAAGCAGGTGGAGAAGTTAACATGGCTTTAATGCCTTTAAAGGCTCTATGCCTTTAACATGGTCAAACATAAAGGAGCAGAACATTTCTGTGCAAGAGTATAGCCTAACTAATTGGAATATCCATCACAGATTTCCCGTACATAACCATTAAAAAAAAAAAAAAAAGAAATAACTCCTTGTGTTCTTGATGAATTATACAGTTTTTGACAAAAAAGAATTTTGAGTGGGGTTTTATTTAGCAGTGATTACGTTAAGTTCCAAGGACTTGAGCAAGAATGCATTGGGCAACATTTTGTGGATTTCAAATCTTTTTCTTGGTCATATTTATGATTAGCAAAAAACGGAAATTTGCACTTTAAACAGCTAATTCCACCAGATATTCCTTTACTCTTCTCTGTCAGCTTCATAGCTGCTCCAAAACAAGCAGACAACTTATTATCAAAAAGTCGCTGGTCTGTGTTATTTGAAACAGAATATTAAGTGCTACCATCTGGAACTGATCAGACTGTTGTCTGATACACTTCATACCTTTTTAACAGCATTTAGTTTTAGGTCTGTGTTAAAACACTACTAGACATCCCGGTTTTCTTTAGGTTTCATACTCAATTGATCAGTCATGTTTTGCTACATTAAGTAGTCATGACTTCTGTGTTTCTGAACAATTCCATGTTTTGTTTCCGTGTTCTCTGCCCTTTATTTTTCATTCTAGGCTTGAAATGTGAAACAGAAATGGATGAATGTAAATCATCTCCTTGTCAGAACAATGGATTGTGTAAAGATGGCGTTGGGACCTTTGTTTGCCATTGCAAACCAGGCTATTCTGGTAATTTAATTGTTTCTTCTTCAGAAAGGCATTGTTTCTGTGCTAGGTAGATAAAACACAAGGGCTGTGCTACTTATTTCACTGAAATTCATGGAATTTTAACAGGAAAGCCATCTGATCTACAGGCCAGAGGGAAGTTCCACTGTATGTGAATAGTTTTTTAAATAAAAAGACAGTCTCTGTGAGTATGTGTACGCGTGTCCTTCTGTTCTGTGATATTACTTTTCTGGAAAAAAAGGGAATGAAGATTAGGGAACTAGTAAATACTCACAGGAAAAATGCTTATGATACTGAATATGACCTGATCAGACAGAGCATTTATGGAGTTGCTTTACTGCATCCCTATGAGTTAGAGAATACTTTCTTCGCTTACTTTTTTCAGTAATCTTTTTAACTGTCACATGCATGCATGTTGTAGATGTTGAAATATATGGGTAACTGACATGCTTAAGTACTTTGCCAAAACAGTACCATATTTCTGAATGTTGAAGTAAACTGTTGAGGACATCCTTTTGTGAGCAGCTTTTTTAAAAAGGCCTGATGTTTTCCATCAGAAATTGACTCCATTATGGTTTTTTCTACACATTTATTGACACTTGTTGATTGTTTTTAAAACTTCATAAAGACAAACCACGGACTTACCACATTTCACATTCTAGCAGCTATATAATGCAGATGATCTCTGTGTATGTTTGAAGCAGTGCAGTCAAACATGGAGTTTATCACCCAATCTCAGCAAGAGTTACAGTGCAGCTCTGCCTTTCATACTCAGTCACCACACCATGCAGACCTTGACTGCGTGTTGATCATGCCTTTTCACTCTTGCTGTTTGAAGGTCTCCTGTGTGAGGAAGACATAAATGAATGTAGCTCCAGTCCATGCTTGAATGGAGCCCGCTGTGTTGATGACAAGAACGGTTACCACTGCACTTGTGCAAAAGGGTTCACAGGTACACCATTTTTTGTGAAAGCCAGATTTCACTCTTTCTGACCCCCAGAAATATCTTCCTATCCTGGCCAAAGTATTTCAACCTTGTTGCTGTATGTTATGTATACGGTTTGTTGATTTGGGTGTATTAGCTTCTCTAGGTCCATGTAATCTCTTAATGTCCTTGCAGTGCAACTCTGTGGTTTCAGTAGATCTGCCAGGTGATTGGTCTTCTTTGCCATTAACTTACTGTATGGTGTTGAGGAAACAATAATGCAATTTACATGGGTTGCATGAACTGTTAAAAGTATATGAACTGTTAATTTTAATTTCATTTTCAAAAACTTTCATTTTATTGTTACAGTGGACTAAATGGTCTATATTAAAACTACTTCTAGTCCCTATGTTCTACTGCTTTCATAGATGTCTCTAGCAACCAGATTTATCAGTTGATTGTCATGTTGCCAAAGAACTCCACTATAAAATCACATGCAGTTTCTTCTTTCTCATGTGCTTGCAACATGGAGCTCTCTCATGAGAGCTGTGGTTCCAGCTTAATGTTTTTTGTAGTAGCTTTTCATTAGTTGATCAGAATAATTACTATGATGATTTCCTTATTCAGCACAAATTACTCACACAGTGAGCAATATCCATTTAGATTCCCAACATTAATGTTAATGTCTACGAATGCAAAGATGCTTCCTGTAACCCTTCTTTGCCTGCTTTACCTCAGTTAATGGAGTAAAACCCAATCCTGCTTAGCTCCCGTGGTGTCTGCTGTTTCCCAGAAAACAGGCAGCAGTCCTTAGAAACCAGGGAGGGGCCAGTGATCTTTTTCAGGTTAAATCAAACTGGAGCTGTTACTTTATTCTTTTCTTCTCAGGTGCTCACTGTGAACATGAGGTCAATGAATGCCTTTCAAACCCGTGTCTTAATAGAGCTATTTGTGAAGATCGAGTTGGCAGTTTCTACTGCAAGTGCCTCCCAGGTTTTACTGGTGTCTTGTGTGAAAGAAACATCGATGAGTGTCTCAGCAGACCCTGTAGGAATGGGGCTACGTGCAGAGATGGTATCAACAGCTTCAGGTGAAAAATATATGATTGATATGATTGTCAGTGTGGAAAGTCAGATCTGTCATGGTGTTTTGGACTTGTTAGATTTCAGCAAGGGATTTGGCAGTTTGGTCAACTAAAAGGAGATTTTAAAAGGAAAAAAAAGTAAATCCTAGTGTCCCTACCCTTTAATTCCAAGGAAGGCAGCAAAGAAAATAGGTAGTTTGATGTATAAGCACGCTGGGATCATAATATGGTAGAGCGTGAAAGCTTCATTGTGGTTTAACCCTGAGCAGCAGCTAAGCCCACTGTAACTGCTTGCTCACTTCCCCTCAGTGGGGTAGAGAAGAAAGTAAGAAAGGAAGAAGTGCAAAAACCCATGGCTTAAGATAAAGACAATTTGATAGGTAAAGCAAAAGCTGCAAGAACAAACAAAGCAATATACGGAGTCCATTCACTGCTTCCCGTTGGCAGGCAGATGTTCAGCCAGTTCCACGAAAGCAGGGCTTCATCCCACATGAAGGTTTCTTGAGAAGACAAAAAACATAACTGTCAACATCCTGTGCTTCCTCCTTCTTTCCCCACAGTTTTATTGTCCCACATGATGCCACATGCTGAGGGACATCCCTGGGGCCAGCTGTCCTGGATGTGTGCCCTCCAGGCTCCTTGTGCACCCCCAGCCTCCTCACTGGTGGGACAGCACGAGAAGCTGGAAAGCTTGGCCCTGTAGTTACACTGTAGTTAGGTACACTGCTCTGCATCTACTAAACCTCACTGTGCTGTGGGATGATTCTCATCCTAAATCTGAAACACAGCACAATACCAGCTACTAGGAAGAAAATTAACTCTATTTCAGCCAAAACCAGAACAGGTGTGAATATTGTTATTCCCCCAAAAAATCCACTTTCCCAAACCTCAAGCACTTGTCTTTCTTTCCACTAGAATAGGTATCTATATTATCTGGTAAGACTACTTCTCTGGAGCCTGAATAACAGGGAGAGATATACATGCTAGGAATAAAGAGGTGAAAATATTAACACATTAACACTGATAGAATCTTCCAAATACTTCTGTATACTTCAGAGTATCTGAGCTTAGATCAGAAGTTATGAATACCAATAAGAAAGTCATATCCTGGATCACTGTAGAGACAGCTGTTGCTATCTGGGTTTAACAAGTCTTTCCCTCCCTGAAGTCCCAGAAGTTTTGGTGCCTTTCAGATATCTTGGTTTTCCATCAGTGTAAGCAGTTCTGTGCCTGCAAAGTCAAATGCCTCTTATCTATAATTCTACAGACTCTAGAAGGCATGCTTCACTCATAGGAATTCAATGACTGCATCCCCCAATTTCATATGAAGAAATGCAGACACTGTATTTAAATATTGTATTGTCCCTGTTAAGAGCTAAATTGGTGCAGTCTAATCTGCTTGTAGCATACTAGCATATTTAAAAGGAACAACCAAAACAAAACTCTGTTAATTCTGCAATATCTCTTCTGCTGATTTTTCAGTATATGCCATTCCCATTGGCAGACCTGGCCTCATGGCCTTTTTTTTTTTTTTTTTGTAATTACAGCAGGAACATTTGAAGTGTGCTTTTCTTGTCTTCCACAGGTGTCTGTGTGTGACAGGGTACACAGGACCAAACTGTGAAGTGAACATCAATGACTGTGACTCCAGTCCCTGCTTAAACCAAGCCACCTGTGTGGATGCCTTGAACTCGTACGTTTGTAAATGTCCCCCTGGCTTTACAGGCAGCAGGTGTGAAACAGGTACACAGGACCAAGTGTCAGAAAAAGGTGGCTTGACTAAGTGGGCAAGATTTGCACTGACTGAACTGATTTCATACAGCTTTCCCAGAAAGCAGATAGGGTGGTGGGACTCTGAAAGGCTGAGTGGAACCTGTGACTGCAGTATTAATAAATGTAATTGCACACAAGTAACACCATGTGTGCTAAGTCATATCTATATGAATTTCTCTTTTCTAAGGCCCAAGTCTACCATTTTGCAATCTAGTTGGTCTGTCAAATGTAATTTGTGTTTGCTCTGTGTGTTTTAGTTAACTAGCTCTTTGTGTTTCTTGTATTTTATGTAAGACTTTGCATCACAGAGCTAGAGATTAGGGTCTGGTAGGCTCAGTTTTAGAAGTTCCCTACAGTCAGCCAAAATGGATAACACCTGGTGCAATTTCCACCTGGTTATTGGTGGATTTACACTACACAACCACAAGGCTCAACTCCATTTGTCTTTGAGTTGAACAATTAAAATTGTACTGTTACACTAGTTGGTGACTCTTTAAACAGAAGTTGAGGGACTGTGTTGGTTTTACAGAGACAGTAGAGGACAATACAGGTCTTTCAGACAACATCCTATGTTCGAGTTTAAATAGCACCCAGATTTCAGGAGAGCTCCAGTTGGTATATTTTCATGTAATATTCTGATAATACATGCCACTCCGCATTGACTGTGAGCAGCACAGAATTGTTCTAAATCAGTGTTTCAGTTCAGAACAGAAATCTTTATATATATATGTATATATATATATATATATATATAGTCTCCTGTAGGTGAAGTGGCACCAGCTGATCACCCCTTTGGGTTGCAGGGTGGCAGATGGATATGTCAGTTCATTGGCAGATGGCTGAAAAGCATATCCAGTGCTGTGCAGGGTTCATGTTTGTTCTTTTTTAGATTATCAGCTTCATTTTCAGTTGTGTTTCTTCAAATCCTTTCCTCTTTTTAGCCTTGGAAAGCTCAGTATTCTGGCTGATGCTAAACTGCTGTACATTCTTTCTAGTTCTGACCAATTTAAAGGGAATAATTTTTGTAGATGTGTTCATTTTATTACATTTGGTTAGAATCAATTCAACACTGTCTCTGTGTTTTCAGGAATGGAGCTCTGAAAGCTGTTTGTCTTTGTTGCAGAACAGTCCTCTGGTTTCAATCTTGATTTTGAAGTCTCTGGTATCTACGGGTATGTCATTCTTGATGGTGTTTTCCCATCACTTGGTGACATCACCTGTACATTCTGGATGAAATCCACTGACACCACCAACTATGGGACTCCCATTTCTTACGCAGTGGAGAACGGAAGTGATAATGCATTTCTTCTGACTGACTACAATGGGTAAATCACAATTCTGCTTTTCTGTGGCTTACAAATGTCTTGGAACTGATTTAAAAAAAAAAAAAAGAAAAGAAAAGAAAAGAAACACGGGCCAAAAGTCTGAATATCAGCTTTGCCTGTCTTGGAATAGGAAAACCTGCATCCAAAATCTGGATGTAACTGGAGTTTCCCTATTGTTTTGATTTCTCCTTGCTTTGTTGCCAAGTAGAAGAGTAATTGCAAGAAATCAGTGAAGTTTAAGAAGCAGAATATTTTTGTCTGGACTACATTTACATCATATTTAAATGACACATTGAAACGATGATTGGATAGAATTGAAGCTTAGCACTCAGGGTACTTGCAGTGTGATGCCAAAAGCAGAGATTGACTCAAGAGACAACTTTAGGAATCCACTACGCAGGCATGACTTGAATCTTCACATTTTGGAATAGGAACACATTACTTTATTTCATTTTATTTTGCATGTGATAGTGGTAAATTCCAAGTTCTCTCAGAAAGTACAATTATTTCAAGAGAGATTTCTTGTGAGATGAAGACAAAGTTACCTTGTTTAGCAAATAACATTTCTTTGAGTCATGCGGGACTAGCCATGCTCTTCAATTTGCTTCATGCAATTGAGTCTGCTTTCAACTTGCTTCCACGCAGCTGGGTTCTTTACGTAAATGGGAAAGAGAAGATCACAGACTGTCCTGCAGTGAATGATGGTAACTGGCATCACATTGCGGTCACATGGACATGCACGGATGGGGCATGGAGAGTGTACATTGATGGAAAGCTGTCTGATGGAGGCACTGGGCTCTCTGTCGGCTCAAAAATTCCTGGTATGATTTATTTATAATGCACCAAATCTGTTGATTTTACTCTGTTTTTATTGCAGAATTTTATGTACCCACAAATAAATGTTTATTCTTGTGTTTTTAGGATGTTTTCAACATTTAGGCAGGGATCTTGTTTGCTGTTCTTGCTCATGAGGACAGTTCCCTCAGCCTTTCTGAGGGCCAAGTACAGATTTCTAGAGTTAAGTAGTAGGTAGATTGTTTTGGGGTTTTCAGAGTTTAGTCCACAAAGGAGCCTGTGTTGAACTGTTTTCGGAATGGCTTTGTGAGAATGTTTCTCACACAAGAAGGTTAACTGACATTTCTCTTAAAAATGTGTTCTCAGAGTTGATCAGATTAACCTTTTCCCATTACTCTTGGACATCTTTTTAAAGTTATGTTTGTACATCTTTCTAACAGGATGGTTTTTGCTATTTCATTGTTTTCACTGTGGTCAGCAGTCTTCCCAGTAATATCAGAACACATGATAAGGAATACCTTCAGGATCAAACAGCTGTGAAAGGCCTGATGTTAGACTGTTTTCAACAGTGTTTTCATACCACCACATTCAAAACTTAGAGTTTTTTAAAACTCCCTTATATATAAAAAAAAGACATTTTAGTCTGTGCCCATTGTGCTTGTCCCTATACTTGCCAATCACATTGGAGTTATCTTGGAGACATAACCCAACAAAGCATGCAGGCTCAATTATATTTTGCTCTCCTGTGGCTTATGTAATACACATCCACATAATCTGTGGTGTTGGTGAAGGAGAGAAAAATTTAATTTGTGTGGATGTCAGAATGCTGACTGTAATCAGCTGTGTGCTTCTGAAGGTTTGGAATCAAATTTGTTCTGCCTGACTTCCTAAGGTTTCTTTAAAGCAGGAAGTTCAAACTAGCACTGTGAAACATGCCCCACCTGCTCAAAATTGCATTTTCTGTTGCCCTGTAATACTCCTTACAGTGAATGCTGAGCTAGAAGCAGTCTCTTAGACCAATACTGTAAAAGTCTTACTAACATAGGGCAACAAAAGTTTTGTTTGGTTGTTTCATCTTCCTGTGGGGATTGCAGCCATAAGGTGGTGTTTCCTAACACTGTTACAATTCTCTCTTGATTCTAGGTGGTGGTGCACTTGTACTGGGACAAGAGCAAGATCAGAAAGGAGAAGGATTCAACCCAGCTGAATCTTTTGTGGGTTCTATCAGCCAGCTCAACATTTGGGACCATGTCCTGTCTCCACAGCAGGTAAGTCCCTACCTCAGTGTTTGAGCAGAGGAATCTAAGCATAGGATGGACATTTGAAAAGGCAGTCAGAGTTAGCTTACTGGACAGACCCCTGTCCCCACTGAATTCAGAGGCAACCAGATGAAGCTCTCTCTTAGTATAATGTGCTTAGCGTAATGAGTAACTTTAAGAGTATGTATGGTAAAATCAACACTGAAGTAACCTACTATTTTGACTGAGCCTTTCTGTGTTAAGGGGCTTTGAAAGAGAAATACACAAAAGACATACACAAAAACTCGTAATCTTATTAGGAAAGGGAGAGACCTGATGAAAAGAGCTCAGGGCCTGTTTTACTGGTTTCAGTTCCCTCATCCTGCCGTGTGGAAAGGCACTGTAAATACTCAGAGAGGAAGCATCAGGATTTCAGTCAACACGTTAGACAACATGAAAAACCTGTTAGCTGTATAGTCCCAGGAAAAGTCCAAATATCAGTAGAACTGCATATTAGACTGCTTCTACTCAGGTACCAAAAAAACGGGTTTGGAACTAAACTTACACAGAATTAAAAAAACTGTGGAACAAAGGGTGTCGTCAAGGACAGTGATCCCACAACCTTTTTGACAAGTCTTAGTGCTCAATCATCCACAGAGTGAATATTTTGTCTTTAAATCCAGCTGGGGTATCACTCTTCAATTTATGACTACTATTTCACTCTCCCAACCTAAATGATTCTATGATTCTACGATTCTGTCTCCTTGCTTACCTCTCCATACCTCTCCAGGAGCTGCTGTTAGGTACCCCAAAACCTTCTCTGTCCCAGGCTGACCCAGCCCTCATCACACAGCCTCTTCTCACAGGTCAAATGTTCCAGCTTATCACGCTCTTGATGCCCTCCCCTGAACTTGCACCAGCTTGTCAATGTCTTCCTTGTACTGAGGAGCCCAAAATGTGATTCAGTATTCCAGATCTTGTCTAATAAGTGCTGAGGAGAGGGAATAATCCCTCCTTTGGCTTCCTGGCTGTGATCGTGTTCACATAGCCAACTATGCTGTTGGTTCTCATTATTGCCAGGACACACAGCTATTCCATGCTTAGCTCACTGCCTGCCACAATGTCTAGGGCCTTTTCCACAGAGGTGCTCCCTGTCCAGGCTTTTCCCAACATGTATCATTCAGAGGGGTCTTTGTCCTTCCCATTTGTTCTTGTTCAATTTCACAAGGTACACGTTGGCCCACACCTCTAACCTGTAGAGGTCCCTGTGGATTCATCTCTGCCCTTGAGCGTACTGACTACTATCTCTCATTTGATTTTTGCAAACTTGATGAGAGTGTGCTCCATCACCTCTTCCTGGTCATTAGTGTTTCAGTCCTGAAGGTAAGAAATTATGTATCTGTTGGTAACAGTTGAATATCAAAGACCAAGTTCAAAGTCAGGGGCATTTCATGGGGGAAGGGGCTCAATAATAAATAATGAAAAGAGCAGGAAGTAGAAAAGAAGCAAAGCAAAATCTTTGTTTACAGCATCCAAATGTCTTCTCTGTTTCTTTATGTTGTCTTCTTTTGTCTTTCTTTTTCTCTTGTCTTCTCTGTTTCTTTCCTTTTATTTACTACCTTGTCTTTCTGCTAGGTTCATAACTGCCCAGCAATCAACTACTACTACTCTTAGTCTTTGATGTCATCATGTGTTGCATTGCCAAACCAAATCTTTAGGGATTTTTGCACCAGCAGTTATGAAGATAATGAACCTACATATGATTTTACAGGATACACTTATGAAGAGTTTAAGTGGGGTTTTCTGAGTCTTTCTTGGTGTTCACCTCTGTTTAATGCTATTGACAGGCTAGGTAAAATTCCCATTTGCTTCAAAATGCAGTACAGCTATGGTGAGGAAGAAAATCCTGCCTGTCATTTGTGGTATTTGTGTTTATCTGAAAAGACAGGTGTGTGAGCTGACAGGGAACTGAGCCAAGTAAGCTTGCAGCAAGGTTTTTACCTCATTCATTTTAAAGCTTGGGATAGTAAATCACTATAATTATCTCTGCTATTATCAGTTTTGTACTAGTCAGCTAGAACTACTCATTAAGTCTTACCTTCCTGTTCTTGGCCATAAAGGAAAGTAGGAAGACAGAATATGCTGTACAGTGAATAACAGGAAGGCTAAGTCCACTCTTTGAGATCTTTGTATACTTTAGTTTCTCACCCACTTGCCCATTTATTTTCTACAGCTAAATCAACAGATTGGTTGTTTCATTGGTGAGTAGACAGCAGTAAAAATATGAATTGTCTTTAATCATGGAAACGTAGAATAAAATCATAGAATCGTTAGGTTGGAAAAGACCTTCAAGATCATCTGGTCCAACCATCCCCCTACCACCGATATCACCCACTAAACCATGTCCCTAAGCACCACGTCCAACCTTTCCTAAAACACCCCCAGGGACGGTGACTCCACCACCTCCCTGGGCAAGCCATCCCAATGCCTGACTGCTAACTAAGGCGTTAGTGAGTGTTCTCCAAGGCTTCAATAATTTTTTAGCAGTCTTATTTTCATCAAACAATTTGTCCCCAAATTTACGCCACTCTGTTTTTTCAAAAACTGTATCAGGATTGATAAAACAACCCTTAGCTACCCCATATGCTAATAATCCTGGTAAATCCTTTTTGCAGTCTATAAACTGCATGCTCCGCTTTTCTAAAAAGCATTTGAGCAAATCATACGCCGCTTGTCTCTCCATACCTTTATATACGTCGGTACCGTTGCAGCCTTTGCAAAGACCTCGGCGACGCTTTCCGGCGGGACCCTCTATAGGCTCATCCCGGGTGCGAGGACTCCCTTTCCGAGCTGCGGGTGCGGGGATTGCAGGTTTCTTGTCCATTCACCTTTCAGACCTCGGATGCAGGGATTCAGCAATTTATAATCCTTTTCACCTCCTGAGCTGCGTTGCAGGACCGGTCCTCGTATTCCGTCCAACCGTGGCTCGCAGGTACAATTCCAGCGCAGGTTCAACTCCAGCGAAGTCCCTGTTCCTGTATTGCATGTCCCTGTTCCCGTTCAGATTAGTCCCTGTTCGGGCGCCAATTGTTGCGAGGACATTTGTTGTCGACGGAAGGAAGACACAGACGCTCAATATGAGTGATCAGTGAATTTCGATTTATTGGATAGCTCAGTCGTCTTTTATCTAATTCAATATAATTAGCTCATACATATTGCAAAAGCTAAGCTCATGATTGGTTAGTGCATTTCTCTATTCTATCAGCTAGTTTCCCACCAAAGTAACACAGTTAGTACTTTCCCAGCATACCAACAGATATCATGTTCTTGTACCTGAAACCTCCCTGAAACCTCCCTAAAACCTCCCAGAACTTACATTCCTTCCCAGGCCGCATTTACGTATTTTCTCAGGCTCATTTGAGCTGTGTTCGATACTTTGTTAACTTGCGGCCTCCTAGCTGTGCAATGTTCACATGGCCTACTTCGCTTAACCATTCCTCCACAAGCCATCCCAATGCCTGACTGCTCTTTCTGAGAAGAAATTTCTCCTCATTTCCAAACTGAACCTCCCCTGGCGCAACTTGAGGTGATTCCCTCTTGTCTTAATGAACTGTGAGGTCCCTTCCTGTTCTACATTCTCTTCTACACAGCTTTGAAGGGACAGTTTCCTTACCTGCCCGACCCATGCTGGAAAATTTTCCCTGCAGATTCCTCACAGATTGTTTGCAGCTCCTGGTTGTAACTGTTTCTATCACCACGGACAGTTGAAGTGAGATCTTTGAAATAGCCTCTGTATAAACAGAGCATATCACTCCCTTCTTCAGCTAAGTTGTCTTTAAACCCTGATCAGCCTGACTGGAGTTCAGGAGAGGAGTGATGTGAGAATAACTCAGTCTGAGGTTCATGGTACACCTTACCTTCTGACAAAGGCAGTATAGTACACTGCTTTTGGTAGTTCATTTCATCCAACAGAGACTGGACAGAAGCCAATTAAGGCTACTGGGAAAGGCAATTTCCCAGTTGTTCACCAGGAGCCAGGCACACGAGGGTTTTAACCAGCTAGCTGTGCTCTGAAGCTGCACTACATGTATTCATGGATAAGCTCTAGTGAGATGCACCCAGGCTACTGAGTTGTTCCTCTTTGCTCTTCCTTTTTTTCATGGTGTTGAAGAAAATATTCCTTTCTCACTAATCCACCTTAATCCTGGTTACCCTCTGGGACTGTGCTTCCTTTTTACCCCTGGAGTTACAATGAGCAAAGGTAATGCAGTGAATTCAAAACCCTGGACTTTCATAAGAAGTTTTAAAATGCTTTTACATAGCAGAAGCCTCTCTGAACATAAAAGTAGATGGCCTCCTTTTTAACAATTGTTAGAACATCAAGCTTCCTCTTCAGGTTGCATCCTTATATGTACCTTTTTCTGTGACATAAATACATTTCTTTTTTTTCACACTAACAATCTCAGTTGTATTTCAAGAATCATGTTTTATACTTGGCTTGTATGACAAGTATTCCATTAGTTATTACTTCCATACATTCCTGTCCCCATCTAGCTGGCTTATAAGTAGAGAATTACAATTAGTGCAGTCAAAGCAGTCAAAGGCCTCTTGTGCTAGGAGGGAAGAACATCACTCATTCAACAATTTGTTCTCATGTTGCATGCAGACATGGAAGGTATTTCTTTTTAATATTCTTTTCCTACACGTTCTTTAATCAGCGCATAACCATCTGTTTTAAATCCATAGGTAAAATCTCTGGCTACATCCTGTCCAGAAGATCTCCAGAAAGGAAATGTACTAGCCTGGCCAGATTTCCTTCCAGGAGTTGTTGGAAGAGTGAAGATAGATTACAAGAGTATATTTTGTGCTGGTTAGAACTTTATTTACTAGAACCCATTTCATCTGAACAATCTTGTAAGACTATTTCTTGAAGTTAAATATGCTAGCTTGCAGCCTTTGCCCTACTAACCTTGAATAAATTATTTTGATAACTTAACAGTTGGAACATTCAGTCCTTCATTCCTCAAATTCCAGGGTTTTGTAACAAAAGTTCATTGGAATCTCTGACAAAGATTTATTGCTTCCTGAATTGAGATAGGGAAGAGTGAAGATGGTGTTTGGTCAGAAGGAAGTTTTTCTTGTCTTTTCTTATAAAAATAATTGGACAGTATTAAAGTACCTGCTGCCTCCTCACCTTTTTTCCTACCGATTCCTTTCCTGATGTTGCATTTTGGTGACTCCAAAACCTTTTGAAAGGTTACATCTAAGTAGGATGTAGCTTAGCATAACACTTCCCCAAACGTCCTCCTGGATAAACTTATACAAGATCAACAATCAATTAACAAATGTGTTCCTTTCAGCACATAGCTGCATCTCTTACTGTATGCCTGTATTTTGTCCACAGACTGTCCATCTTTGCAAGGATCCATACCACATCTGCGTGCCTCTTCATCTGATTTAAAGCCAGGGTCAAAAGTGAGCCTTTCCTGTGACCCAGGCTTCCAGATAGTGGGAAACTCTGTTCAGCACTGCCTTAACATGGGACAGTGGACACGGCCTTTTCCACGCTGTGAAAGTGAGTTGTTTCAGTGGGCTGGCAGGGTTAGGAAACATGAATTTCTGTTTGGACCTTATGACTGTTCATGGCTTGTTTATCCCTTCAGCTGTGATATGGTTGAAACCACCCATGTTACAGATGATATCTGTTTGATATCGTATGTATGATACAATATGTATGGTATGATATCATCAAACATGCTTAAAGCTAAACTGATTTTTTACTGAGCCTACTGCCACCTGATTCTGCCAACTTTTCTGTCAGCTTCTAATGCTTGTGGCAGAAATGAGTCCATTTGGATCAGCAAACTAATTATCTGTGCTTGCCTCCCCTGTGGCACCAGGAATGTGGAAGAAGCACAGGAAATGCTAGAGTATCTGAACTTTAAGTATCACTGAGAATGTCTGGTTTGAAATAAAAGCTCTTGCATTAGTGTGTTATAGAGCAGTTTCTTAAAAGGTGACAGGTATTTCTGCCAGCACTTAGAGGTACTCCAGCACTTGCAAGATTTCTGCTAATACATTCTGCTAAGATTTCTGCTGCATACATGTAGGTTGCCAAGTTTCTTTGTTTCCTGCTTTCCTAGTCCTGTCGCCTCCTTTCTGTGTTCTCCTCTTCTATGACTGTACATGTGACTGTAGTTGCATACGGTGGAGCTGACTGTATTTCTCATTTCAGCAGAACCATAAGTTAACTGCAGAAGTAGGTATTGCAGATATACCTAAAACAAGCCCTTTTCACTAGAGCATAACTTCTCTGGCAGAGACAGCTATGCTTTTTCTTGGTGTGTTACCAATGACAAGGCACCAGAACCCTGTTAGTGTTGTCATCCCGGCTCTGTATTGGGCCAGGCAGTTTTCCCCATTGAGCATGGAGCTTAGAACAGACCTGCCACAAGAATGGTGAGTAAATGAGGGCCCGGCTCACCTTTCTCAGCCTGCTCCCCGAGTACCTGATTAATGAAAGCAGGATGAAGATAGCTATTTCTTGCAGAAAGAACCACAAAATATAGTGGACAGTGTGGTACAGGCCTGGTCAGAAAAGATTCTTCTACTGATTGTAGCCAGCTCCCTGTAATCATTGCCTTCACCCACCAGGATCCTGTTCCTCCTTCTGCTACCACACACCCCCAAATCCACAGATCCACATCCCCTGACAGCCTGGCTTTGTTACAGGCTCTGTTCTATCCCTCTGCATCAAGTACTTGGCGTCCAATACCATGGGCTCTGTACACTCACACTGTCTTGCTGTGTGATCCTTACAAATGCCCAGGGAGCAAGGAATTGCTACAGTTAGTGTGGTTACAGCGATGGGCTGTGTAACCTCTGGGATAAGTACACGTTGTCTTGGTTGAAATGGAGATACAAGCAGCTCTGCTAGAATAAGTAGCAGCCTCCGGCAGCCAAGTACAGTGACACCTTCTGCTGGCACAGCTGGGATCAGCAAGGATCATTTACTGTAGTCAAAGGCAGAGTGATGCCAAGGGTTGTGAGGTCAGTTCCCATCTCTCCATCATGGCTAGTTTTGCAGTGGTCAAACACAGTAACACTCAGATTGTTTTCCAGTGAAGGGAGACACTAGGAACCTCCATGCAAACTTAGTTTTTCTTTCTCCTTAAAATTCACTAGGATCATAGATTATCAGGGGAAGTGTCTTGAGACTGAAAGGTGTCTGCTCAGATGTTAGTCACAGATGGCTTTTCCAGAACTTGCAGAGCAGCAGGAGCTGGAGAGTCCTGCTCAGTCTCTGTCAGAGAAAAAAATGAAGGCCCTCCACTCAACCAGGAATCAATTAGCTACCTCAGAAAAATTTGAGGCCTGCTTGTGGATGGGCTTCCACAGTTGTTGGATAGAAAATCTCTCTGGTGGTGGCTCTGGTGTGGAATTATTCTGAAGTTGACCTGTGCCCTTTTTTCACTCACATTGCAGGAATCAGCTGTGGAGTGCCTCCACCTTTAGAAAATGGGGGTTATGCAGCTGAGGACTTCTTTGCTGGCAGTACCATTACCTATCAGTGCAATAATGGCTACTATTTGTTGGGCGACTTCGAGATGTTCTGCAAGGACAATGGGAGCTGGAGCAGCATTTCACCATCTTGCCTTGGTGAGACATGCCATCCATATGGCTGCATGGGCTGGCAATCTTGCACTTCTGTGCCCTTGGGTTTGGGTGGGATTTCACTCTGAAATTGTGAAAGCTAGCCAGAATCTCAGAAATTACTCCCCAAAATACTCACATTCCTGAAATCCTGTGCTCAGCACTGTGTCAAAACAGGACTCCAGTCTGGCACCTTTCTCTCTCAGTCCCCTTGTAAGACCCAAATCCTGTGCTTCCTACCTAATAAGCCTGCAATGCACTCCCAGCCTCTCTCCTTACAGGTTCATTTAGCCCTGGAGCCCTTGCATTTAGCCCTGGAGTCCAACTTGTGCATTTCCGTGCACTTCAGTACACCTGTCAGCAAGCAGCTGCAGCCTTGAGAAGGCTGGGAGTGCAGTTATGGGCACAGTTCACATAATTTACCATAATTTACCATAATTTTACCATAACGTACCTCCTGGTCAGCTGGATCTGATGTACCAGATGCAGCCACAGGAAGGGAAAGGTGAGACTAGCATGGTACTGCATACAGAGGGCTGGTGGTAGGGCCATGTCTCCAGCAGATCCCTGCTGGAATCCCCTAGCTAGCTGTACTCAGGTTACTTCTCTCTTGGTCATGCTTAACGGGTGAATTGCGTGAATAACCTGGCAAGGCATTTATGTTTGATGTGACTGGTTGTTTTTTCCTAAATATATAGGTACAGAACATTTATTTTTTTTCAGTCAAGATGAGCAAAAGCAAAATGAAAAGCCTCTTAGTTCTGCCAAAATTCACTTTGGAGTAGGATCCATCTTGTTTTGTATGATCTTGTCCATCAAGACTCCTCCAGAACCTCCAAGCAGACCATCCAGACTGTTGTTCCTCTCTTTGCTGTTCACCTTTGCACTTTATACAAAGGTCTAAACATGAGCAGGCACAAAACAAATGCTGCAAGGCTGTCCGTGTAGTTCAGCATCTGTGCAGTATAGAGAGTAATTTGGGAAGGAAGTGCCCTGTGCCCCACCTTCTAGCTTGTCTTCTCTCTGATAAAGCAGAATAGACACGGAAAATGGAAAAAAAAAAATAAAAAGAAAAAAATAAATAAACGAAATGAAAACCCTGGCCCATACTTTACCTTTTTTATTCACACTTCAGACAGGTGCTAACAAAGCATGATACAACTCTAGGGCATTCCTTTTGCTGTTACAAATCTGATTCATAGTGTCCTTCCACTCTGCCTTGCCTTCCCTTTACAAGACATTACTGAGGAACAGTCATTCCATTTCTGCTGTGGTAGCACTTTGCATTCTCTTGATACTTGCATAATTGGCAACTGTTTTGATTTAAAGGAGCCATTTTTATCCTGCGTGTCAGAGAGAAACTCCCTTTCTTTTCAGAGCGTTGTCAGGTTCTTTCATGCTGGCCAGACTCATTCAGCAGTGAGGAATGAGCACACCAATTCAGAAGATCTTGTTGCTTTTTTAATTCAGTTGCTTTTTTTTTTTTTTTTTTTTTTTTGCCTGGAAGTAGGCAAAGAACTCCAGCTATGTGTTTGTATACTGTACCTAGTTCAACAGCTGTCCTGTAGCTGGGCTTAGAAATGAAGAATTGTTCTCTCTCTTAACGGTCTGATTTATATGGGGAATAATCCCTGATGCCAGCATTTTTCAATGAGATACTTTGAAATTGATCCTTGCAATTTATTACTCATTGTTTACATACCAAGAACACTTCTGCTCAATCAGGATTTGAAAGCTGATATGAAATAATCTGGAGCCAGCAATATTTTTAGCTGTACAGTACCAAGTGACTTGGAGCGTAAATCATTGGTTGACATTTCTAGGCATTGTTATCATATAAATAGATAATTATTATAATAACTGATATGCTTTGAACTAATCTTAACTTTTTTTTTCTGGCAACTGCGGGTTCTTCTCTTTCCTAATCTAGTGTAATTCTCTGTAGCAACGATGGGGCTTTGCTTGTATTTTATGTTCAAAATGTTTCCTATATTGGCTAAGCAGTTGGGAAGTTTGAGGTGTAGAGGATTTTCCAAGTAAGTATTTAATGCAAAGTCATTAAATTAGTATCTGTCAAAAACTGCCTATTAGTGTCTGTCAAAACTGGTAAACAATAACACATGAGTTACAATGTCTTCGCATGAGTTCCCTACCTGGAAATAAGGTACTTTGTGTGGAAGTATTGACTGATGGTTAATGGGGATTTGTCTCCTGTTTTCTCACTTTTATAATATTTTATAGTTAATTAACTGGAAATGTAAACACTAATTTAACGATTAAATGTTATTACTAGTACATCAAAACTGTGACTGAGTGATTTTTCATTATACTATTTAAACTGATTCCTGTTAGTGAGACCGATGTTTGAAGCAGATGCATATCACAATTACCACCCTAGAGACATCTTTATTATGTTTCTTTTTTGTAGATGTTGATGAATGTGCTGTTGGATCAGACTGTGACGAGCACGCATCTTGTCTTAACACAAATGGATCCTATGTTTGCACTTGCATCCCTCCTTACAAAGGAGATGGTAAAAAATGTACAGGTATGAGAAATAAAAACATCAGGCTAGCCTTCCAGGAGTCTATATGGGCTAGTATCCTGTCTTCTGTTGTGAAGAAGACTGACTTCAATTATTTCAATAACTGAATAATTTATAATTATTCAAATTACTGTTGCCAATAATTAAAAGGAGGGAGGTACAAGAGCAAGCATGTTCTCATATCCAAATCAATTTAGCCTGAATCAGGCTGGAAATATTAAGCAAGATGGCTTTGTGTCAGCACTGCAAGATGTTGGCATAGGTTGGCATAAAGGGTGTCTGAGCTGA
Source organism: Aythya ferina (assembly GCF_964211825.1). Taxonomy (NCBI): domain Eukaryota; kingdom Metazoa; phylum Chordata; class Aves; order Anseriformes; family Anatidae; genus Aythya; species Aythya ferina. Next base: position 73,884,677 of record NC_140299.1, read on the forward strand.
TTTCAAGTTGAGGGCTGGGCATGCTGGGCTGGGCTTTCTCTCGCAGGGGGAAAAATGGCTGCAAGATGTATTTGTTTCTGACAGTGAATGCAAGCAGCCACAGTGCTCATACTGTGAATGCAAATTCAGTTATAGAGGGCTGTATCAAGATTAGCTTACTTGCAAGAGTCTTCAGTTTCTGTCACTTACATACATGACAGGGAAAAGCTGGCAAGCCTGTAAATTACTTGTGGGTATTTTCCACGTTTGTCTTTCCTACTTTCAGAAGATTCCCAAGGATATCTCCTGCAACTTGTTCATGAAACCTGGTACTTAGTGATGTTATTAAGAGTTTTCTCTCTTCTTTCTCAGAGCCGGTGAAGTGCCGTAATCCAGGAAATCCAGCGAATGGACGTTTGTACGGGGACATTTACAGTGTTGGCAGTGAAGTAACGTTTTCCTGTGAAGAAGGGTTTCAGCTGACAGGAGTGACTACACTTACGTGCATGGAGTCTGGACAGTGGAGCCACCCAATACCATATTGTGAAGGTGTAGTTGCTGGGGAGAATGCTGATTGTAACATGCATTGTGGTAGAGTTGGAAGGGGAAGAGACCAGAGAGTTGAGAGACTTCAAAGACCTTGACAGCTAATGCAACCTTGTCCCAACAGTCTTGGGCCACAAGGCTTAAGTCTCTTTTGTCTTTAAAGATATAAGCACCAGCTGAAGCTTTTCTGACAGTTGTCGTGTTCATGGTGGCACTCTTACACAGATTCTCCGAAGTGACAAAGGTCATGTCTTTCTCTTAATGTAAACTTTAAATCTGTCTTCTCCAAGCAGCCTCTTGTTTTCAAGGAGCTTGTGGAAACTTAATGTCTTAAAGATCATTAACAGTATTTCAGTGGATAAAAAGCATCCAGGGAGGACAGGCTACAGCACATACATATACATGGCGTAATTGTGGAAATAGTTTTAGAGAAACAGAGCTAATGAGGTGAAACAACAGGGTAAAAGGAAGAGGTTACAAAGAACAAATGAAAAGGATTTTTTCCATAGGAAGAGATGGAGATGGAGTCCTCTTGATGCTAAAGTGTGTGGGTTTTGGAACATTTCCAACTGCCAGCTTCCAGTTAGTCAAATTTCTCCACAAGGTGAAGACAAATAAAGAGCCCTACATGTCAGTTATAGCTTAGCCAAGAACCCACTGTTTTCAAGAGCTTTAGATCTCTTCAAGCCTACTTAGTAAAAACAAAGAAAATCCTGACGTTGTTATTTTTGATTTGTGTTGTATCAACCTCTCCTGTGATACTGTCTTTTTACAGCTATATCCTGTGGAGGCCCAGTTATTCCAGAGAACGGTGTCATTTGGGGCTCAAATTTTACATACCGCAGTAAGGTGATATACAGGTACGAATTCTGTATATTATTTATTAATGACTGAGCTTTATTAATGACTGAGCATCCAGCATCAAATGAGAGTTTGTCTAAATTCAGAGAGAGGTTGAAGTAAACGGGGAGGAGGAAGATGGGATTAAAGTAATGGAAAGACATTTATTTATAGTTGTGGCTGTTCACTAGCAAAGCTGAATGTTTACTGTGCTAATTCTCTGCCCTACGGAGAAAACTATCATATGAGGGTGTGGATAAAAGGGTGTGAAAGGGGTGGCCAATGAGGTTGTGCATAAAAGGCTCTGTATTTGATAACACTTACTTTCTTCTCACACAGATGCAATGATGGGTACCGCTTAGTGGGTGAAAAGGAAATTGTCTGCCTTGCTAGTGGCGTTTGGAATCTTCCTCCCCCCTCCTGTGAAATGGTGACGTGTCCTAGCCCACAGAACATCAGCAATGGAAAATACACACTTAATGGCACAACCTACCTTTCTTCTGTGTTATACACCTGTGACAATGGATACAGGTAAATGCAGAAACATTCCTGAGTCAAATGCAGACAGCATGCTTCTGCATTTAAAAAAAATTCTGAAAGATATAACTTACATGTGAAAAAGACAAGGCTGGGATGATTGCTCAGAAAGATAGAATACTAAAAGAAAAATTTTTAAAACTTCTTTATATCTTGTAAGTAATTCCTGTTTTCCATACTAAATTGGAGCAATTCAGGAAGGCCATTCAATATCTTCCATGCATGTATATATATATATATATATATGTATAAAAAACATTTTCATTTTTACCATTAAACTCTTAACACATATTTTGAATATTTGTAAATCAGTTCTCATTATTTTTGAAGCTCTCATTTGTCCTTAAAGATTATCATTCACCTAATTAGCTTTGGAGCATATGCAGTATTATTTTTAGTATTGTTTTACAATGCCTTTGGTGAAAGAATCTTCTGGAATTTCCCCATTTACTCCTTGACATCTCTGCAGTAGTTACTTGTTTTAGGCTTTTATTCTGTTTTACATTTGTAAGCAAATATATCAGAAACACATTTTTATTAGGCTGCAGTTGAGTGTTTAAGTCCATAAGTGAATCAGGTCTCAGACTTAAGCCTGATTGCAACCCTCAAGATAGGAATGGTGTTGGTGGTGAATTTTTAAGCTTTTGTATCTCAAAAATGGACAAAGCTACAGCAGAAGTAAATGTGTGTGTCTGCACAGTGCATTGAGGCCCCACAAGAATTCCACCAGCTTTCTCCTCAAAATATCTGAAAAACAGCTTTTTTGAGAGCATCAACAGTGTGTTTTCATGCATTGGAGATTCTGGCCTTTGCTGAAGTCAGACTCGCTTTGGCTTCACTGAGGCCAGGAAATCAGTGGGGAGCAAAGCACCTCTTGCTCTCTCTGTTTCTCACACAGCCTGAAACAGCAGTCTTAATAATGATCTTTGTGTCTCAGCCTTCAGGGACCCTCTGTACTTGTCTGTGCATCTTCAGGGAACTGGAACAGCACACCGCCAGCTTGCAGCATTGTCTCTTGTGGGTCCCCTCCTGCCATCAAAGATGCGATCATAAATGGAAATAACTTTACGTTCGGAAGCACGGTCTCTTACACATGTAAGGAAGGGTATGTATATTCTTGCTACTGGATTAATACATGGGACAAGTAAAACTGGTGCAGTCCACCCAGGCTTACTGGCAAAGCTGTGTGCTCTGTTTCCTCATGACTTCGTAACTGCTCATGAATTCATTTTCACTTCTCCTGTCTTGACTGTCTGGAAATTAAACGTGAAGGAGACGTTTTGGGGGCTGGCAGGTTAGTATGGGACACCAAGGTATTTCCTAAGGTGGTCAGCTCCACATCAGCTGAATACTCCCTAGAAAAGAAGAATGGAGAGGAGTCAGAGGGCATGATAGATCAGTCTCTTGGACTAGTCCAGACCCAATTTTATCAAAGATATGGCTCCCCTTTGATGGTCTAGCATGAGTGTAACGCTGGCCTCTGATCCTGGAAGAACCTTTGCACGTGTATCTTTACAGCCTGTAAGCAGTTGCATTGAATTTCTTGAAACTGTTCTGTCCAAAAGCCAGAGTACATAGGAAAAGCTTTTGCAAGGTCAGGCTGTAAGTGACTGGAGGATTTTGTGCTTCTTGATGAAAAAGATAGATTAGACAACAGCATTTTTTTCTTGTAAACTAGTTTTGCAATATTATTTGAAACATCATTGAAATAAATCCTCCTTAGTCTGTTTTCTTGACCGTATTAAGATTCAAAAAGCTGTTTCTTTTTCCTGTGCAAGTATTTTAAATAGGATAGGATATCAACATTTAAAGAGGGTCACTGCTGTCTGTGTGACAATCGATAGAGTGGATAATATTAAGGATTGACACATAATTTCTCTGGAATCCAGTCACAAGGCTCTGAAAACGTATCCTACAGACAAGACAAAACACTTTTACAGAAGTTGCTGTCAAAGTCTGAACAACCAGTTCCCAGCCTGAAGCTGGAGTTACTGGGACCTTTGGAATAGATATTGTTTCTTTGCTTTTGGTAAGAGACACTACAGAAAATTTAAAACTGAACAAAAGATGGTCAAAAATAACAAATTGCATGTTCAATCTGCAGGAATTTAAATTAGTTGATAAGCAGCAGGGAATGATGCCTGTCACTGCATCCCAGAGACAGAGTAAAGAAATGTAACTGCATTTAGAGTAATCACACAGTGGAACTTCATTGTAAAATATTATATGTTTTTTAAATCAGGACTAAAAATATTTGCTTTTATATCAGTTTCTACAGTGTTTTTTTAGGAAGTTGTTACAAAATTGCTATGTGCATTATTGGCAACAGCATTTCTAGGATTCTCACCGAGGAGCTTCTTATTGTTTGCAAGTGTGAAAATAGATCAATACAGCTGACAACAGGAATCCAAAAGACTTTTACGGGCTTTTCATCTCTTCCTCCTCCCGTCAGTTCTGCTAGAGGGGAATACTTTCTGAGTGGGATAGGTTCTTTGAGAGTTGGACAGACTATCGCAGCACAATACTAGGTTTGTTGTAATAGCGAAATCAAAAGGGAAGTTCAGAAATGGTAATCAGATGGACAGACCAGAGAAGAGCATTATGCTCAAGGCCTTCTGAGTTCTCCCTTGTGAGATTCTCCATACCTCACCTGTGGACACGTTGGCTTTGGGATTTTATGTCTGAAATCGCTGTTGTAAAGAATCCTATTTGTTTATCTTCTAGGGTGCTAGCAAACTTGTTCTGCAGGGGCATCAGGAAACTGTACATTTGACAGTGCTTGCTTTTTTGACTCCCTGTGTGGTTTCCTTATCCACAGTTACACGTTAGATGGCCCTGCAACCATAGAGTGCTTAGCCAGTGGTGAGTGGAGCGTGAACCACCAGCAGTGCCTGGCAGTATCCTGTGATGAACCACCCCATGTGGAAAATGCATCGCCGCAGAGAGCCCACCGCCTCTTTGGTGATACCGCTTATTACTTCTGCTCAGACGGCTACAGCCTGGCCGATAACTCTCAGCTGCTTTGCAACGCAGAAGGGAAGTGGGTGCCTCCCGAGGGCAAGACGATGCCCCACTGCATAGCTGATTTCTGTGAAAAGCCGTCCACTGTCTCATACAGCATCCTGGAGTCTGTCAGCAAAGCCAGGTTCGCAGCGGGCTCCATCGTGAGCTTCAAGTGCATGGAAGGCTTCGTCCTGAACACTTCAGCCAAAATTGAGTGCCTTCGAGGGGGTCTCTGGAACCCTTCTCCATTGAGCATCCAGTGCATCCCAGTTCGCTGTGGAGAACCTCCCCACATTGCCAATGGCTATGCCAGTGGGGCCAACTACAGCTTTGGAGCAGTGGTGGCTTACAGCTGCAACAAGGGCTTTTACATCAAGGGGGAGAAGAAGCGGACCTGTGAGGCCACCGGCAACTGGAGTGGCAATTTGCCCACATGCCACCCAGTGTCCTGTGGAGAACCACCCCAGCTTGAGAATGGCTTTATTAAGGTATAAAATGAGTTCTCTCATCTGCCTGGTAGCATAGCACAGTGAATGTCTTCATAATTGATACTGTGTTGTATTTTTTTTCTTCTTCTATTTTGCTTTGCTGTTAAAGTTGTGGAAAGATGTGACTGGATGGAACAAATAAGCAGAGGGAAAAATGGGTGGATTTGTAGAAGAATCATGTTTAAAAAACACAGACACTTCTATGGTATTTCCTCTCGTAAAATGGGTTTTCAGTTAGGAAACTCAGGGCATAGTATTACAATCAATTGATTTCCTTGATACCTCACTCTTCACTTGTTCCCTTCTTGGGTGGCTTTCCAAGAGCCATCTGGAGATGTATGAAGTACTATTGCCAGTTCACAGGCCTTGCTCTTTTTACTGCTGTGAAAAATATTCAAATTTGAAATAGGTACATCACTTTGGGATAATTTCTCTGCTTTGGATGCAAGAACATTTATTTACTGAGGTCAGAACTTGTCCTTTTTTCTGTCAAATTGCATTGCAACAATGCCTAAAATTAAAGATCTCCTTGTGGCAGCCCAAAGCTGTAAAACTACTCAATCTGTGTTAAGTAACCAGTTGCAGAGCTCATCCTGCAACTTCGAGGAGCTTCTCAGCTGACTGCTCAGGACCCTCCAACTGCACACGTGGCACTTATAAAAGCCTCCTAGCAGTAGTACACCTGAAGGCTCCAGCCTTGAATACACCTGTAAACTAAGGAACCTGAGCGGCAAGAGGGTAATAGTTTCCTGGCAGCTTCTCCCAATATGTTTATTTTCTGTCTTCCTGTCTTCATAACTTTTAACCTTACAGGTCAGGGAGGGAGAAAGCAGGAGGAAATACTTTCTAGATTTGCCTTTTAAGCCTTGAATTTTCTCTTTTCTTTTGATGTTGTGGTCAGATTCCCTGACAACAGAGTGCAGTATTTGAGGCAAGATGTGCTGTGCCTGTTACTTACGCTTGTTTCTTTGCAGACAGCCTTGACCGCTGCCTGGGATCCAGCTATAACCTAGAGTGAGAAAACAAAAGTAATGCTATCGTTCTCCCTGTGTGCCAGTCATGCATCTTCATTTCAGATATGTCTGTGTCTCATCTGTTTTACAGGAAACAACTGGGCGCTTCTTTGAGAACCAGGCCAATTATCAGTGCAAGTCTGGCTACCACCTGGTTGGGAGCTCGCTCTTTATCTGCCAAGCCAATCGGCAGTGGTACAGTGAATCACCTCCTCGCTGCGTTCCCCTCAGCTGTGGAAAGCCACCACCCATCCAGCATGGCTACTCCAAAGGAGAAACCTTTGATTTGGGCTCCAAAGTCGAGTTTTTCTGTGATGAAGGCTACGAGCTGATTGGAGATGTGTCTTGGACATGTCAGAAGTCTGGGAAATGGAACAAAAAGCAAAGCCCGAAGTGTGTGCCAACAAAATGTCCAGAACCACCCTTGGCAGAAAACCAGCTAGTCTTGAGGGAGGTGACTAACCAAGTTGGTGTCGTGCAGTTCTCCTGCAAAGAGGGTTATGTTTTGCATGGTTCCCCTGTGCTGAAATGCTTGCCCTCTCAACAGTGGAATGATTCCTTTCCCTTCTGCAAGGTCGTACAGTGTCCTGCACCTCCATACATCCCCTTCAGCGACCCCTTGACTTCATCCCTTCTTTTTGGTAGCACTGTGAAGTACATCTGTGTGGATGGGTTTTTACTGAAGGGTGAATCTACTATCAGATGCCAGGCTGATGGCTCGTGGAGCTTGCCTTTGCCAGAATGTATTCCTGTGGAGTGCCCCCAGCCAGAAGAAATTCAAAATGGCATTGTTGATGTGCAGGGCCTCACCTTCCTCAGCACAGCTCTCTATACTTGTAAACCGGGCTTTGAACTGATGGGGAACACAACTATCCTCTGTGGAGAAGATGGGCAGTGGCTTGGAGGAAGGCCAGCTTGCAAACCCATTGAATGCCCAAGGCCTAAGAAGATCCTCAATGGCAAATACTCATTCACGAACTTCCACTATGGGCAGACTGTTAGGTATTCCTGTGACAGAGGCTTCCAGCTCCAAGGGGAGGAAACGCTGAGCTGCCTGGAGACAGGAGAGTGGAGCACAGATGTTCCCTCCTGCAAAGCCATAAATTGCCAGCCCCCTCAGCCTATCGAGAATGGCTTTGTGGAGGGTGCAGATTACAGCTACGGGGCCATGGTCATTTACAGCTGCGTGCCTGGCTTCCAGCTCTCTGGCCTCGCCATGCAGACGTGTGAAGAATCAGGCTGGTCTAGCTCCACTCCATCTTGCCTCCCCACCGACTGTGGCCTACCTCCTCACATTGATTTTGGGGAGTACGTGCAGGTGAGGCACGGGGAAAGACGCTCAGACCAGGAGGGCGTTACAGAGAGTCCCTCCCTTTCACACATGCTGCTGGCTGGCCATATGAAGGACTTCAAAAGCTCTTCAAAGGAGAACGGTGCAATGCAGCTGACCACTTTCTTGTTTGGAACTATCATTTTATACTCGTGTTACTCTGGCTATGAGCTCTTGGGAAACCCCATTCTAGCTTGCCAAGAAGATGGGGTCTGGAATGGCACTGCCCCCTCCTGTGTTTCCATAGAGTGCACAATGCCGTCACCTCCGGAGAATGGAGTTTTATATTTCACGGAGAACACGCTGGGTAGCGTGGTGCGGTACACCTGTAAGCCAGGGTTTACACTTGTTGGCTCGGACACGCGGCTGTGCTTGCCAAATCGGCAGTGGAGCAGCAGTGCTCCGTACTGCAAAGCAGTAACATGCAGCTCACCCGCCCAGCTGATGAACGGGAGCATAAGGGGGGAAAACTACACATATGGGAGCGTTGTCTACTATGAGTGTGATCCTGGCTACCAGTTAAATGGCCCCACAGAGAGGAGGTGCCAAGAGAACCAGAAATGGGATGGCAGTGAACCGATTTGCATCCCCATTTCCTGCAGCCCACCGCCAGTTTTGGAGAACGGTCAAGTGTCTGGGGAGGAGTACACATTCCAGAGGCACACCGAGTATAGCTGCAATGAAGGTTTCCTGTTAGATGGGGACAGGAGTAGAGTCTGCCTTGCAAATGGGAGCTGGAGTGGAATTGCTCCAGTTTGCAAAGCTGTGACCTGTCCCGTGCCTCTGCCTCTTGCCAATGGGAGAATTATTGGCTCAGATTTTGGCTTTAGGAAGGAAGTGCAGTATCACTGCAACGAGGGATATAAACTGCAAGGAGCATCCACGCTTACCTGTCAGAGTGATGGTACCTGGGATTCAGAAGCTCCACGCTGTGAGCCAGTCATCTGTGGGCCTCCTGAAGACATCTCCCACGGCTTTCTGAACGGCTCAGACTTCACCTACGGGGAATTTGCCCAGTATGTGTGCTTTCCTGGCTATGAGCTGCATGGTAATCCTTCACGGCAATGTTTGTCCAATGGTTCCTGGAGTGGAAGCCTTCCATCCTGCCTCCCCTGTGAGTGTCCTGCACCACAGATCCAGAACGGGGTTGTCCTTGGTGAAGATTTCAGCTGTGGGAAAAGCGCCCAGTTTCAATGCCTGGAGGGCTTTAAACTGCTAGGGCCTTCCGAAATCACCTGTGAGGCAGCTGGCAGGTGGAGCTCTGGGTTTCCTCGGTGTGGGCAGATTTCCTGCGGCTCCCCACCCATCATCCCCAACACGTTTATCAATGGGAGCAGCTCTGCAGATGAGAACACCATCGTATACACCTGCTTGACAGGTTTTGTCATGCGGGGGAGCCCAGAGCTGACTTGTGTGGAGACAGGTGTCTGGAAGAAGCCATACCCAAGCTGTGAGCTGCTAAGCTGTGGCCCACCACCTTCTGTCCCCAACGCAGAGGTTCTCGGGAACACTCATACCTATGGGAGCAAGGTCCAGTACAGGTAGGAACACTGCTGCCATTCTGTTTCTGTAGAGTCTCGTAAGCAATGAAGATGGGAAGTTTATACACCCTTTTTAGAAGACCTGGAAGAAAAGTTATGCCTTATCATATGCGTAGAGAGACAAAGCCCACATTCCCATGCCCATAAAAAATTTTATTTGGACCACTGATAAAACTCCAGCAAGGTATTTCAGCATGTTGGGCCGCACTCCTCCACCACCTTAGTTTCCTTTTCTTCTTTGCTTTCCTCCTCTCCACCTCTGACACTCTGCTCTGTAGGGCATTTTTATTTTTTTTATCCCTTTTGGCATGCCATTTACCTCTCCTTCCTGCTTCAGCTACCAAATGTAACACAGAAGGGCTGGTCTCCTGAAGTCCCATTTTCTGTACTGCAGCATTGCACTGTCGACAGGTGCTGTTGATGCAGTTACTCCTTTGTCATAAACAAGAAAAATGGGTTTCTGCTGGTTTCTTGGAGGGTGCACACTGCAGATCCTTTTCTCCAAGGTGAGGACTTCCTTGGCAGAAGGGGAGATTTTGGGCCGTAAAAACAATAAACAGTAGGGGGCAGAACTGTGAGATTGCATGTGGATGGGTTTAACAGAATCAGACATTGCTGTTCATCTTTAACAAGATGAAGGGGGTCTGCCAACCTACAACTAAACCCACTGCTGGCCAGACCCTGCAAGCCAGCTGAGTTGATCTTGGTGAAGCACTGCATGGCACAGAGTAAATCAGCCTGAAACTTCTAAGCAAGCAATCTGTGGTCAGCCTAAGGCTTGGTTTACTCTTGGAAGAAAATGAGATTGTCTTTAGAATTGTTGGCTGCAAATGGGATATCCAGCAATCGGGAATCAAGAAGCTGCAGTAGCATTTGGCACTCACAGTTTACTTAACCAAAAGCCCTCCTCACAAAGGGAATGGCAGGGACTGCACCAAGGCATTTGGTATTGTCTAAGCACTAAAGCTACCAACTCACTTTCATCAGTGGTGCTTCAGCAACATGAAGCAGCTGGAGATGAAGTCTGAAACTTCCAACTCTTGCAACAGAATAAACTCAGTCAAGGCATGCTTCTTGAAAGGTTCCTTTGAAATAAAAGAAAAGTCACCAGGTGTGCTTACGAACAAATAATGTTGAAAAATGTCTTTGTAACTTGTGGATCAGTTTGTCCTTAGCTGTTTCCCTGTGCTCAGGTGTTAATACTCTGTTGCAGATGCCTGGAAGGTTACACAATGGTGACAGAGGTGGATGTATGCACTTGTCAGGAAGATGGACAGTGGTCTCCTCAAAGTATTTCCTGTTGCCCCAGAAAGTGTCCATTCCCAGGAAACATCACCCATGTAATAGTACTTGGGGACAACTTCACTGTGAATGCAAACATCACTTTGTCATGTGTAGAAGGCTATACTCTGGTGGGAGCGAGCACATCTACATGCAAGGTATAGTATTATCTGCACTGTTTTATTTTGCAGGCTCTGTTGAATTGAAGAGTCATCCTCTTACACTCATTAGCTTTTGGCTCTTTATTGCACACAACAAAAAAAATGCAAAGCATGTCCTGCAAAATATAATATATATGCCTTCTTGTTCACCAGTAAACACATAATAGACTTTCAGAACTGGAAATTAATAACTTCTTCTGTCAATAACTAATACTGTCCTTCAGAAAAGCATTCCTTTTGTCACATTTAGGAGAGTAAATCATGAATCATTTTTACTGGATTAGTACTTTTTGTAAGCAAAGGTTCTCCTCTTCGCTCTTACAAAGATTTGTTGAAGTAAGAGCAATTGTGTTTGATGCTTGTCTGTTCAGGTATTAGACCTTCTTTAGGACCTGGGCAGGCAGCTGAAGCACTTAGTCATAGTATGAGACTTTCAGCCAAGAGCAAAGTACAGAAAACATGGAACTGAGCACCTGCAGTTTCATTCCACTCCTGATGGGTTCCTGAACTATTAGATGACCTTGTATAAGTGAACTTGCTTTTCAGGTTTCTATTTCCCCTTTTATATTTTGTTCCTTCTGTCTTTCAATGCTGGGCATTCCTTTCATAGCTGAGCTCCAGTTTTTGTTGACGTCTACTTATATTACTGAGTTTCTTTAAAGATTTCACAGATAGTATTACATTAACTACATCAGTATGCCCACAGCTATTGGATGTTTCTGCTACAATTTTCCTAACTTTTTCATTTAGATACAAATTTAGCATATGGACTGATGCATTCACACTTTTTATCCCGCTTATTTTTCAGGAGAGTGGTGTTTGGGTGCCAGTGTTTTCTGATGACATCTGTGTTCCTGTGTCATGTGGGACCCCAGAATCTCCAGAGCACGGATTTGTGGTTGGCACCAAATTCAATTATAAAGACGTGGTTCTTTATAAATGCGATCCTGGCTATGAATTACAAGTAAGCAAGCTCAATCTCTAGCACTTCAGAGCTTTAGTTGTCCGTTCTTCCCTGTTCTGACATAATGTCTGTGAGAATGTATTATGCCTGCTCCATATTGATATATTTCCTTAGCTGCTATAGAAGTTCAATATCTGCTTTTGTTGTTGTCTATAGAATGCTCATGGTATGTCTGAGGTATTACCTGAATTAGTTAACAGTACAACTGAAGCAAATATAAGCATCCTCTTTAAAGGCACGTATTCAGCAAATACCTTTCAGTGTTGTTGTTTTTTATAGCTGAAGTTTATTTCAATCCTCAAAGTACAGCTTTTTTTCTGTGCATAATTATACATACTTGTGACCATAAATCATGGAAGAGTAAATTTCTCACATGTGCTCTCTTGAGCTCGCTCTCTGTTCTCAGTTAGATCATCTTCTTCCCTTTTCCAGTCCCATAATATTCCAAGCTCTATGTCTTCTGCATTCTGCCTTCAAAACTCAAAGCTCCTGATAAATGGCACTGCCCTCAGTTCTGTGATATTGCTAGATGATGTGGAAGTGTTTTGTCTTCTTTGATAAAACAAAGATATTGCAGTTTGTTTAATGGCAGCTTTATTCCCTGGTGTAGATGTGAACAAAGTCCTTTCCTGTCTATTGTTTCTACTATGAGCATTGGGCTATTGTTCCTTGATGAGCTCTGGAGCGCTACTGATACCCAGTTATTGGGACTCATGCTAGCCAATTCATAGCAGCCTCATTTTCAAAATCACAGTGAGTTCAGAAATGAAAATTCATTGCTGAGGTACAGCATGGCCTTCACCATCCCCAGGTGATGGCAGGATGTGGGACAATCCTGTCCAGATGTATGAGGTAGCAATGACAGGTGCTGTCTCTTAACTCTGCACTTCATGAGTACCAAACAAAATGCAGTATCGTGCTTCCTTCGTGCAGTGGTGACTGATAATAAATACAAACTTCATACACCCAGACAGGATTGCATTCACTTGGTCTCTCAGTATATATAAAAAGAAGAGTTTAGAGAATTCACGGGTAACAATAAATCTAATTTCCAGACAGAAACAGAGACAGAGAGGACAGATATGTAGAATTGCTGTATTTTTGGTGGTAATAAACCAGTGCTTTTGTATAGTGAAAAAGATCGATCTGTGTGCTTTGTAGGCCAGCTTCGCCACCTAGTGTCAGTGTGTTTCCCTCTTGTTAGAGGTCCTGTGTTTTTTCTCCAGAAAGAAAATACATTGGCTGTAATGCCTGGTGAAAAGAACGCAAGTTAGATTTTCATTAAGTGAGTACTGGAAGGAGAAAACATGCTATCATGACAATTTCTGGGAACAAGAATGGCAAAACTGACAAAAACAGTGATACTCCAGGGAGAAGGACAAGGAAACTGACTGACCCACTAGCATTTGGTTTGTAAACAGTACCCTGCAGTTTGCAGGAAGGAGTTCTAGCCTAAACTCTCCTCATCAGCTTGGGCTACAAGCATTTAATTCTGTCTTTATGTGGGTATATGTACCCTTTGGGAAGACATGCTGGCCTTGCTGTATACCAGAGCTGTTGGGAAAAAAAAAGGATTGCTAAGTGAAGCTGTTCTTTGAGCAATGTCTCTTGTTTTGTAGGGTGATACGGAACGGACCTGCCAAGAAGACAAGCTTTGGAGTGGCACAGTGCCAGCATGCAGAAGTATGTTCCATCTGAGTTTGTCACTTGATGAATTTGGTCGAGGGTACTTTTAGCCTGAAGACACTTGTGGTCATTTTGCCCAATTTATAACTCATACTGTCTTCATATGTCTAAAAATTGTCAGTAAGTACCACTGATAGCACATTGGGAGACGTGCAGAATTGCTGGTGTGCACAGGTACCTGTGTTAAGGAAATCACTACAACTTTCCACTGCTGTGCCCCTGTACCTCTAAGAAAGCTGGGCAAACAGGTAGCAAAGGGGTTGTTGTTCAGTCCTTCCATTTACGTATACTTTACTTCAGACATAGGGCTGCATGCTTAGAGGAGCTTTTGACACATTCCTTCTGTTGTTTTAGCTTTCTGCATCTTTAGATAAGTTTAATGGAAATTGTTAATGATGTTAAGAAGTTTAAACATTTTCTATTAACTGCGTAGTTAAATAAGATGAGATACAGGGGGTTCAGAGAAACAGCAGAGTTTCTCTGACACTACACAAAAAAAGAGTAGCAATGACAACCTGAAGAGCTGTTGTCTTGTATCAGGTTATTGATACAAGAGATTACGGTCATATTACTTTAACAGATTATTGTCCATCTTGGAAGAGTAATATCCGAAATTTAAACAATGCTGCCATTTGAGGCCATGGTTTCTCAGGTTGCTAAGAACCTTTGCTAAGAACCTAAGAACCACACTTGCCCAGAGCTGTGGATACTCAACATCCTGAACTGTAGCTCTATGGATGCTCATTTTCAAAGGTACTTCAGCTCTGTGCGATGTCTGATTCCCTCTGCCTGCAGTGCCAAAACAGAAGCTGTCAACAGAAATACTTACATGGAGTTCAGCTGTTGGCTTCAAGGCCTCCTGCCAATAAAGTCACAATGGATTTTGTCTTTGAGCAGTATCTGAGAGCACCAAATATTATTCTGCTGCTGTTCTGCTACTCAGGAGCAAAAAAGCTGGGAATGCCCATATAAACACAGTGTTCTTTCCCTGTTTGTCAGGGTAAAAATCGTGGAGGAGCTAGGAGCAGGACAGGCTGTATGCACTGGGTCTGGAGTATATTTCCTATGTTACAGTGGTATCATGTGGGCCCCCAGAGGAGATAGAAAATGGATCTGTTCAGGGAGAGGAGTTCTTGTTTGGCAGTGAGGTTTTTTACAGCTGCGACCCTGGTTTTGAACTACAGGGACCAAGCCAAAGGATTTGCCACGTTGACAAAAAGTGGAGCCCCTCTGTTCCTTTATGCAGGAGTAAGTAGCAAGCACAGCGACACGGTGGCAGTTTCCCAGGAGGGTCAGGAAACTAACTGGCATCGTACTTTTGCTGTCTTCCACCTGATCTCCTGCTCCATTTGGGGGTGTAACAGGAGGAGCCAGCAGAAAAGCCAGCTGAGAGGTTCTCACCAGCAGCTCCTCTCCCATCTGAAGGGAGCTCCTCTTGACATGAGAAAATGAACAACCATAGAGCTGTGCTCAGGTTACTAGAGGAGTGCGGCCTGCTCTATTTCATTTGCTTTGCACTGTGGGTTGCAGGGCCTTGAACACCATGCACTGAGGTGATTTGTCTCTGTAATGTCAAGGCTAATATGTGTTGGTCCCTGGTATGTCTGGAGATCAAGACTCTGCTCCTTAGGATCAAATCTTGGTCCTGTGAAGCAGAAGGTGATTAATTGCAGGAGCAGGATCTATGACTTATTTCATACAAGTTATAAATAAAATCCTCAAATTTTGCAATTTCTACCAATAAATTATTTTCCATCTTTTCATGGTGATGTCATAGTCCTACTGCCTGTATTCCTTTCTCTTAGCTTTGACCAATTTGCATGGTCTGTGCCATAAGGACAGGACAGGGGACAAGATCTTCCTTAACTTCTGTCATTTTTCTTGGGGACATCCTGAGATCATCTTTCACTGTACAGGGAGCAGAGAAGTCTGGAGATGCATCCTCTGGGTTAGTCAGAAGAAATATTCTGGGTCGCTGGATCACTGATCACTTACAACACTGTTAGATACACCAGGGCAGGGTCTCTCTCAGGTGTCTGCAGCCTGAACCCCAGGAGAGAGGGCAAGCAAAGCATTACATAACCTTTCTCATGTAGTACTTCACAGATTCTTTCTTCCCATCTTTCCTTTAATTCAGTCTGTGAGTAGAACTGCAGACAGTGTATGCCAGCCAGACAGAATGGGCTTTGTTGTTTGTATAAAACCAAAATTTTTTCTTCTCTTATAGGAATTACTTGTGGGCTGCATCCTTCAGTAGAAAAAGCAGAGGCCATTTCTACAGGAAGCACGTACAGAAGCAACGTAACCTTTGTGTGCAGCGCTGGGTATCACCTTGTTGGACCCCAGAATATCACATGTCTTACCAATGGGAGCTGGAGTAAACCTTTACCATCGTGTGAAGGTAAACATTTGGTGTCGTGGCCTGGCACATTCTGATCTGGGATAAGCAGTACCTCCCCCCACGTGCATGTATATCACATAATCCAGGGAGTAAGCTGCTTTCTGGAAGCAATTCTGTAATGTGTGTTAAAAATTGTGCATGATAAATGAAACATCTCAAAAGGAACAGTGCCTATTACCAAACCATAAGGAGGTTTAGACATCATCTTTCTTTAGGTCTTCATCTGCAGTTTTACAATCTTAGTGAGAGATGACACTGCTTATCATCTGAGAAAATCGAACCATTAACTAAAGTTGATGGACTGTGAGGACATGAAATTTCTCCCAGCAGCCTTCTGAAGTCAGTTGCTACTTTGATATTCTTCCTCTGAATTTTGGGCCCCAAACCCAGCAACAGGATTGTCTCAAGGACAATATCAGCAGCTCTGCCTTTATCTCCACTCTCCTCACTTGAATAAATGCTGTGAGTGAACGATGTACCATTTTGCACTTTAGTGCTTTCAGATGCTCCCTCGGTAGGTCCTGTAGCTTATGCCAAGCAGAGTAAGTGTCGAACAAGAACTGTCTGTGTCATACAGAGTGTCATACAGAGTTGGTGGAAGCAAGGCTGTCAACATAAAAATGGAACAAAAAGTTAAGGTCCCAAACATGACCAGATAGCCACTGTTGTTGGATGACTCTGTTCAACGTATAAAGTGTATAGAAGCATAGTAAATTCCAGTATCATTAAGTATGAGTGTTCTCCTTTCCTGGCCTTTTAGCTATGAAAAGGCAAAGTCTGGGCTTCACGCTATTCCTTTCCTTTCAGAAGTACATTTGTCCATTTTTTGCTCATCTCACTTCCTTGGGCTGTCTGCCTGCTGGCTTCAGAAACACAGCAGAGAATCTTGAGGGGAGCAATTAGAAATTTAAGTGTCGGCACCTTCCATCAAACCCATCCTGCATCTCATCTGGTATTTCTTGTCTGTCAAAAAAGGAGGTTGCAAAGGGCTGCAAGTTTCTGAGGTCTCTCTTAGCAGTGAGAAGGAACCATCTCCATGTTCTGCCCTACATAACCCCAGTACGAGGCCATAAATGTGTCCTTCCCTCTCTCTGCCCAATGTTGCTGACCTGATAAACGTGTGGCTGTGGCTTTTCTCTATCACTGGGAGGAGCTCCTTCCCTGACTTGACTGTGGTGCCTTACTGGGGCTACTGAACTGTCCCTCAATGCTCTTCATGGTTTATTAGTCTGTGGCTCCTACTTTAAACATACTGTGTGAGTAACTCAGGAACTGTTGGAAGTCCAGGTCTGATATCAAGCTGAGTTAATGAGAGCTCTTCCTTTGCAGAGACCAGATGCAAAGTTCCACTTTCCTTGCTGAATGGGAAGGCGATTTATGAAAACAATACAGTTGGCAGTACTATAGCATATTTCTGCAAGAGAGGATACAGCTTGGAAGGAGAACCTGCAGCAGAGTGCACAAGGGATGGAAGATGGAGCAATCCCTTGCCTCTCTGTAAACGTGTGTGTTTGCTTTGTAATGAAAAAGAGGTCTCAACTTTTAAGCATTAAAGGCTAGGTTGCTCTTCATTTAAGCCGACAGTAATTGAGAGCAACTTCTGCAGATATTTGTGGAGATGCACTGTAATTTTCTTCTGGAGTGGCCATGAGCAGAATTTGTCACTCATAGTTTAAAAAATTGGTTTGACCCGCATTAGGAGATACATTGGTGTGCATCCTGTTTTTACAAAGGAACAAAGGAAGCAGTTGCTGAGAGATGTTAAAGCATTATCTTGTCTGAGTGTATTTTTCTGACAGTAAAATAACAAGCTGTGTTCTGCATAACTCCCTTTAGTTGGAAAGCTGACATTAAATGGAGTCAATTGGATTCAGCCATTTGATATATGAGGAGCAGGTGAGAGAAAGGCATTTGTTCAGCCTTTGGAAGAGAAGGCAAGGACTGACCTTATCGTTGTCTGCAAATGACTACTGGCAGGGTGTAAATAAAAAAGAAACAGACTCCTTTCAGAGGGGCACAGTGGTAGGGTGTGAAGGAGTGGACCCAAGCTGCAACAAAGGAAGGTCCAATTAAGTGTTTGAGGAAACTTTTCACTATGATAGAAGTCAAATTCTGGAACAGGGTTCCTGCAGAGGATGAGAAATGTCCATCCTCAGACATACTCAGATGTCAGCTGTACAAGGCCTAGAGCAGCCTGACTTAGTTGGTCCTGCTTTGAAAAGAAGGTTGGACTAAATGTCTATATAAATTATCCTGTGATTCTGTGAAACAGCATGTTATACACGTGTATACCGTGCATGCACAGCCACAGTAGCCATCATTGTTGCTGTATCTGTTTGTAACTACTTCTAAGATCTACTCTTGTCTCAAGGTAGTAATTGAGACATTTTAGCTTTTGTACAACAAAGGACTCAGAGGATTTTAGTTTGAGGAATGTGGCATTAATCTGCTGCAGGTAAGGTCCAGCCTTTTCCACATTCATGGTGAGAGCAGTAAACCATGCAATAAGACCTCAGCAAGCTTGCAGGCAGTAATAAATAAGGTTATCAGAGAAATTCAGAACTCTAATGTCTCTATGCAAACACCTGGATTTTATGCTGTTTTCTATTGATCCAGGCCCTCAGAACAAGGAGTGGAATAAGTTTGACTCTTTTTAAAAGTGGAGTAGGTCTCACTTTTTTATATAAAGGCTATGATAACCAGGAAGGACAGGAGAGAATGGTGTGATTGTAACATATGATACTCCCCACTTAAGTCCTTAGTATATCTTCCACTGACTTCAACAGAGTATGTAGAAAGTCATGTGACAGCAGAGAATCAAATCTTTTAACATTATTTTATAACTCAAATCTCGTAACTTTTTATTAAATTACAAATAGGACTTGTGAGTAGCATCCATTTCTATTGCTCTTCATATGATCTGATTTTGAAATTTGCAGAAATAAAGTTCTCTCTTTCTTCCTTCCTTTCCTCTCTTTTTCCTTCCTCTTCCCTCGCACCTTTTCTTTGAACAGCAAACCCTTGCCCTGTGCCTTTCATAATCCCAGAGAACGCCCTTCTCTCCGAGGTGGATTTTTATGTTGGGCAGAATGTCTCCATCAGGTGCAGGGAAGGCTACCAGCTGAAAGGGCAGGCTGTGATCACCTGCAATGCTGATGAGACTTGGACTCCAACAACGGCTAAGTGCGAAAGTAAGTACAGGTGTTGGGGTTCTGCCAGGACACGGTCTGCCTCTGTAGGGCTGGTGGCACGTCTGTGTCACACAGGAGGGTAACAGCACAGACGTATTGGCAGAGCTCTCTAGCTGCCTGGCAGAGAAGGACCTGGGAATATTGGTTGGTAGTCGGCTGAATATGAGCCAGCAGTGTGCTCAGGTGGCCAAGAAGGCCAACAGCATCCTGGCTTGTATCAGAAACAGTGTGACCAGCAGGGCTAGGGAGGTGATTGTCCCCCTGTACTCGGCTCTGGTGAGGCCGCACCTCGAGTACTGTGTTCAGTTTTGGGCCCCTCACTACAAGAAGGACATGGAGGTGCTTGAGCGGGTGCAGAGAAGGGCGACGAAGCTGGTGAGGGGCCTGGAGAACAAGTCCTACGAGGAGCGGCTGAGGGAGCTGGGCTTTTTCAGCCTGGAGAAAAGGAGGCTCAGGGGCAACCTTATCGCTCTCTACAGGTAAAGGAGGCTGTAGCGAGGTGGGGGTTGGCCTGTTCTCCCATGTGCCTGGTGACAGGACAAGGGGGAATGGGCTAAAGTTGTGCCAGGTGAGGTTTAGGTTGGATGTTAGGAAGAACTTCTTTACCGAAAGGGTTGTTAGATATTGGAATGGGCTGCCCAGGGAAGTGGTGGAGTCACCATCCCTGGAAGTCTTTAAAAGACGTTTAGATGTAGAGCTTAGGGATATGGTTTAGTGGAGGACTGTTAGCGTTGGGTCAGAGGTTGGACTCGGTAATCTTGGAGGTCTCTTCCAACCTAGATGATTCTGTGAATCTGTGATAAAGAACAGAGTTTTTATCTACAATTGTCCTATGGAGAGCTGGGTTGCTTCTAGAGACCCTGGCTCTTAAAAGCTGTATAAAAGAGCTATATCTTCTTTCTAAGAGAGTTATTTCAGGAAGAAGATCCAGAATATGTCTACAAATTGATGCCCTAGATGCACTCATGCTACTGGCCTTTAGGTTCTGCTGTAATTTTCTTTTCCATTTACCTTTTGCAAGCAATGCAGCTGGGCTTGATTATTGCATACCCGGAATGATTCCAGTGAGATTATGTTGAGACAAGGGCTGTAGGGAGAGGTGTTCCTTCATTGTATTCATTGACACTGATACAAGGCATGAAGTCATTTTTCAGGCTTTTTGGCTTCTTAGAAGCGGTATTGATTAGTTGCATCACTTCCCCCTGCAAACCCAGTCTCATGTATTTCCTAGGACCATCTGAAAGTTTCTGCGCTGTCTGGTAGATATAGTCATTGTTGCATTACTTAAAATTGCTGTTGCTGGTCTTCTCCATGCTTTGGTCTTCTCCATGCTTGCTGGCACGCACGTGGGAGTACATACAGTTTCACCCTGTGGGTACCTGCACTGTGGAGAAGCCCTGCATTTTCATCAGAGGTGTCTTAGCATCTCCTGAGTCCTGTGGGCAAAGCACGGAGTTGGAAAACATGTCATGCAGGCATTGTAGCTTACCAGCCTCTGGGTGATTTCTTTTGTTTAGAGATATCTTGCGGGCCCCCAGCTCACATAGAGAATGCTCTCATCCATGGTAGCTTCTATCAGTATGGAGACGTGATCACCTATTCCTGCTACAGTGGCTACATGCTGGAGGGGCCCCTGCGAAGCATTTGCCTAGAAAATGGAACATGGACAACACCACCTACCTGCAAAGGTAAGTAGTTTTTTGAAGTAAAGTATTTCTTAACTAGCCATAAGCATGGAGGTGTCATCCTAGCTGCAGCAGAAACAAAAGCCAAATTCTTGCTGGTTTCAATGCAGCTGTGATTTCGCCCCAGGCATTTTAAGTGCAGGGTGTCACTTTTTATTTCCGGGTTAAAAAGAGGACTTCCTGAATTTTTCTCTCTAGTCCTTGCTAACCCTATGGTTTCTCTTCCTACAGTGTTGTATCCCACACTTTAGATTCTCTTTGCCACATCTTTTGTAAGAAGGATACAGAACTAACCAGTCATCTTGTTGACATGCTAGGCTGTTTCAAATAAAGCACTCCTGGTCATTTTTTCAAGCACTGCATAAAAGACAAGTAGGAGATCAAATGGGTGCCTTCCCTTTCCATCCTTGACTTCTATAAATTACAGAATTAACTCTTTCACACTGAAGATTCATATAAAGTATCAATTTAAGCAGAAAATGGGGGAAACCAACACAGAACATAGACAAACTATACAGTTAAAAACAGAGATAAGAATATTCGAGCCCTAACTGAAAACAAAGGGTAAGGCATAGCAAAAGTGTCCGAAGGTCACACAGTTGTTATGGAGGAGACCTTGACATCTGCCATTTCCCCACCAGGAACTTGACTAGCCCTCCTGCTGCCGGCTCACTATGTAGCTGTGTGAGTTAGCTGCAGCCTGAAATCTTACCTCAGATAGTGTTACAGCCATTACAATATGAACTGAGCCTGAGGTGTTCTGTTCAGAAACATGAGCATTAGAAGTCACATTCCCAAAGCTCGAGAATTCCTGCAGAAGAGAAGAGGTGCCAGAACATTGATCTGGGAACATCAGAGTCGCAATCGAAGTTGTCAGGTCTGCCTCTGCTCTTGCAAGTGTCTCAGCATCCCATGTCTAAAATTGAAGCAGAAATACTTCCTTCCTCCATCGCCATCTTTCTGTTTGGATCAGAAACCCCTTGGTGCTGGAGGTTTCTATACAGTGCTTAGCCTGAGTAACCAGGGTCCCTTTGGTAGTGTTTTTTTGTTGTTGAATTCTGCCAACAAAACATGAATGTCAAGACCCAGATAATTTGAGTTGCCCTCCTGTGTGAAAGCAGGCACTCTGTTAAAATGCCAAATGCAATAGCTAAAATTTCCTTGCCTAAAAAATCACAGATTGGCAGGTTGTTTTGAGAAGGCACATTGCCTTCTGAAGTGGAATTGTAACTCCTGAGCATTACAGGAATAGAGAAGCTGCTTCTGAAAACCATCTTTTTCCTAGTAATGTGCTCATGGTTTGGCATTGCCCCAAAGTGTAGGCTGTTGAGCAGCCAAGTAGAAGAGATTTATGGTAAAAGCACCTGAGTTATTTCAGATGCCTGGAGTTATCCAAAAGTCCTTTTGGAAACTAACCCTCACAAACAATCAAGTCCTTTCTGAAAAGCTTACTAAGTACTTTACTATTTCTTTCTAAACTGTGGTGGCTACAGAATTCAAGGGATCTCTGCACAATAGCTACTCTATCTGAGCTAGGTATTTATTAGCAATTTATCTTTTTTATGTTATCTCCAGACTATAACACTGTGCATTCTTCATCTGCCTCCTTAATATCATCAGTTTTATGTCTTATTTACTAGTTTTTAGTTACACAGAATTTAGTTACCTTATGCCAAGGGCTGTAGTCTTCTGCTAAAAGAGATTCTTGACATCGTTGGCTAACAAACCGAAAGGGATGATATGCAAAAAAACTGTCAAACATCCTGTTTCCAATACCACTGAATTAATGGGACAATTCAAAGGAATAAGTGTTGGGATTAATTATTTTGAAATGCAAAGTGATGAGGTGGACAGATGATCAGGGTAGTGCAAGTAAACGAAGTGGAAAAACCTGTCTTGTGGTATATTAAGGGAGAAAAATAACAATTCCCCCCTCCCCCCTTTCACCTAAAAGGGAAACTAAAAAGCACCAAAGATGCTTCTGAGGGGACTGATGTGTTTTCATGACACATTTCAAAATAATCTTTCAGAACTGCTTTATAATTCATTTGGAGGATTTGCCTAACAAAAGGGCCTACAGGACCCAAGCCTTTGTGGTGCACATCAGAAGCAACATGAAAGCACTCTTTGCAATGATTCATCCTGCATTTCTTCTCTTTGGCTCTGTGAGCTGATTATTAGTATGTCCTAAGCCTGCTTGAAACATACTGACCCGGTTGAACAGGTTAGTTAACGTAAATATTGTAATTAAAAAGCAGACTCTGTTGGCTTCTGTGGGAGAGCTGTAACCACAGCTGCACTTGGCTATTGCAGGCCAGATTCTGATCTGAGTTTCAGGGGTGAGAAGTATTAGGCTGGATCTGACAAATGTAAACACCTGTGGGACTCATCAGCCTTCACAGATTCACACAGCTTGTCGAACTAACTCCTCTCTCTCCTCTCTGAAATGCTCTAAAATCTGTGTCAGGAATTTGCTTTCTGCCTGCATCTTGTTGGCTGGGAGAGATCTTCTGGCATGGTGCAGCTAACCAAAAAGTTGGTACCCAGCTAGCAGGCGAGCATTCTGAGGGGCATCAGAGGCATCAGGAAACTGTTCACAGAAAAGCTTTTTGGCAGAACAGAAATCTTTTTTTTTTTTTTTTTTTTTTACCTCTTCTTACCCAAATTTGTCTTGCAGCAGTGCAATGCTTGGAAATAACTATCAGCATGGATTTATAAAGGGTGGAATCTCAAAGATTAAGATTGATACTATGGATGTGAGTTGTGCTACCAGAACCTACAGTTAATGATTGCTGTTTTCTCTCTAGTAGATCAGGATTGCACTTCTCCTGCTTGCTTTCACAGAAGCAGAAAAAGAGAATGAGATCCAAGCTTAACTTCTCACTCCAAGCTTTTCTCTACTTTTGTCTGCTGAGTGAATAATAATCCCTACAGCTACAGACACATAGAGCCTCTCTCTGTGTAAACTGGTGTATAAGCACACCTAGGCATGGTACTTACTAATTCAGAGTTTCACAACGAGGGGTCCTTGGCAGAAATCCAATAGAAGCATACCTCGGATTGAGATCCTGAATCCAAAGCAACTTCTGTAACTCATGAAATGTCCACATCTTCTCCATCAACAGTGTGAGAGAGAATAAATTCCAGAAACCACGTAGGGGGCAGCCTTGAATTTAACTTGGCTTTTAATTTATATACCAGACCTTTACTTACCATCCCATTATACTTTCATTGAATATCTTTTCAGTGTTCTGGATCACAGACGCCTTCAAAACTTCAAATGCTTTTTGATTCAACTTTCATAATTTTTCATTGCACGGAAGAAATCTGTTTGGCGCACTACTCCACTTCAGTCAACACCTAGAGATGAGCTGTCTGTATATTCTTAGATATCTTTACAACAAAGATCATTCCAAATACCTCTGAAAATACTGCAACTTCTGTGAACCTGTCAGGGCATAAGGTCTCTTCCCAATCTCGTTACCAGATGACATTTGATGGGAAAGTTCTTGAGTTTTTAAGAAAGCTAAAGCTTCAGCTAAGGCTTTCAATGGACTCCAAGCTGTAACTTGCAGCTTGGCATGGTTTAGTTGCAAGAGTGACTCAAGCTCTGCTCTGTCAGTGCAAGATTTGCATTCTTTCCAGTGTGGAAGTCAGGTCTGAACCAGTGTGCTAAACCACTGCTTGTAGTTAATACTAACATTGAAAAAGATCTGAAATATTTTCAAAGCCTAAACACATTATTTTGCTCAGCTAGTAACTAATTAAAGATAGGATGCAATTAACAGTTCAGACTGAGTTTCCTGAGGTTACTCTGTGTTCATAACTACCACTAATTAGAAGTTTGTCTGATTACTTATTTGTTCTGTAGTACCATCTAGAAGCCACATTTTTTGATCTTATGTATATGGCATGTACATCAACATGAGAGGGATTGTACTTGCTCCAATGATCTTTAATATGTTTGTACTTAGCTTGCCACCCAGTTTTTTAAAGTAGTCCTGGTTTTCCTGGAAATACTAGCCAAGACACAGCACAATGTTGTACAAAAGATGATGATAGAGTCCAAAGCCTGTTGAGTTCAGGCAACTTATTGAGGTGGTGTGTTAGAGCCCGCTTCAAATTCATCCCTTGTGTGATCAAGTATTTATTAGCAGGTATGTGAGCCGTGGAGCAACAGTCAGCATGAATGCTGAATAAGGCTTATAATCATACTTTTGGCTCCACAGGTAAACACTTTGCTGTGCCACTGTTGCACCCAGTGTAGGGCACTCCTCATTACTCTGGATGATACTGCAATAAAAATTCCATGTGCAACCGCAGTGTTTTATCTCGCTTTTGACAAACCCTGTGTTATGCCAGACAGCATTATCTTGGTGCTTCATACCAAGGTTAGAAGAAAGCTTGATTTTATCAAGAGGAGGAAAAAAGTGGGTAATAGTTTTTGTGGGGGGAGAAAAAACAAGTAAAGCACAGTGTTAGCCTTGAAGCGTTGTCCAGATAATTTACCAGACCATCCTAAAAACATTATTTTTCATTCTTGTCATTGTTCAAGGACATTTTTAGGTTGTTTTAATGGTAAATAAAGAGGAAAGTATTATGTATTGTATGCTTCCCTCCGTACTCTTGCTCACCGTACCTAGTCACATGCACACAGCTAGGAAACGATGTCGCCCTTGAAATCAAAAACAAGTTAAACTTCTGAACTTTACTGTGTTTGTTTGTCCTACGTGAAAACTTACAACTGCAAAAATCTGTCTAAGATTCTGAATTATTGATTTTCTAATTAACCTTCTTGAGGTGGTCATGAAATTGTTCTGTTTTCAGCTGTCTGTCGGTTCCCGTGTCAGAATGGTGGGGTCTGTGAGCGACCAAATGCCTGCTCGTGTCCGGATGGCTGGATGGGTCGTCTCTGTGAAGAGCGTATGTATCATCCATTAAGTGTAATTTTTAAGGATGTTGTAGGTAGGACAAATGAATTTACTGCCAAGTGAGAAAATTGCAGGCCTAAGAGCCAAAAACATAAAAAGCATAATTTTGTTCTGCTTGACAAATTAGACTAGAAATGACTAAGCAATTGCTTGTTTCTAGACAAATGGCCATCCTCTAACACCCATAAAAAGATAATACAGCTGTGATAATAATAGCTGCTCAGGTAATATGGCTGGGGCACCTTTTCCATCCTGTCCTTCCTGACCTGTGTTCCACTGCCCCACAAACGCTGGGCCGGCTTTTCCTGGCCTGGGCCATTGTGTAACTAGAGAACTGGATCTGTTCTGGTTGGGAACAGCCAAATCTGACCTCTGGGCATGTCAGAAATTCTATGGGCAGCATTGGAGATGCCAGGTTTTGCCATATTTCCCATTTCCTTGGCAGTGCTCTTTACAGAAAGGATTGGTGAGGTCCACAGCCAAGCGTGCGGACTCGGCCCTGTATGTTGGGCATTTTCAGCAGGAGAGGGGTTGAGCCCGGTGCCTGGCAGCATTGTGTTGGGAATGCCACAACCGATTTCCTTACCTTAACGTTAGCAACGATACCTAGTGCATTCGTCAGAACCAGAAGACATGCCCCTAGACATTTTGATCTGTCATCCCAGTTCTGACCCTGTTTTCCTTTATGGGGAAAATGAACAGACAGCTGACTGGTTAGATTACAGTTCAGGCAGACACAGGCAATAGCCCTTTTTTTTTTTTTTTTTTTCTTTGACAGAGGTAGCGAGGAGGAGAGGCTTCCCACAATTGGTTAATGCCACCTTGATTCTGCGTTATTGCTTGTCAAGCAAGGTACAGCGGTGAACAGAAAAGTTAGGTTTAGTCTTTGGTGCTGATGGCCTGTTCTGGAAGTCAGAGGGCTTTTTGAGTGCTAGCACTGAGCACTGATCTGTCAGGGCCAGGCCCCAGGTGAGGCCACAGGATTTGGAAAGAATTCATTCGCTTCCTACCTCACGGTACATTTCACAGATAATAAGAGAGGTACATCTTCCTGAGAAGGGCCTGACTACCTTGAAAAAATGTGCAGAGCACTACTCATTTAGTGATACAGACAAGAGTAAATCTTGGTGATATAGATTAGTCCTGTGAACTCCCATAATTTCATTATTCCTTTCTTACCCAAGCTGACTGTGCCTGCTCAGCTTGATCTCTGCTATGCAGCAGAAGAAGAATAAACTGTGTCCATCAGTCCTCTGCAGCCCCCATTCATCCTCCCAGAATAAAACTCCCCTGCAAGTGCCTCACATGGGTCCAAATTTGAGGCCCAGCTCAACTCTTGCTCCTGTGAGAGCATGTTCACACAGGTACTCCATTCAGTTAGGGTAGTAGAGATGGTAATTTTATGAAGGTCCTTAAATCACAGAAATCACAGAATGGCTTGGGTTGGAAGGGACCTCAAAAATCACCCAGTTCCAACCCCCTTAACATAGGCAGGGATGCCACCCACTAGATCAGGTTGCCCAAAGCCCCATCCAGCCTGGCCTTGAGCACCTCCAGGGATAGGGCATCCACAGCTTCTCTGGGCAGCCTGTGCCAGGGCCTCACCACCCTATGAGGGTAGAATTTCCTCCTAACCTCTCATCTAAATCTCCCCTCTTTTAGTTTAAAACCATTTTCCCTCGTCCTGTCATTACCTGATTGAGCAAAGAGTTGCTTCCCATCTTTTTTCTAAGTCCCCTTCAAGTACTGAAAGGTACTTAAATCCTTTATGTACATAAACCTTTATGTACAAAAGTAGATAAATCACAAGCAGTTTGCATATTGCAACATTTTGTAGATCTCATTGGCACAGCATGGGTTGGTTGGTCATGGGCCATCAACTACTTGGTGTAACGCAGCAGTTCTCTGGTGCTTTTGTTCCCCAAAGCTTGCAGCCACAGTCAGCCCGTTGCACCCAAAATGCCTTGTACTGCTGGAGACTGGGAGGCTTGTGGTGTCACCTGTCCCAGCATGTTTTCCCTGGCCCAGACCAGGGCTTTCCTATGAGCAGCGTGTAGTTCCCTTGTTTTGGATGTTACACTGTGGGACCTTAGGTTCTTTTCTTACACACCCTCCTCTTCACTTGCCAGAGGTTATTATTCTTACTGGTTCTCTTCCCTTCTCCTCAGCAATATGCATTCTGCCATGTCTCAACGGAGGTCGCTGTGTGGCTCCTTACCAGTGTGACTGCCCTGCTGGATGGACTGGAGCACGATGCCATACGGGTAAAACGCCTCTTACCTACATTTTTCTCCACACTTTTTGTGACTCCTCTGTCAATGTTTAGCACAGTTTACTAAGGATTCTGTAGCAACTACCAGGCTTCTCTCAGGAAAACCCAGCCCTACAATAATATTCCCTGAGCGTTGCTGTCCTCAGCTGCAAACTATTTTCAGAGTAGTCCATGATGCGTCTTAACAATCCTCAGAGAAACTTAGTCCCAGAAAGGACAAACAGCATTCAGAAGAGGGCTGTCTGCAAAAAGCAGTACAGTGGAGAGAAGATAGTATATGAGCTTCTCAAAAAGAGCCTGTACATTGTTTTATGTACTCACTCATCATTGTACAGATTTCACCACTGGACTCAGAAGCAAGTTGCAAGTTTTGCTGAGGCTTCTCAACACATAGCTGTATGGTGTGGGGGCAGGTGAAGCTGATTTGCAATGAGGGGTAACATTTTGAACCAAGGTTTGGCATACTTGCCTCCACAACAACTCTGAATAAAAGGCAGCTTCCTAAAGGCTTATCCCTATGGAAGTAGCCAACAAAACTCATAGTGACAGAGTGATCACTGAAATGTCTTTCAATCATTACTGAATCTCAATCACTAGTAGATGTTAACTACTTTATTATTATTATTATTATTATAGAGTTTGCTCACTGTATTTTTGTTGTTCAGGTGCACCTTAACTGAGGCTAACAGGGCCTTGACATGAAAGCTGGGCGCTGCTTTCCTGTAGGTCTTTCGAGTGGTTAATTGGGTGAACTCCAGGAAGAATGCATGCTATTGTTAATGAATGTTCATGTTCAGAATTTCAGAGTAACCAATTTAACTCAGAACTGCTGTTTTTTGAAGGGACACTAGCCTAGCACGTAATGCTGTATTTCCTCAAGTATTTCAGAAAGTTTGCAGCTGTAACAACATAAGTACTTGAGGAGAACAGATGGCTTTTTTAGTTCTGGGCCAGCAATTCAAATCTGTTCAGGATGGCTTGCTTTTCAGTAGCTCAAGAAAAAAATCTAGTGGACAACTCTATCTGTGCCAAAATCCATTCAACAAAGTACACAAGCACCGTTTATGAAGTTACTACACCAACTCTCGTTTCACTTCCTGGTTGTGACACTGTACCATAACAGAGCAAAGTGAAATGGGAAATACTTGGATTACCTGCTGGTCTCACGGGAATAATTAGATACATGAGGTGAGAGGTGAAGATGTTTCATTCATATTCTTCATTCCAGAATCTGAAGTCATTTTCAATATGAGAAACCCGGCACACTTAATTGCACAGGGATGGTCCCTCTTTATAACCTCCTGCCATTGTTTGCTTGTGTTTTGGCCCAGAGGAAACGAGTAGAGTATTTCCATCTCCTTTACACATTCCTGGGATTACTCATTTCCATTTCCTGTAATTCTATTCTAATCAGTGTTTCTAGTGATGCATATTACTGGCAGAAGTAACACCCAAAGTTTGTCTTCCCTGGTGTCTTTAAGTCTATCCTCTTAATATGGTGTTATCTGCTTAAAATACTTCATGCTTTTCAGCAACCTGGTGTTAGAAATGTTTGTGTAGGAAGGAGCTCATTAAGAGAGTCTCTGAATCTGTTGTGTAAATTGTGTGGTGCTTTTATCTCCTCGTCTCAAAACTGATAGGAAGACTCGAAGCTTTCACTTTCTCTGTGTGGCTTCCTGATACCTTGGGTTTGGCTGTCACACAGGAGCAGATGCAGCAGTTTCCCAGCTGACCCAGCACCGTCATATGAGGAAGGCTAGCGCTTGCTCTCCGGTTCAAATGCCCCGTACCACCTAGTCACACGTCTTAGGGATATCCAGTGCCTGTCAGGAACTTGCTGTCACACTCTGCTTACTTTCCCTGTCTCCATAGAGGTGTCACTGTGTGAATGAACTCTTACTCCTTGCCTGCTGTTGATGTGTAAATGGCTTTTTGACCTTTAGCTCCCTGTTTGTTCTACCTCTTTCTGGACTTTTTACCACATCTGGTTTCTGCTTCTCCTGGCTGCTGCTCAGCCATCACATTCCTGTCAAATAAACATCTACATTTTCTTCCTAGAAATGAGGCCTATTTTACTGTTGATTTTATGACTTTTCTCTTCTAATCCCTCCTCCTGCTCCCACTTGCATTCCTTTTCTGCCTCAATCTGGGGCAAAAAGAACAGAATTTTTAAAGGCAAGATAAAAACGTGTACTGGCTCTTCCATGCAGCTCATACAGTGCAACAGACCGCAGAAGCAGCAGAGAGGTTTGAATCACATTCAGCAGAAATGAGCCTCTAACACTGCCCTTCCCAGAGCAAACCATCTTTTACAAGAAACCCAAAGCTGACATTTACTGCTGTAGCTTTGAGAGCAGTCTGTTTGTAACAAAACAATGCAGGCTGGATTTCCAGCGTGCCGTTCTTTAACAGCTTGGAGTTGGTGTTCTCATTAACACAGTCTGTGTGTGCATTTGTACGCAGCTGTTTGCCAGTCGCCTTGTTTAAACGGTGGGAAGTGCATACGGCCAAATCGATGTTATTGCCCCTCATCATGGACTGGACATGATTGCTCGAGGTAAGTGTTGCTGAGCGCTCTCCCATGGCTATGCTGTTTGGCTCTTACTGAGCAGTAATTTTCAAGAACTGCAATTAATTTTGCAGCAGAGCATCTCTAGATCCTGTAAATCGGTGGTAACTGGACAACTTGCTGTTTATGGGCAGTCTGGAAAGACCTTAGAGACTGCTCTGCCAAGTGGTTGCCAAACATACAGAAATCACAGGCAATGGTGCATTTATGTGTGAGCAAGCAGGCAAACCTGCAAGGTTTAGCCTTATTGTAATGCTGTAAATGGAGGTGTTTGCTGTGATGTAATACAGGATGTTCTTCAGGAAAGTCGGGTTGCCTGCTCTCTGCAAGCATTCAGTCTGAACTCTGTATGCCTCAGCTTGAAGCCTAGGGTCATGCAACCGGCCTTACAAATGATAATTCTTCTTACACTCAGTGTTGGGTGGTATCATTGTGTGGAGCAAAACGCAGTGCCTCTGAGTCAAGTCCCAGCTCAGACTGCCTGGCAGTGCCATCCCTGTGCCAGGAGCCACAAGGACTGGGCGTAGATCTTGTTCATGTATGCTGCCTTTTGCAGAATTTTACCCGTGCTTGTGCTTTGGTTTGCTGATTCATGTCTAACAGGGCCAGCAGTGGAGGTCTTCAAACCAGGAGTTGCCATCACAATGCAGGGCAGCATTTAAAAGTCTTAATTGCAGCTTTGTTTTTTAAAGATGATTTGTGAAGTTTGGGCACTTGGCTTCCAGGGGAGTCTGAGCAGGACCCAGCTTACCTTTGGGAAGCTGCTTTGTTCCACACTGCCATTAAGAGCCATTTACAGCCCTGGAGACAGAAGGCAGGAGGAATTGTAAGGGTGTTGTTGTGGTCAGGAATCAGATATAATAACACAACATGCAGCACGAGGTCTCTGCTCCCCACATGGAAGATTATTGAGGGCCATGAAACACATACTGGCAAAAATATCTGTACCTCAACTCCTCTCCAGCCATGCCTGCCTGTCTCACTGATCTGCCATTCATCTTAAGGCTCTGGATGAGGTACCTGCTTCAGCAATTGTGTTGTCCAAAATGAATAGCTTTCCTTTGTGCTTATATATATATATATATATATAAGCGAAGCAGCTTAAATTTACTGCCAACAAGCAGTATTTGGCTTTAGGCTGAAAGTTACAGATACAAAGTCTGATAATATTTCCATTTAGTATAAGAGGCAGGTGAGCCCAAATTCACTGGATTTATCTGCCAAAAATTCTAGAGTTTAACACTGAGAATAACTCTCTGAGAGTTTCAGGCTGTTACCAAACTGGACTTCTCTTGTTATTATTTTGTGTGTGTGTTGTTTGGTTGGTTTTGATTTGTTTTTTGTTGTTGTTGTTGTCTGATTGTTTTTTTGTGGTGTGGTTGGTTGTTGTTTTTTTTTTTTTTTGTGCAGGTCCACAGCTACCAGCAGCATTGTGAAACCCAAGAGAAGGTGGACCATTGGCCCTGTAGGCTTGTGGTCCAATAGCTCACCCCTTCAAGGGTTGTTTGAGAGGAGACTTCCCACACAGAACCGGAGGGGATGAGGGAAGATGGCAGAAACAGGCAGTCGGATCTGTTCTGTGTTTTGTTAAACATTGGCCTCGCTCCCTGTGGCTCTTTACAGCGTAGGATACTGTGCTGAGGACTCAGAAACTATACAGGCAGAACAGGAGTAAGTGCCACGATAGCAAAGATTCACTGTTGCTGGTTAACTAGGTGTGATTTACAAGGGGAAGTTGAAAGGGCCAAAAGCTTTTATCAGCATCCAGGAGTAGACGAGCTCCAAACCAGTCCATGATGAGTCACGGTTTACATTAGACATCATCTCCCTCCCTTTCCCTCTCTATGTAGTGCCTTGAGCTACAGCCCTCTAATCCCTGGTGCAGTTTCAGACACCTTCACCACATGCCTCGCTGTTGATCTTCCTCTGCATGCTCACCGCAGCACTGATATTATTTTGTTTGTTTTGTTTTGACACAGGAAACGGAAGGCTGGATTCTATCCCTTTTAACAGCAGAGCAGCAGTTTTACACTCAGAAACCTTTCTTCAACCTAGGTACCAGGGCTTGGAATCTAATGCAGTGTAAATCACATCCATCGCTTCCCTTCCCCCCAGCTCCCTTGTTTTGTATTTTTTTTTTTGTGATATATTTTTTCTATACACTCCATTTTAAAAGAAATCCTCTGTATTTTCCATTTACAAAAGTATTATCAAATATATGCTGCTACACACACACCATACACACATGCACATACCAAGGCAAAGATTCCTCCTGTCCGCTGAGGAAGGAGTTGTGTATGGCGAATGGTCCCTCCCATTTCTTACACACAGTAAGCTAATTAAAACGTACTATACTGCCAACCATGATTAAACAGAATAATGTGGCAATCATCTGCTTATCACCTGCCACGGCACATTGAAGTCCAGCAATCCAATAGTAAGGAGTAGTTACGTAAGGCTAACCAGGCAGCTAAACGTCGCGTCGGGCCTGTTTCTGAACTCAACGCTGATGTAAATTAGAGGTACATCTGATAAAGCCCATATTGTAACCAGAGTTTCTGGTAGGCATAAGAACATGCTGTAATGTTCGTTATGTGACGCTAACGTCCTTGGAAAGTGACTTAATGGAAGGCGTTGACGTGGATTTTACCTGAGACTTGTCAGTAAAACAGTCAAAAGTGTAAAAGAGATGAGAGAACATCATTTCATCTGGAGAAAGGCAGGCAATGTCTAGGCAACAACAGCCTCAGAGGCTTTTTGATTTACGGGCAGCTCAGGTTTCACTCTAGGGCTGGATAATCCAGGGTGCAGCAGTGGGCAGCAGTCAGACCGCCGAAACCGCTGCGTCCCACTTGGAAGGGGACTCACCACCCCCTGCCTGCAGCCAGCACCCCTTTCCTGAGTAAACTACGCAGCACATGTCTAGCAGCTGCCTGAAGTTTGGCTAGCCCTGGAGGAGGGAGAGAAGGCACAGTAGTGTTTACAGGCGAAACTTTGCAATGTGCTTACAGAAGGGTGGTACTTGCGTCATGCAGAACCCTCAGAGAACTGGAAAAGGCCTCTCTTGAACACACACACATGGGCAGGAATGCCCGGCTAGGGAAAAGAAATACTGAGAGCTCACATGCTGTCAGATTTCTCTTTTGCACACTGCCGATCCCATTGCATGTGAGAGCAGCGCGTACTTGAGCGCCGTCATTAAGTCGTGCTCTAATGAACCGAGGTGCCCAGGCTTACCCACGGTTAAGCGGTGTGGTGAAATTGTAAGGTGGAAATCACACACATGTGTTGAGGTCAAATGTTTGCTGATTGTCATCAGATAGCTGCAAGTCTGACCTGTGAAGGAAGGTGTTAGAGTGAGAACCTGAGAACCATTTGTCAGAAGCTCAGTTTTTCCCCAGTAATAATAACAAAGCATGACTGGCAGCCAACACCACAAAAGAAGGAGTAAGAATATAAAAGAAAATAAATTTTGTTCTCTGCAGCATTACTGCTTAGTTACCCTCTGGATTATGAGTGTGCACACCCTGCCCCACCCTTTCCCCCTTTATGAATTTACCTTCCTTTTATGAATGCATGAGAGAAATGTGATATGACACAAAAATGAGCTAATAGTTACGGGAGTAGGCCACTAGAAAATACTGACACATAACTGATGGCTGTTACGACCAAACAAGACCAAGACCGAAACAAGTGAACGTGAAAACCCCAGAGGAAACAAGTCAAGCTGTGAGCCAGGAACAGCTTTCAGCCAGCTGGAAGAAAAGCAAATAGGTAAGGAAAAGGAGTTGTTAAGGGGACGAGCCAAATTTTTCTGCAGGTTCCTTCCCGGTGGGAGCTGCAGCCAGCTGAAGAGTCGTTCCAGCTCCTGCAAGCTTCTTTTTTCTCATGGATAACACGTAGCCACATTCTTCTGGCTCCCAGCTCGACAGCCATCAGCGTTTACAACTCTGGTTCAAGGTGGTGTTTAATAAATGATACCCACGCTTCATCACATAGTCGCCACCACGTGTCGGCACTTACTTTCCTTGACCTTCTTGCTGCTGTGAACAGTGGATGAACGGGCGCCGCAGTGAGCAACATGGGATACGTCAAGGGAAAGAGTGCCTCGGCCAGAAAAGCAGATCTTTATTTATGTCACTCTCATGTTTTTAAAAAGTCGGTGGTCCCGTTTTCAGTGTGCTTCTCTGGTACGTGCCCTCACTGCCCTGGTGATCTCCAGAGCAAGACAGCTGTGGTTAGGAAGGTGCTCGGAGCTGGCAGGACATCGCTGGAGACTTTGGGGGCCGAGGGTTGGCTTTTAGCACTGCAGCTTCACACTAGTGACTAGTACATGGAGTTTGGGGATATACTCAGTCAATACGTTTCATAAGCTGATGTGGTGGTAGGACAGAGTAGCTGAAACTATAGGCTGTTATATTAGTGCTGTTGATGATGCTTTGATACTCGCTGGAACGTTTTCCCTTCCCGGTTCTGTGCTGTATTGTCATTTATGTCACTGCTTGTGTGTGTTAAACGACTTCTGTGTGATGCACTTTACACTGTAAATAAAGTTGCACCCTGTTTAGTACCCATATAGAAGCAACATCGCTTTTTTATTTTCATAGCACCTAGCAACAAAAATGTGTAGCTACCCTTTTGAACCTGCTGGAAGATCACGAGCACTGTGGAAACAGAGCTCCGCTCAGGGGAAAAGATGAAATAATTGCCAGTAATCTTAGATACGTGTGCTGGATTATCCCAGATCCTGAGATTAAAATGCAGTTAGCAGGTGATTTTTCAGATCCCCTCTGCTGTTAGAGTGCATTCCGAAACCCGTAGGGGCTGAGCGTATCCTTGGCACCAACAGATGCTATAAAACCTGCTCCACTCACTGCTGACTCCAGATGGAGATTCAGCTCACATCGTTCTGCACTGGCAGTGGAATTTTTAAAGCCACGGAGACTGAGAGGCGATTGAGGTAGAAAGTGTGCAAAAACAGAAAGGAAACTGTGGCTCCCACACCACACCTCCACACAATTATACGACATCGCAGTGAAAAGATTAAGGGTGTGGGTTCTGTGTTTTTTTTTTTCAGGTAAATTAGTAAGCCTTTCCATGCTTTGATAGATGGGTGTAGTAAGAGGAGATTTTGGAGTGCCCAAAGCAGAGTTTCAAAGCCTTCCCGTAACCCGCCAGCCCAGATGGAGACATGAGGTTACGGAGAGCGCTGTGAATGAGGCCCTAAAATCTGATGTGCATCTGATAGGAAAGAGACAAATCTACAAACAACATTAATCCCCCAAATACTGCTGATAATCCCGAGTGGGAACAGCAGTGGGCTGCCCTCGCGCGTGGGCTCTCAAGCCGTAGAAGCAGAGATCACAGCCCTAGGTAAAAGGAGGAGCAGTGGGAGCAGGGCTCTCGCCCTGCCCTGAAAGTCAAACAGGCTGAAAAGCTGGAGGGAGCTGCTGACACTTGTACCTCTCTACAAAAGATGCTGCTCCTCACAGGGTGATGGATGTGGATCTGGGGTGCAGGATAGGCTGGGGACGGACCGGGGTGACCCCCTCGCCCTGCACGTGAGGCCTGGTGGAGAGGACACCCGGTTCTTCCCTGCGAGCACTGGGCTGTCACTTCATCTTCCCCTTTCATGGGAAAAACGACCCTTTTTTTCTCCACCAAAGCCCTGCTGATGAAAGCAGGTGAGATTTAAGCACGATTATCGTCATTACTCAGGGCAGGCCTCCCTGCAGAGCCCCGAGGGGAGCCTAAATACCTTCAGACAGGGAGTGTTTTCCCATGGGGGAGCCCAGGGGCTCAGCTCCGGACTTGAGATCGCTTTTTTGGGGGCTGGATGAAAGCACGGGCAGGAACACGGCCTTGCCACCCCAGCAGCTCACCTCAGGAGTCCGGTTGGATTTTATTAAATAGCTGGGGTAACGATCTGGGGTTAGGGATAGACAGCTCATTAATTAATCCTGCTGGTAATGAGCAGGGAGGTGCTGCGAGCAGCTGCGGGAACAAATTACATAAAGGGAGGATGATCGTATTAAGGGGGGAAATGACGTGAAATTAAAGTTGGGAATGACAAGTCGGTGCTTCCTGAGAAAAAAAAAAATAAAATAAATAAATGAAATAAAACGAATGTGCCCCAGGCGTGAGGGCAGGCCTCTGCTTTGAAGAAGCTGCTGCTGCTCTCTGGATCCTTGCAGGGTATTCACAGAAAGAGGAGAAGGGGCGAAGGGGAGGGATGTGGACAGCCTGCCCGGGGATGCCCTAGCACTGAGTGATCTGCCCTGATGTGGTGTGGAGACGGGGACATCCAGCCTGTGCTGGGGCTTCACAGCACCAACTGGTCTCTCGGGCTGTAGGGGGCTGGCTCCCAAGCTCGCTGTGCCCCTTTTGTGAGCCAGGGCAGGCTCTCGGCTGCTGGATCTTTGTGGAGCCACGAGGAAAGGGGCAGGATCTTGGGTTCCCTCCAGCAGCACTGCTCATGGGACTGGCACAACCCTATGGGGAAGGATGGCAAATGTGCATCTGCTGCCAAAGAAGACCCCTAATGGAACAGGGGTGGAAAGAAATAAAAATAAATAAATAAAAAGTCAAAAAAGCCTTTAAAGGGAGCCAAAACCACTCTTCCACTGCCCGCCTGATTATTTTGCACAGAGGGGGTGATGGTGTCCGGCTGGCAGGCTCAGGGCACACCACTGTGGCTGAGCACCCCCCAGGCACCTGGGACAGGAGAGGTGATGGCTTTTTCACACCCTATGGAGGTGCTTTTCCCTTTTTTTTCTGCTTGCAAGGAGGGACTGGGGCTCCCCAGCTATGCTGCCAGGGCATGAACAGATGGTTTGCACAAGGTGTTCACACTTGCCCCTTTTCAGCCCGATCCCTTTTGTTTTTCAGATGGCTTTTCCAGTCTGCCCAGCTCGCTGTCAGCCCTGCTCCTGTGCTTCAGGGCAGTGCCTCCCAGCTCAGCACCGCCTGCTGAGGTCCCGTCCCCATCCTGCAGAGCCTTGCCTCGAGGACAAGGGAGCTCCTGGCCGGCAGTGCTGCGGGGACAGGGTGCTGCAAGGCGCTCTCCCAAAAAGCTGCTGTTTGAGGAGAGGCCCCAGCCCCACGCAGGAATGCCCTGCCGGTGCATCCGGGCTGCATCTGCGCAGGGCCGGCCGCATTTCTGAAGGGCTTTTGCCCCTCCTGCAAGGGGAAAAAGCTTGCCGGCACTCCCTGCGAGCAGCAGTAGCATGTCAGGGCACGAGGAAATCTGCGGGCTGCGGAGCAGCTCCGCGTGCCGCCCGGCGGGGCTCCTCCTTGGAGCCAAGGTGCCTGAGAAATAACCCGGCGCCTCCTTGGAACAGCCTCTGTCCCCCAGCCGAGCCACTTATCCTCAGGAGGAAATGGTTTTGAGAATGGTTTTTCCCCAGAAACTCATCCCCTCTGCCGGAGAAGGGCTTTGCTCGGGAGCGCGCACAGAAGGAGCACACACACTTCTCCAAAAACCCATTCAGCTCTAAAACAAGAGGCTCAGAACTTGTTTTTCCTCATGCAAAGGCACTGCCTTGTTGTCTTGTGCTCGTACAAGCAGGGTAAGGTGACCCAGGCTTACAAAGGAATTTGCCGCTGAGGGATGAAGTGGTATTACTGCACCGGCCAGAAATATTCAGATAACTGCAGGAAAATATAGTGGTGATGCGGCTGTGGGTGACGGTGCCCTGTCTTGCACCATCAAGTTGCTTTAGAGTTAGAAGAAAACAAACCTTGTACAAAAGAGGAAGGGGCTGGCCTTTTCTTTAAACTACTTTCTTGGTAGTGAAACAGCAAGAAATAGAGGAGAATATGGACAACAGGAGGCAGGTGAGAAACATTCATCATCGGGGCTGTAACTTGGGGACCCAAGTGGAGTCCCCTGTCCCTGTCTGCAGGCACTCCTGGCCACTGCTGGCATCAAGGCAGCGAGATCTCTGGGCCTCTTTGCTAGCCCAGCCTGGCCATTTCAGTGCCCAGGCCTTGGGTACAGCGCTGCCACCAGCCTCACACCGCTCCTACAGCTTCCTTTTGAAACCTCTCCCTGTTTTCCAGCACCTTTCCAGGAGCTCCCAGAGATGGAAGAGCCAGAAACAGCTTTCTAGCAAGCTCACCTGCTCCCTATCCCTTTTTTAACATCCCTAGTGGAATGGAAAATCCCCGCTGGAGAACACGTCGAAGAGCCAACACCAAGCAAAAACACTGCCCTTCCCTGAGTCAGTCAGCAGCTCCTCTGTTCTTCATCTCCTTTCACTCGTTAACTTCCCCGTTTTGGGGTGGCTGTGCTTCAAGAGTCCTCCTCGGGGTCCCCATCCTGCTCGCCCACACTCGAGCAGGATCTGGGGAAACAAAAAGCAAAAATAAGTTTAAAGCAAAAAAAAAAATAAAAATAAAAATAACAACAAAAAAAAAAGGCAAAAATAAAAAATAAGCAGGATTTGGGGATACAAAAGGGATTATTTTCTGCAAAGAGGCTGACCCCTGTACTCGGTGAGGACTCAAAGGGGGAAATGAGCCTAACCCTGTGCATTATGCGTTCTGGATTTTGCCTCGGAGACACCTAAACCTCAGACAGGCAGAGGGAAAGAAAAGCATTTTGTTAATGCCCAGGTACACGAGGCTGGCTTCCTGGGCTGCAAGCAAAGGAGTCTTCGGTGGTTTTGAAGCAACCAAAACGAGGATGTGGGAAAGAAAAAGGCAGCCTTATCTCCCGACAGGCCTGTGCTCTCCAGTGGGGGCTGCAGGCTCCTGGTGTATCTCACCATGCCACATTCACTGGCCGTGACCTCCTCGCTGGGTGGAGCATGGGACAGAAAGCCCTGAATAATTTAATATTGACCCAGCAGGGGAGGAAGCAAATAACTCACAGACTGTGATCGAGGCGGCTTTAGAGGAAAAGGAGACACCTCACTGCAGAGGAAAAATGTTGTCTGAGGCCGTGACTGCTGAGAAAACTGGACTTTGCTGCATGGTGTTGCTCCTGGATAAGGTTTCCAGAGCGTGTGCATGGAGCTTTGTACCATGGCTTCTCATTAAAGAGAAAAAGTCCTCAGGAAATTGGCTAAAGAGGAAGAAAACATAACACTGGGCTTGTTTTGCTGAGTCAGAATGATGCAAGGGTGCTCGGAAGGAACAAACACTGGCTTTGAGTCACCTGATAAAATCGTGTACCTTGACTATCTCTCCAGTCTGCTGACAGAGAATAGCTTCAATGAGCAAAATCCTCGGTAGCCTCGCTGATCTTTCCTCGTAATGCACTTTGTTTGCACGTCCCCTGCTTTGTCCTGTGCCCTGCGCAGCACGCGGGCCCGGGATGGAGTCCTGCACAGCTCACCGTGTGCAGGACTTCTCTAACAAAGACAACTGATGTTGATGAAGAATAAATCACAGATCACAGGACCACAGAACGGCTGGAAGGCACCTCTGGAGATCGCCTGCTCCAACACCTGCTCAGGCAGGGACACCCAGAGAGGAAACGTCCCTCTGGGTTCAACTGCAAGCTGTGTTTGTGCTTAAAGAGCAAAGGATGTAAAAAGGGCTTTTAAATTTGGTGAAATTTAAAGGGGGTAGACCTGGGGCAGAACATCCCATCCATACACACCCCCTGCCTCCAACACATCCCCACTGAGCCTGCAGGGCTGCGGAGGTCACCAGGCACGGTGCTCACCAGAGTGCTGACAAGTGCTGGCTTATTGCTGGCGGCTGTGGGAAGCCCATTTATGCCATTTACTCCAGGAGGAGACTAGGAGATGCGGTGGCCTGCAACCCCAAAGTCAGTTTGGCAGTGGTTAAGTGGAGGAAAACAGCGGCTGAGTCATCTTTACTTATGACGTTGGACAAAATCAGGTCTCAAACATCAAAACAAAAAATCTCTGCCCCCCCTACAGACTGTAGGAATGTGAAATGTCGCCAGCTCTCCCAAGTAAAGCAGCCCCATCAGCTGCAAGAGGCTGGCATGTCCAGGGCCAGGCCAACAGGCAAACTCATTGCTACATAAGAGGGGGCTCTCAGCGTGCGCCTCTAACATTTTTGCCAGTCGTTTTCCCCGTCACTGAGTGGTAACAGGGCGTAGAGAGACTAAGCAGGCAATACTAACACACCAGCTATAACACACCTGCTTTCCCCTTCATTTTCTCAGCAGCCTTTGCCTCCTGCCCCGTTCATACTGGTGGCCAGAAAGTGTGGATGAAGGCCAGAGGTCTTGCTGGAGCCACCAGCTTTGTGGTGATGCCAGGGGTGACAGCCCAGAGCCGGGTGCCTTCAGCACCTTGATTTCTCCATTTTGGCTCCTTTGCCAAATTTCCCCAGAACCCCTCTGCCAGCTGCCCACCGGCCTCACTGTTAACAGGAGCAAGCCTCCGGGTCCAGGGATCACAAAACACAACAGCAACAAGCGAAGTGAATCTGCAAAGGCATGCAAGCACTGATGATTTGCCGAAATGTGCCCCAAAATCAACATCCCAACCACTGCCCCTGCACCACTCAGCAGCCACTCTGGCAGAGACCAGCACGTGGTCCTGTGATGCTGGAAATGGGTTTTGCTGGGAGATGGGGACCAAAGCTGGGGAGCAACCAGAGAAGGGGGCCAGGCTCTCCAGTGAGGAGTTCCTCACGGTCCCATGCCGTTCCTTCCCTTTTCCAGAAATAACCCACCCTGCCACACAATAAGCATGCTTGCTGTCTGAGAATGCTGATGGCGACTGGGCCTTTACTCCAGCACTGAAAGGAGCAGTGAGTCAGGAGAGCCCTTAACTTCGTTAAGAGCTTGAAGGACTCCAGAACTAATTTGCCTGTCTAGACCAGCGCGGTGTCTGGGTGCTGCCTCTCCTCTGTTGTTGCAGCATCTCTCGCAAATGTCGAAATTAGAGCATGGTTTTTCAAACTCAGAATTTCCTTTCTCTGTGTTGCATCACCAGCTCTCATTATTTCCTTTCTGCAGCTTTTTCTTCTCTCTTTTTTTTTTGCACTGTCCAAACACTTCTTGAGCTCTGGCAGCTCGGTGCTGTGACCACTGCCCTGGGCAGCCTGTCCCAGTGCCCGACAACCTCTGGGTGCAGAACCTTTCCCTAGGTCTCTTCTTAGGTCTCAGAAAAGCTGCTCACCAGTCCAAGGCATCACTCAGGTGAAGCCCTGCAGGAACCCTGACACCATCCCAGGACACAAGACCTTGGAGAAGGTCACCTAAACCCCAGTGTCAGTGCCCAGCCCTCTCGCCCTCAGCCAGAAGCATCTTGCGTCAGGTTGGGATGCCCAGGGCCTGTTAATAAATGTCACATTTCTCAGAAAGCCCTCAGAAGTCATTGAGGTGTTGCCGGGAGAAGAATTGTGCTGCTATAAACCCGGATTGTTTGGCTCCTCTTAATTAGCCACAAAGTCAGTAAACATTAACTACGCAGGCAGGTCATGTGATGCACGTAGATGGTTAGGTCCCAGATGAAGGCTTTAATTTATCTATATATTTATTTATTTTGGGGGGCCCTATTCTTGGAGGTGGGCTCTCTGGTGTCTGCAGAAAACAAAGGCAAGGCCCCCTGCCTTTCCCTGCACACGCAGCACAAGCACCATGGTCAACTTGAAAGCCTCCCCCCAAAACCTCAGGCAGAGGTCGAGGTGCAGCCCAGCTTCACAGGGAGGCTGGAAAGAGACCCAGTGCTTCTCTCTCCTTCGGGTGCTGCCACAGCTCTGAAGAACCATGGCTCGGGCCACAAAGGTCCAGACTTGGTGGGGAAAGCCAAAGTTTTGTTTCCTTCTCGTGCTCGAGGTACACGATGGATGAGGCAGGTTGAAGGGGAGCCTCTCCATCCCGGGGGTCTGGCTGTGTGCCTCCTCCAGCCTTCTCCTCATTGCATGAATCACAGCCACCTCTGAGCACGTGAAGAGGCAAGTGAGTAGGTGCATGTCTCATGAGGCCGGTAGTGGTGTTTCTTCCTGTCTGCTTTAGGGCATCCCAGCCGAAGACGAGTCCTCAGCTTGTTTTGATCTGGCTAGTGATTTTGGTTGCCCTGGTTTTCAAACGCTTTATTACAGGCACCTTCAGGGAGCCTAGGGTTTTTCAGGATGTGGGAATGTGGTGGCCATCCTCCCACCCTGCTCCTCGCTCTAAAATTGGTTGTGTGAGACTTCTGCAGGTTGACGCTGCGTAATTTGCACATCCAAAAATGCAATTGCTTTGAAACCTGTCAGCTGGAGCGCTTCCGCAGTGTAAACACAGGCTCTCCAGCACCACCTGCTCAGACACAGAAATGCAACTGCATGTGTAATTTTTGGGGACTGGAGCTTCTGCACGTCTCCCTTCAGTGAGGATTACATTTCTGTCCCTGAACCTCCATGATATCACAGGCTCTGTGTTTTTTAAGCTTAGCTGCGTGCCCGCACACAAACACCTCTTAACCCGAGTCAGCTTCCACTGCATCAGGAGGTGCAGCACACTTGTGTCTGGGTACAGAATTGAGATGCTCCAGGGGAACATGCGGTACTGGAAGGACAGGGTGATACGGGAATATCACACCCTCCTGTTAGGGCCCTGGACAACTCTACAGCCTCAGCGTGCAAACCACATCAAGCAGTACTAAATCATCCATGGTGGGTGCATCGCTGCTGAAGGCCCAAGTCCTCCAATAGCTCTGTACCTTGTGCAGAAGAAAAGCTGGGAGGTGCCAGCATCTCTCCCTGCAGAAAGGAGAGAGACAAAAGAGTTAAAAAAGATGAAAACAAAAGCTACAGGAGAGGTCAAGAATGAAGTGAAAAGCAACACAGGGAAAAGGCTAAAGAGAGAGAAAGGGAGACAAAGCAAACCAGCCATGTGAAAAGAGGAGGGTGTCAAGTCCTTGGAAGCAAAGTTTGCGAAGTACACCAGTTAGTAATATGGATAGGATGTGGAGTGAAATTAAGAGCTGAAGCTCCATTACCTACCCACTGCTTCTCAGATGCAGCTTCCCGCAAAAGGCATTAGGCAAGTAAGTGTCTACCCTGGAGACTGGATTTGACATTAGGACACCTGAATGGCAGTAGCCAGAGAGAGCACAAGGTGAAACTACATAAGCCTGTCTCCAGCATGCATGGATTATTTGCTTTCTGTTATTGAGCTTTTAAAAAGCAGTTAAGGGAAATTACGGCTTGAAATTCTCTGTGTCACTTTGCAAAGCATCCAGGCGTGACAGGGATCCTGCATGCTGCGTTTGGCCCAGATGCAGGTGCCACTTCATCGATAACATGCTTAGGAAAGCTGGGTGGTCACTGAGCCCAGGACACTTCACTCACAGGAGGTGCACTTGGGATACAGGGTGCTGAGGGGGCCTGGCAGGTGGTGGTGGGGCTGAGCAGGACCCACCAGTCCCGGGACAAGCTCTGCCAGTTCCCTGGAAGAGCAGGGCTGATCCTGGGAAGCAGAGTGTGTGCCAGCCTGCTTTCCTTCTCCTCCTCCTTTTTTTTTTTTTTTCTCTCAGTGTCTCATCTCATCTTTCAACCAGACATGCTGTGCCAAGTGTTTAAAAGACTCCGGGTAATTGCGCTGCCGGTGTGTTATCCTAGGAGAGAGAAGCGTGCTCGCTCTGTGAGTTAGGCTGGCACAACACGCAGCACACCTATCTAATTATTAAATATTTATTGCGCCTTTAATGGGTCAGTTACAAAAGCAGTATCTTCCCGAAGAGCAGGCTGGAAGGAAAGGGAAAGTGCAATTAAAGGCTCCTGTTTCATTGCAGTGTCAGGGCCAGATGAAACACTCCTACTTTCCATTGAAAGGGGCTGGCCTTCCTATGATAAATGTGATGTGGCTAATTCTTGTAAGCACTGCCTCCTGCAGATTCCTCCATTCCACCATTGCTTAATGCTGGATGTGCCTGGCCACCTGAGACAAGGCCAAAATCATGTTTTCCATGAAATTGTCCCTTCTACTGCTTCACACGCTTGAGGATATCGGCAGGTATCATGGTGTTTTGGGGAGACTCTTGTGTCCTGGGTATGCTCAGGGGAGTGTGAGACTTGTGAGAAGTTAGCACAAGCTGCTGGATCTCACTTCAGTGCCTGGCAAAGCAACAGAGAAGATTACTCAGAGGGATATTGAAAATCACTTGAAAGGCAATCCAGTCATCGGGCGAAGCCAACGTGGGTTCAGGAAGGGGGATTCATGGCTATCTAACTTCATGTCCTTTCACAACCAGGTTACCTGCCCGATGGATGAAGTGGTCCTGTGGCCTGCAGGTGCTGCTGACACCTTTTGAGGT
Source organism: Aythya ferina (assembly GCF_964211825.1). Classification (NCBI taxonomy): domain Eukaryota; kingdom Metazoa; phylum Chordata; class Aves; order Anseriformes; family Anatidae; genus Aythya; species Aythya ferina. The sequence goes on from NC_140299.1 coordinate 73,929,326, forward strand.
CTTTTGGCCCCAGCACCAAATTTTTACTGAATCCCCACCTGGATGCTAGTACAGGCCAAGGGATGCCTGAGTCCTGCCTACTCCTAGGTGGTGCTGATTAATCTACTTTGAGGGCACCTAAATTCAGACCCGACAACTCTCTCCCACAGCCTTCCTGTGCATCAGAAAGCCACAACTCACCCTTATTGGAGCAGGTTTTCCTGCAAAAACAATACAAAAAGGCTGGATTGTGTGATTCTGTGATTTCTGAGGCCTCTGTGGCCTGCCTGCTCTGCCCTCTGCCAGGGGGGCAGAGGGAGGAAAAGGCAATGCTGCCAAGCCACAGACACGAACCGTGCGGGGCTGGCTCTGGGGCCGCGGAGGGTGTTCACAGCCCGTGAGGATGTGTTTTGGGCAGCCTGTGAGGATGTGTTTCCAAAACACGGGGCAGGCACCGGGAAGCGCAGGAGGCAATAAATGCAGATTGAAGCGCTTCCGCGGCGGGGCCCCTCCGGCTGTTTCCACGTGGGCAATCGCTGGGCTCCTGCCAAGGGGGGAACCGCGGAGGATGCCGGAGTCGTCAAAATGGGGTTTTGAGGAGGATAAAGAGTAAAAAAAAAAAAAAGAATGTTTGTTGCTGGGCTCATGCAGGGTGGGAGGGGTGCTTGGTGCTGCACCCTGTGCTTGTGGCGGTGGGAGACTCGGTGGAACATGGAATGGAATGGAATGGAATGGAATGGAATGAAATGGGAATAATGAAATAGAAATGAAATGGGAATAAAATGGGAATTAAAATTAAATGAAATAATAAAATGAAATAAAAATAAATTTTAAAAATGAAAAAAATGGACGCTGAAATTAAAAAAAAATATGAAAAAACGGACGCTGATGTAAAAAAAAAAATTGAAATGAAACAAATTGAAACAATGAAATAAAATGAAATTTCAAAAGTGAAATAAAAATGGACACTAAAATGGAAATTAAAATGGACACTAAAAAATGGAAATTAAAATATGAAAAGTAAAATGAAATAAAGGTAAAATGAAATAAGGCGAAATAAAATGAAATTTAGAAAATTAAATGACGGGAGATAGTGAAATTTTCATTTTGGAAAATGAAGTAATGGGAAATGGGATTAGAAAAGGAAAAATAAATGAAGAAAAGTAAAATGAAATGAAGTAAAATAAAAGGAAATAAAGTAAAATAAAAGGAAATAAAGCGAAATAGAAGGAAATAAAGCGAAATAAAACGAAATTAAAAAAAAAAAAAAAAGGAAAGGAAAAACGAAATAACAAATGAAATGAAACGAAGTAAAACGAAACGAAACGAGGTAAAATGAAATAAAATAAAAATGGAACAAAACACGGTGAAATTAAACGAAATAAAATGATATAAAGCGAAGTGTGAGGGACTGACACGGCGGGGCCGTGCCCGCCGGGCCCTGAGGCGCGGCACTTCCTGCCCGCCATTACGCAGCACTTTTCTGCCGCCGCCACATGCGCCCCCCCCCCCCCCCCCCCTCCACCCAGTGGTTTCGCCCGTCCCTCTCCCTTCCTCCCCCCCCCCTCCAGGGAGGCGTAGTGGTCTCTCCCCCCGCCCTCCTCCCGGCGCCCCTGATGCCATCCTCGCCCGCGGGCAGCCGAGCGGCGCCCTCCGCGCCTGCGCGGCGGCGCGCGCGGCGGCGGCGGCTATATAAGGGCGGGCGGGCGGGCAGCGGCGGCAGAGCGCTGAGGCGGGCGGGCGGCGGCGGGCGGGTGGCACGGAGCAGCGCAGCCGGGACGCGCGTGTGCACGCGGCGATCTTGGCCCTCGGGCTCCTTTCTTGCCGCCGGGGAAGCCGCCGTGAGCCGTCGCCATGGTGAAGAGCGTGGGCAGCTTGGTGAGCCGCTGCGCGCGCGGCGGCCGTTGGGCGGCCGTTGGGTGGCCGTTGGGCGGCCGTTGGGCGCTGCCTGAGGGGGAGCCACGCGGTGGGGGTGGGGGGGCGTGTCGTGAGCGGCAAGGGAGAGCCGGGCGCTGAGGTTTTAAGGGGCGGTGAGGGGGCGCGGAGCTCGGCCAGCGTCCTCCGAGCGAGGTCTTTTTTGGGACAGGAGGGGTCCTGTGGGGCTGGCCGCGTGCTCCCAGCCCGGGATGCGGCTGTGGGGGGGTGCTGCCCCCCGCGCCTGCTGGGCAGCGCCCTGCTGCAGTACAATGGGAAGCGCCGCGCTCCTCCCGTGGCGAACCTCGGAGGTGTTGACGTCTGACAGCTCTCGTGGCCGAATATACCTCAAACACCTGCGGAGGCAGAGAGCTTAAAGCCAATAAACTGCCGTATTTTCCCCAAAATGGGTTATTATAGAAATTCAGCCTCTTTTTTGTTTGCAGCCTTCTCCCCCCCCCCCCAATTTTGCCCTACGGAGCTGCAGAAGAGCTTTGAGTAAGATTTGAGGGTTTGGGTATAGTCTTGGAATGCTTAAAAATGGAGTCAGCAGACCTGGTTTCGCAAGGGGAGCGTGCTGTAGTGTAAAGGGTAATGCGGGCTTCCCTCCCCTGCTGTCTGTGCGCATTGATTTAAGCACGGAGCTGGACTCAGAGCACAGCTGTGTTGCTTGTCCACCGAGAGCACGGACTTGGGTCATGCTGACAACAAGGTCTTAACGTGGGTAAAACATTGTGCAGTGCAGCTGAGCTTTACAGATTAATTCTGAATTGCAGCGAGGCAGACCTGCATTCTGTTCAGAAGCTGTTCTGTTCAAACCCCTTTTTGTACGGCTTGCAAAATTTAATTGTTCTGTATGTGATTTTTAAAGCAGCATGAGCATGACACCTACCTAGATACGGTCTGTGACCTAAAAATGTCTTCAAAACCTGACCAGCTCCCGAGGAGTGGCTGCCTGCAGCACACTCCGCTAGTCCGCCTCAGGTTCCCAGTAGTGCACCCATGACTTAAGTATGTCACCCTGAGATGGATGACTTGTGGAAACTAACAGGCTTGGATGACGGGGCCGCGGTGCCTTTTAAAGCAGAAGCTAACAGGATGTAATAACCTGTTTAAAAAGCTGGCGTTGCTGAAGCCTTCCTCTTCATGCCAGCTGCTTCTAGTACCTGAGTCACAGCAAGTCTTGGTGACTCGCGGTTTGGGTGATAGGGCAGTTTAGTCTTTGGTCTGTTTATGCTAGTACCTTTTTTTTTTTTTTTTCTAAAAAAAAAAAAAGCACTAAATTATGTAGTAGCCATTGGCAGTCAGCTGATGATGGAGTTAATCCAAGTTCAAGGGTGACTTGATAAGTGTTGGAAGTGTTTATGACTGTGGTGCTGTGTTAAAGCTGTCTTGTGCTGCTGGGGGCAGTAGACTTCTCACAGCATTCTCCGTGGTCAGTAGCCTCCATTTTGAGGTATTTGCTGGTCCTGGGAATCCCTGCTGCACTGGGGCCTCTCATCGCCACCTGTTTTCTCTGACTTGGTCCTTGGAAACTGAGACTCGTTAGCAGAGAATGCAGCATGCATAATTCTGCTGGAGGAGGCTGCAAGCAAAATGAGGCCCTCCATGTGCTCAGGGAGGAGGTTGTAGCTGAATATTCAAAAAACTGGTCAGAGGTTTTCCCCACAGTGAGGTGAAAGTATTGCTAAGGAAGTTGTAAAGATCCTCTTGACAGTGTGACCAAGTAGGAGGTGTCCTGCCTGTTAACAAAGCTTTTCATATGAAAGCTTGTCAATTCACACAGTTAACACAGAATGCAGGTCAGAAAGGTCAAGTAGTTTTCTGTTGCTGCTGTCTTCAGGGTCTTTAGGCTCTCTGGGGAAAGAATCAACACTTTCTCCCAGTTTGGTATCTCTTGGCTCACGAGAGCCAGCACCTTTGCACCCTGTGTCTCTCCTTGGGCTCCCCACAGCGGCTTCATCTGATAGTGGAGGTGCCTCGTAGGGTAACCCCTGACTGCAGACCAGACAGGAGGAATCCTGTCCTCCCACTCCGTCCTTGTTCCGCACAATAGCGACCCGGGATGTGCGGCTGTGTGACCACTGCATCCCTGGGCTGGACCTCCCATTGTAGAACACAACAATTATGGAACTGGATAGAAGAACCAGAAATGAGGAAGGTGGTCTGATTGGCAGGTGCAGGAGCTAGAATTAGCGAAGAGCTGGTGATGATAATGCAGAGGTGTGGGAAGCCATACCAAAAAATCTAGCTGTATGGCTTGGATGTGTGAGGAGCGAGGCGTGGCTGAGGAACTTGAGGCTCAAGTAGCTGCAGGGAGCAGATCGCATGGACTGCGACATGCATGACCGTGGAGGTAATAACATGGAGGTGGGAACAGGGTGTTTCTGAGGTTGGGCTGCAGGAGCTCATTCCGTGGTAGAACAGCAGTGTGGAGAGACAGGAAAACTGACTGCTCTCATCTCTCAGGCCGAGAGCGGGCGTCAGGGAGCGTTAGCTGCTGATCTTACAGCAGGGTAGGCTCTGAGCAGCCAAGGTGCAAGGGTGGAAGAGCTCGGCGTGTGGAGGCTGCGTGTCTGAAGATAGCTGCACTGGGAGGCTGTGAGAGCTTCAGTGGGAAGCTGTGATGCCTGATGTATTTGGATTTGCAGCAAGTTAGGAAAACTTCCATATGCTTACGAATACTGGTGGGGGTTCCTCTCCTTGTTTGTTAAAACTCTGACTAATTAGGCTGCTTGTGCTCTGGGCTTCTTGCCTGCACGGCATTCTTTAAGTGGGGAGATGTTTTACTAAGCTCCAGTCTCAAGTTAGCTGACGTTGGTAGGACCAAACACGGCAGGCATGGCAGCACGCATGTTGCTTTTAGTCAGCCTCTGCTGACAGCACGCCAGTGTGCTGCCCTGCGGGGTTGAGGAGAGTGAAGCAGCAACTCTTTGGGTGCAATACCTGAAACGAAGCCCACCTCAGCAGCTCTCCTGAAGGCTGCGTTGCTGTGAGAGCAGAGTTCAGCAATACTGGAGTGGCTCGTCCTTTTTCTAGAAAGAAGCTGTCAGGAAGTAGCTGATGAGCATCAGCATTTTCTGCTTCTGCCTGAGATACTTGTTTGCCCTCTGCTAGCATGCAAATAGTTATTGCTTTTAATGTCTTGCATTTCTGGTAAAACATTCAGTCTTTGAAAATACAGTTAATGGCACATAAGGAGCCCTAAATTGCACAGAACATAATCCAGAAATGACTGGTGTGACCAAGTGCAACAGACTTGTTAGTTACTTGTGTAGTCCACATGTGTAGCATTGGCTTGGCTATTGAAGTTACACTTCGGTTCACTTGGCAAAGCAAGCTACTTATCCTGCGAAGCTGTTGCTCTAGAAAATACACTGTAGAGTAAACCACACAACATCAACTTGGTACTTTCTGTTGGCTGGAAGAGGTATCAAACTGGATGAGCGTGCGAAAGCTTGCCCTCAAATTCTGCAGAGGAAGGTGTTCCAGGAGAAAATGAAGTCTTTTCATCAAGCCACAAATGAAAAAAATTGAAATCTTCAAGATCATGAGGATCACATTAAGAGCGTAGCACTACTCAGTATGAGCTGAGGATTACAGGCCAGATTAATTTCTAGGCTAATTTCAGTAGTTCACTGAGTTGTGGTGACTGGGCGTTGTGGTATGTCCTACATGAGTCAGACACCGGTGGATGCTAGTCCTGATGAAAGCAACTCACACAGAAGCATGTGCATGATGATACAAATAGCTTAGTTTAAGGGAAATCAGTGTGTGAAGGCTGAGGGAAAGCTAGCTTTGGGTTTAGACTTCTTCCTTTCGCACAGAAGATAATGTCCTTAACATGTTCAATTTTTTCTTTTTATAGTCTGAGTTTGAGACAGAACTGAAGTCTGCTGGTGACAAGCTTGTAGTAGTTGACTTCTCGGCCACATGGTGTGGACCATGCAAAATGATCAAGCCATTTTTCCATGTAAGTACCATTGTTAAGACCTGTTTTTGTCAGTGGCTGTGCTGAAGAATATACCAATATTTTGTGCTGCTTGTCAGTAATATGGAGGGAACTTCCTTTGTCCGCATAATTTGCATTATTTTCTGGAAGGGAGAGAAATTGCAGAAGTATCTACTCTGTTACTATTTAGTAAAATATACTGGTCTTTGATACAGCTGAGGGCTGACACTGAGCTGCTGCTTTCCTAAGGCTTCTACACATCTGCCTATGGGGTGTAATAGTTGCATTGTTTCAAGAATAGTGGAGTTGAAACAATGTTTCTCTTTGTGTATATACTGGCTGTAATTTCTTCCAAATGCATGGAAATAAGCTGCAGCACCTTTCTGTGATCAGCTGAAGGTTGTAAGAGAAGTAGAGACATTTCTCCTGTGTTTATTTAAGGCTTCTCTCTAAGGAATGGGTTTCAACAAGTTTCATCAGTCTTACGGATATTGGAGCAGAAAATTATTTCTGCTTTGGTCAGTAACATAGCTGCTTTAAGACGATGTGGCAACTTGCACTGGGGGAGGGAGCAGCAGGGTTGCAATTTCTGTGAACATGTCTCTTACAAGCTAGCTTTCCTGGAGCACTAACTACATAATTTCTTCTTTCATTCTAGAGTTTGTGTGAGAAATTTGGGGATGTGGTGTTCATCGAAATCGACGTGGATGACGCCCAGGTATGGTCAGGGAGGGTATGCTGAGAGAGGGTTGCTGATGAGATCCACGCATGTGACAGTGAAGAATGTCTTTTAAATGCCCTTGGAGATGCTAAAACAAAATGAGATAGGGGCTTAGCAACTATACTGAAAAGAATGTTCTTCTCAGGTGTCCTTTAAGAATTCAGGCTGCTTTGTCTGCATAGTCTAACCCCCATGGCATGCATTAGATAGCTTGCAAACACTGGTGCTCTGTGCTTTGGGAGGGAGTGTTAGTCTCAAAGGCCTTAATCTGTTTTGATGCAATCTTTCCTAAAACTAATGGCTCACAACTGCAAGAGTGTCTGGTCTTTACACTGCCATTGGCACTGTTTCCCCTTTTATGTCTTGAATCAAGAGCAACAAAATGTCTGCTCTATAGCAATTCAAGCAACACTCAATAAGTACTTGAACAACGTCAGGTTGAAACAGGAGAGTTGCTGTAGAGCTCTAGAGCCTTACAAATAGTGTTTTGATGCAGAGGCCTTTTTAAAAAAAAAAAAAAAAATAGTCCAGGTATAGTGAACATGTTCTTGCTAAACTATGAATTAGATGCTGAGAAGAGGATCTGATAGGTTTGCTTCAGGGAGATGTTAATATCAGATGCTTTTGCTTCTTTTTGAACAGTAATGGCTTTGCCCTATTTCCCTAATCAGAAGGAGACTAGTGGGTTCTAAATTGAACATCCTTCAGATGTGCACAACTGAAAATTGCTTTCTGTCTCTTCCAGGATGTTGCTACACACTGTGAGGTGAAGTGCATGCCAACATTCCAGTTCTACAAGAACGGAAAGATGGTAGGCTAAACTCTTGGAGTTCATTTTCCTGGAAGGGGCAGGCCTCTTTCGAACACTTAACAGAGAGGATTGGGAGTATTAGATCACGTGGTGTGCTTTCTCTTTATAATGTATCTGGGGCACAGCTGGCATTGGGACAGTCAGGAGAGCAGTTGGTTTATCTTAGTGTTGCAGCAAATGGTAGCGTGGGCCACCAGCTAACTGATGAAGCAAGCCCTGTTGAGCAGGGTAGTGAGCTGAGTGTCACAGGTTGTACAGGTGGATCTTCAGGAGATACCACGTTAAGTGTCCTAGACTGTCTCAGTGCCCTGCTTTTACTGATCTTGGTTAGCATTTATCTGGATGGAAATCATGCTGAAGCAGAGACATGACTGGATTCCATGAATTTATGCAGCCCTAACAGAAGCCTAGCTTGTGCTGAATATACACCCAGCTGAAACAGCTGCTTGGTGCTTTCACATAGACTGTACAACCTGTGGAGGGGAGGTCATCCCTCTGCCAGAGCCCCTCTGCATCCTCTGCCAAGGTGGACAGGTGGGATGCAAGGTAGTGACAGCACAGGGTGCTGGTTATCCACCTGGAGTAAAGACACAGTGAGATAAATGTGTAATCTGGGGCTATAGTTTGAGGAAGCTGAAGATAAGCTTTTCTAATATTAAAAAATGCCTGATATAAGATCATGGCTGAAGGCAGTGGAATTGCTCCTTGAAAAGCAGGCATTAAATGTTCAGCAAGCTTCCATTCAGATAAATATGGGGCCAAATGGTGAGTAATAATGAACCTTTGGTCTTCTCAGGATAAACTTCCACTGCTTCAAACAAAAAAATGGAAAAATCAATGTGTTCTCTGGACACGTGTATCAAGCAAGCAGTCTTATGGCCTGTTGTGTAATGCCATACATATATTGCACCCCAGCAGGCAGTGGATGGAGCCAGTGTTTTTGAGACATGAATGTAGCATGTCTTTGCTGTCTACGTTGCAACAGAGACAGTTTTCATGTAAGTCAGGCTCTGGGGCAGGTCATTCTGAGCAGTCCTTCCAGAACACGATAGGAAGGGGTCTGGAGCGATCCAAGGTAACTTTAAGATGCATCTGCTGAGAGGTGACACCCAGAGTTCCTTCAAGCCTGTATTTTTTTAGTTCTTATGCAGCACTGGTTCAGGATCAACTGTTTTTTCCTTTCACATGTCAAAGCCTCCCAACCGTGGTAGTCTGAAAGTGATTCTTAATAGAGTGCACCAGTTTTTGTGAGCTGAGTGGGAGGTGAATAGCGTAGCCCACGCAAAATGCTCCCTGTTTTGGGCATAAGGAAATCTTAGTGGTAGCAGGGCTGAATAGACCTATGTTTCTGGCTGTTACGCAACTAGATGTTATGCACTTCTAAAAATTGCTTTCTTTACAGGTGCAGGAATTCTCTGGGGCCAATAAAGAAAAACTGGAAGAGACCATTAAAAGTCTAGTCTAATCTCCAGCCATGGGGACACTGGAGCATGCCTGCTTCGGCTAAATTATAGCCTGTAACTTTTCTACTTAAAAAGAAATCCAGTCAAGCTATCTAGGTTAAATGGTGGAAACTTCTTGATCTATGTAAATGAATACAATAAAGTGTAAATTCTACACTTTTGCTTATTGCCTCGTGCTTGGGTGAAGATGTGAGCAAGTTCTTAATGTCACTGAGGTGCCAGTTTTGCTGTGCTAAAGGAATACTGTCTGGGTGTAAAGGCTCTTGACAAGCAACAATCCAATACGGGGTTACTGCTGAGCATGGGAAGTGGGTGTTGAAAGGTATCACTGATGGCTCTTTAGGAGAAGGCTGCTGGCACATCACCCAGGTGGTAGCTGCCACCCTCTGTCTGAAGGGTGGCTGTCTGGCTTGCAGGTGCAAAAAGGTCAGCTTGGGAGTTGTAGAAAAGTGGATATCACTGATATGGATGGCTTCTTTTTAGTTAAAGGTTCATTTCTCAAGCCTTATTTTAGGCTTAGAAGATAAGGTTATGTGTGTATTAAGCATGGTACAAGTACCTGAACATGCTACAAATTCTGCCAGGGAAGTAAGGTAGGATTTGGGGCTGCTGCCTTCCTGCCATTGCAGTTTTGCCTTGCCACTGGGGTATGATCTGGTTCTGTTGGCAGTGGTGTGCGTATAGCCTCTGGGCTGGGCCACTTGCTTGTTCCAGATTACTGCCTAGGCGAAGGACTAATGAGGCAAAACTCATCATGTCTTAAACCTGAGATATTTTAAATCTGTATGTTCTTGTCTTCACTTAACTGATCTACTGCATTCTTACACTGCACTGGATACATCTTGTGCTAGACTGTAAACTGGACTCGGCAGTCCTCCAGACCTGTCAGTTGTCCAGATTAATTAATTAACATGACAGCCTGTGTGTACTGTTTAACTGCTGTTTCCAGAGTTACTGAGGACTGCCTTGTCCCCTCCATATCAAAACATCTTTCTTGCTGGCCTGGGTGTTGTCTCCTGGGTAAGGCTCAGTAAACAAGGAAGCAGGGCTGTAGCTAGCAGCTACACCTAACGCAGCGGTTTGGGGAGCTGTGTTGCTCACAGGCTGTCACGGATGAAAACGCAGGCCTTCCTGCTACATCTGTCCACAAATGTGGAATGAGTGAGCCTCTTTGTGGTGAGCAGTGACTCAGATCACACTCACATCACAGGCACGCATGAATTTCCTGCTGCTCAGGAGGGCTGTTTGCTGCCTCTGCTCCCTGCTCAAAGGATTTTTCCATTTCCAAGAAGTGACCGCACCCTCTGGCTGAGGATGAGCCATCAAGAATTGTGGATGTAAGCTCTGGGTTGTGCTGATACAATGAGGAGCAGAATACTTTCCCTGCTGCTCTGGCTGTTTTACTGGCAAATGCCTGTTAAGAGCAGGCAAAAGAACTGTTATTCAGAAATCATGATCGGGTTAAATTTGAGGTAATGCTGTGTTTAACAGGATGCAGCTCTGAAATATTTAGGTAATACAGAAGTGATGGCAAATTCAGTTGGGAATGGGGCAGGATCAGGAAGGTCCTGTGAGTATGTCATGTGCTCAGAAGGCTGCAAAGTAGCTCTTGCAAGGACAGCAAATCTTCAGCTTCCTCTGCTGCAGTATTTTCAGTTTCTACAGGCAGGAGCATGGGCTTCAGCCTGCTGAGAATGTGTATGTTGCCCTAGTGTCATAATTTGTGCTAGAATAGTTGATTTTATTCCAAGTAGCTGGTGTGGCGCTGTGTTTCCTCTCTAGGATGAGAACAATGCTGACAGCACACCGATGTTTAGTTGTTGCAGAGCAGCGCTCACAGGGAGCCAAGGCCTGCCCAGCTCCTTGTGCTGCCCCAGCAGGAGCAGGCTGGGGGTGCGCAGGCAGCGGGGAGGGGACACAGCCAGGACAGCATGGGGTGTCATGTGGGACAAACACGGGGGGATGCTGCTGAGGGGGGCTGGGATTGGTGCTGTGGGTGGTGAGCAATTGCTTCGTGCTCTTACTCTTGCTTTTATTGCTCTATTCTTGCTTTTGTATGCTCTTCTTGCTTTTATTCTCTTGTCATTGTTTTCCCTTTCTGTCCTATTAAGTGGTCTTTATCTCAGCCCACAGATTTTACTTTGTTTTTCTTGGTTCTCTTTTCCATCCTACAGAGAGGGAATAAAGGGTGAGGGGAATGTGGTTTGGGAACAGCTGTGCTGCATATAGCTGCCTGCTGGGTTAAACCACACCACCCAAATGCAGTGCTTCCAAGGAACCTCGCTGAAAACTTGGGGCATATACCCAAACACTGGCCTCAATGTGCTCCGTGAGAACTCAATGAGCGTGGTTTTTGCTGGCTAAACGGAGCTCTGTCCTTCATTTGAAGGAACGAGACCAGTATTACCATATTTCAGAACATACAGCAGCTGGGTTAGTCTCCTTGAAATCATTTAGCTCTGGTGAGAAGCAGGGATGTGACCTGCTTTCATCCTGTGATCTGAGAAAATGCCTTTAAGGGGGAGACAGTAGATGACCAACTGACTTGAATGCACACCACATTTCTTACATATTTGGTGCAAAAAAAAAAAAAAATAAAACAACATATAAAGGCTACTTCTGGGAGCAAGGGTTCCTTCAGGGAAGGAGTTATCCTCCCCTCAGGCAATGACTGCAGTCTCGTTTTATTTGGCCATTAAGTGGCTGAGATCTGTGCCTTGCTGTCAAACCAGTAGGGCAAGAAGCTTTTCTCCTTGCGCCTGTTCTGTAGCTTCCAGCCTCAGAGTGGACTGGCCGACAGGAAGAAAAATACTTCCTCATGCACAGAAATTGTACATGTGGCTGGGATGAGTAGGCTTTACCGGGGAACTGTGAAAGGAAAACCAAGACAAAGGGGTTACAGGGAGTGGACAAGGGAAAAATGCAGGGTTAGACTGCGGTGAAATAGCCGTGCTCCTTAATTCCAGCCATGCTCCGAGCCCCCTGCAATATGCACTTGAGAAATAATTCTTGAGCACCAGCACATCACTGCCATGTCTCTTGCAGTACTCAGCCTAACTTCAGCTCCAGCTGACCATTACCTTTTCCTTCTTTCCCAGACCTGGATTACGTTAGGCTTGGATTTGATAGAATAGCATTTGAAATAGTTCTGATTTCTTGGTGTTTGTTCATCATAGCTAACCAGCTGTAGCAGGGACAAAAAACAGCTCCTAATACCTTATCAAGCTACATGGTGTTCAATACTTGCCTAATGCCAACCTCGTAGCAGACAACTTCCCAACAACTTCGTTGTCCTTTAGTCCTGCAGATTTGGTAAGGATCACGCAGAAGAGCTGAGGGATCTTTGAAAAAGTTGTGTGGAGACAGGGGAAATGCAAGTGGTGTTTCTTCTCCTCTCTGGAGGTGGTCCAGGCTGGTAAACAGAGAGGGTGCAGCAGTGTGAGAGCTGCATGAGGACTTGCTCCCACTTGCAGCTGGCTGAGAAAACAAGTTTGTACCATGCAAGTCTCCACAAGGTGGCAGTGACTGTTTCTGTACTTTTTTTTTTTTTTTTTTTTAAATACACGCACTCTGGGAATGCCCTGTGTCTTTTCCTTTGTGTGCTGGGGTGCTGGTAGCTCTAGGTAATGGGCTGGAGGAGAGCAGGGGGCGTTCTAGAACTTCTAGAAACTCTTGAACTCCTCTTCCTTTCCCGGGAAGCTTCTATCTTCAGTTTCAGAATGTTAATGTTAGACAAAGAGTGACAGCAAACAGTGTCTGCCGGCCCACAGTCCTTGTGCAATTGGATGGAAGACAGGCTGGACAGCAGTGATACTGCTAACGCTCTGCCTAAAAGCACACAACTCATTTATTGGCAGACAGGGCCTATCCCAGCACTGCACAGCTGTACCTTTGCTCTCCAGGGGACCCTGGCACCTTGTTAAAGGGCAGAAAAATACAAAGTTTTTGTGAACTTCAACCTGTGAAGTTCAGAGGTGGAGCAGGGTTGTTGTTGTTGTTGTTTTACACATAACACTATGTTTTTGTATTAGAGCTACCTTGCAAAATCAACTGCAGCTCATGAAGTGTAAGATCTGTACGCTGAGCTGTATCTTTCCCTCGTGGTCAGCGTTTTATTACAAAGCAGGCTGAAGACGGAATTCTTCTGACAAATCATTTTACAAGGGACAGGAACCCCCTGTGGCTGTTTTTAGTTTGCTACAACTCTCAGCTTTACATGAAACAAAAGATCACAAAATTAGTGACCTTAAAACAATTCAGTAATTTGGGACTTGCAAGTCTTCTGAAAATTTCTCAGTAAAGAACGGTGGAACAGAAGCAGGCTTCTTAGATGGAAGATTTGAAACCTCCTGGCAACAAACTCCCTTTTTTTTTTTTTTTTTATGTTGTTCCACACTGTGCAGTGGTATTAATTTTCTCAGAGGCCAATTGAAAGCCACAGCATTGGAGCTAACACACACTGGTGCTCTTTTCCCTTCAGAAACCCCTATAAAGCAACAAGCACCTCTCCTCTAGTAGTTGTTCTAAATCTTAAATGATCTCTTCCTGTTGACAGATAGATCATCTAACTCTGCCCTTGTAAAGACTCCAGGGCCTTTTACAGTCTGTCTTCAGAGACCAATAACAAGAAAACAAAAATCAACCACAAATTCCATATCTGTGTTTATTCTTCACCTGGAAAGAGAACTGTAACACAAGCGAAGTTTCCATTAATAGGTTTATTATTTCTTTCTTTCCATAGGCCCAGAATAACTAAGATGCCTATATTTCCTACTTTTTTTTTTTTTTTTTTAATTGCCAGCCTTGTGAGGAAACTGGGAACAACTGCACACTGTTAGCCTGATCGTTGCTCCCTAATATTGTTTACAAAATTATATTCCCTCTTGCTGAGTTCTGGACCCAATCAATAGGTAAACATTAGCAATCAGATATGCTATCAGCTGAGAAACCTTTCAGAATGGCCTTTTTCTTCCTATTACTCATCTTAGATTTGCTCAAACTACTATTAAATCAGTTACAGTTCTGATAAGGTTGAACAGTTTTAAGGCTTTTTTGTGTAGCTTTGGGAAGCAAGTCTCAAGTTCTTCGAGAGCAAAGCCACTGGCACACACACAGTTATCTGACCAATTACTAAGAGGTTATCTTCACCACCGTCCACCAAAAATATTGAAATATGCCTTTTGAACAGCGAGTTAAAAGCACTTATCTGAACTGAATCACATTCTCCTTTGCCTGCCTTCCCAGGAATATGCGACCTTCAGACTTTTACAACAGCTTTTCCAAGATTTTCTCCCCTTAGCATTCCAATGAAAGCTGCTGGCATGTTCTCAAATCCTTCAGTGACTTGTTCGTGGAACTTCACTTTTCCCTGTCAGAAGGAAGAAAGGAAACTGCTGAGTGTTCATTCATCAGCTGCTTAGTTTTCGCGATCTTCATGAGTCTATATTGCCACCAATAAATATTCTCCAGCTTGTATGCTCCATCTGAAACATGCAAGCTGGTGCACACCAGGGTAGCTTTGCAAAGCTGGGTTTGGATATAGCGATTCCATACAAGAATCTGCTGCTGTAGCAAGATTTCTCCCTCCCCCAGCTTGGAGTCAGAAGAGGGAGCAAAAGTCACTGCTGAAAAAAACCACCAGGACAGATTTAGTGCTTCTCAGTCCCCAAACAATGGACAAGGAGATTGTTTCCTCAAAGCCAGGCCTGTTTCTGTCTGTAGTGAAGTGTGGAATTAAAAATCAAAATGTCAGATCAAAACAGCGAGCCTCCCCAAATCGTCAATTTGTAAAAGATAAAAAGCCTTTTAGCCTTCCATGTTCACACACACATATTTTTCACAGCCACGAATCAAGTTTTAAACTCAGCCTCCATTTAGAAAAAAAAAAATTAAAGAAAAAAAAATCCTGGGAACTCCCTTTAGAGCCCAGCTCCCGGTTCCATAAGGGCACTGATTTTTGCCAGTAATTCAAGCACATGAGTACAATGGAAACAATTGCTTATACTAGAAATGAAAGGAGTTTTCTGAAGGAGAAATAGAGGAAATACTCTAAATAAGAAACTCTCAATTGCCAGAGAATTGTTTAGAATGGTTCTGGAAGGATCCTCTTCCAAAGCTTATATTTTTTCTGGGATTCTAAGTTAAGACCAGAGGCTAGTATCGCAAGTCTCAGTGAAGTGGAAGGCATCAGGCATATTCAGTATGGTTTGAGTGTCCTCAAAAGGCTCAAAGATCACGTCAGATAGAAGAAAATCATACCAGGACCTCACTTCACCAGCTACGACAAGAGACCCACCCTTGCAAAGAGGTAAGCCATGGTGCAAGTACACAGTAAAGAAAATTACCCCTTCCCTTCTTACCTCCAGGACCCATTTCAGCAGTGCCTTCTGACCTTCCTCCCGGCGGTTATTCCAGCTACTGACAATAAACCCTTCCATACGAAGCTCCTTGAAGATCATTGGAATCTGAACATATGGTCCTGTAGGAGAAAGGAACCAACCCCCAAGCTGCCTGTGATGCCAGTCTCATTTAAAATGAGACCCAATGCATAAAGAGAGCTTTTAGCCAGTGAAGGACACTGAATCACATTGTTCCAGCCAGAGGCAGCCTCAATTCTTTCCAAAAAGAATTTCTAGAATAATAAGATCATGGGTTCAGGGACACGGCCACCCAGGAAAACAAAGTCCTGAGCTGTTAAAGCTGTGTGAGGCTGAACACCCAGCACTTGTGAAAAGTTTCATTCAGAAGTAAAAATCCCATTTGCTGAGGGGCTTCAGCTTAATCCTCAAAGTACTGTTTTAACTGATTATTAGATAGCATGCTGAGCTCTGGTGCTCTTGGCTAAAGCTCAGAAAAAGTTCCCTCAGTAATAGAAATGTGTGATAATCTCCCCATTGAAAAAGCCCGTCCCATTTTTAAAGTGATTTGGGAGTCTAAAGTCATAGAGAATGCAGTTCCTAAGAACACTCATTTCTTCTAGAATGCAAATCTGGAAAATTTAATGCTGTTGAATATTAATTTCAGACATATTTCCCAACACTTTCACCAGTACATGAAACATTAGCACTGATGAGATGGGAGAAGAAAGAAACAAACAAGCACTCATACACACAGATTAAAACCGAGCTGTCACGTCTAAAAAAAAACCTGGGGGAAATCCATTTTCTCATCTGAAAGTATGCATTGTGCACATGCCATTGTTCCACCACACCTGCTGCCTTCCACTGATCTGTATCTGCTCAGAGCCCAGGGGATTCTTATTTCACATAGTTCAGCCTCTCCTTCATTTCTAATCAGCTGATGTTCTCCATCTGATAGGAGAGTGTACTAAGGAGTGTGACTGCGTGTACACAAAGTGTGGTCACACAACAGCTGCCCTGGAGCAGTGGTTTGTTATCTGAATACACACACACACAAACTCAAATAGCACGCTGAAACAACCAGCAAAATACCAAGAATCTCCCACTATGTCCCACTCTGCCATCACCAAATAGTAACTAAACTTAGAGGCATGGAAGTAGGCACACACCTTTCTGGGGCACGGAGTCATTGTACTGAGAGATGGCTCCACAGACTGCAATCCTCCCGTGCTTCTTCATGTGGTTGATGGCAATGCTGGAAAATTCTCCGCCCACCTACACAAACCAGAGGATGTGCAGCATTAGAGAAAATCCCCTCTTTGGCATTGTTTGCCAAAAACTTGCCAGCATTGAGATGTTGTGCTGAAAAGAACGGGTTCAATCAAAGGTGGAAAGTTGACCTCCATTCCTCCAGACTGTGGCTGCAGCAACCCTTACTCTTAGCTAACACCTACGAGGACTACATCATCTTTCTAAAAATTATTTATGAACAGAGGGAGCCAGTTTTAACTCTGTATCTGCTTCACAAAGCTCGGTATAATACATACAACAGGTATACTAGGAAATTAAAAAAAAGTGGGCTCGTTCTCTGGCTTGAGGGTGAACTGACATGGTTTGACTGCATCCGAACTTTTAAACTCTCCCAGCCCATAGAACACGACGTCCACATTCAAACAGCCCACTGAGACCAGTCCACATAGCCTGTTAACACCTGTTCTAACAGCGAGAGGTGAGAAACCATAGACAGACTACTCTAGGAATTTTTACAAGCTTGCCTTGCAACTGCTTTGTTTACTGGTACCCTTGTAGCCTCTTGGACCACATAACCACATTCATCCTCTCTCCTTTTCCAGAAACAGCAGAGGACTGCATGTTCCAAGGTGGGGCCAGGAGTAGACCTGTTCCTCTCTGCTCAGCCTCAATTAGCACTAACAATCCAGCTTTGCCTTTCAATGTTTGTTCTGTCTGTTACCACCCCAAGGCAGCTGCAGAAAAATCTGGAAAGGGAACATGGAGGCAGTAAGCTTTTACAGAACCTATGTGTGACTTAGATGAAACTCCATACCGAGTTTCTGCTATAGTCTAAGGAAAATAATAGTCTGCTCAGGGCCAGGCCCTCTGTCTGAACTCACATTGTCAAAGAAACAGTCGTAGCCATCAGGAGAGGCTTTACTCAGTGCTTCATCCAAAGATGTAACAGTCTTGTAATTAAAGGCTTCATCAAAGCCTATTTTTTTCAGATAAGCAACCTTGTCATCTGAGCCAGCACAGCCAACCACTTTGCAACCCTGCAAGGAAAGAAAGAGAAACATTTCTAAAGGCCCTCACAACACGGGATGCTTGCCCTCCTGATCATTCATGGCCTTGATCATTCATGGTCTCAGAAGGCCAGGTCAGCCTTCTGAGGTGAAAGGACAAGCAGTCCATGCCACTCACCCCAATTTTGGCAAGCTGCCCAACCACAGAGCCCACAGCACCTGCTGCAGCATTAACCAGCACTGTCTCTCCTGGCTTCATCTTGCAGACCTCAAACAGACCAAAATATGCAGTAAGGCTGTGAAGAAAAAGAAAGATGCTCAACAAGCAATAAAAGAAAACAGACACAGAGGTCTGAATTGACCACGATAAATCAAAATATCATCACAACCAGAGCAAGATTCAATTTTCCTCATTCCTTAAAAAATACTATTAAAAAAAAAAAAAAAAAAGTGCAACTTTTTAAATTGGCTTGTAAGCACATTCACTTCTGTTATAAGGCTACAGACACTCCAGAAAAATAAGCCACACTAGTGGGAAGCTGGATGGTGTGGTAGAAGTTTGCCTTATGTGAAAACAGCTTTCCTTGGGCTCACAAGTTGAAGGAGTAAGAAGTAATGAGATCAACTGGCCCAGAATCCCAAGAAGTTTCTCTTTAATTTTTTCTAACTTCAGGTATAGAGCTTCCCACTTGTTCCTAACTGAAAGGGTGAATTGCTGCTGTCTAGAAAAAGATGCATCTAGAGTGATGTCAAAATGAAATCTCAGGAGTTCTGCATCGCTCAGAATACTACTACAATTTTTAAAGCCAGCTAGTCAGCAAGACTAAAGGAGTCCTGAGCTCCTGTAAAAACTACGCAGAAGGAGACAAGAAATATGAGCAGGATTCTGAGAGAAAGCAATAGTGTGATTATTGCTTCTCCTGCATCATAGCTCTGTCTTCATCAGTGTGATTTAAAGGACTGCTATTTTCCTCCACCTTACACAGCTGTCTCTTGCCATCTTGACAACAATTCTGGAAATACATTGATAGCAGAAAAGCACAATAGGCAGAAGAATGGCCAATAAACCACTGAAATTTGATCCGCTCAGTTAATTAAATAATAGTTAATTATGAATTAATTAATTTCAAATATATTAAATAAATAATAATCCACTCTGGTTAATCCAGACTGGACTTGATTCTTTCCAGCCCCTCCTGGATCCTCTTCCTGCCTTATCACAAATCCTCAAGGACAGGCACCCTAATCCAAGGCAAATTTCTGATCAAAAGAACTTCAGACCCTCTGTAGGGTGAGGGCGTCCTGACACAAACATGTTTTTTGTGTTTTGTTTTTTTTTTCCCTTTCCTTTTTTAAAGCAGAGTGACCAGACTGCATAGTAGTAGAAAAAGATGATGGAAAAAAGATCAGAAACACCCTGCAGAGCAAAATCCAGAGGACAGCTTCCTTTGGATCATAATACTCACCCTGGCATGCCAACTGTCCCAAGAGCCAGAGATTTGGGGAGTGATTCTGGCCAGCTTGAAGGAAGGAGATGGAGGCCCTTCCCGTCAGAGATGAAATGACTTCTCCAGCCACTATTAGCCACAACAAAGGCCCCAACCGCAAAAGCTGGATTCTTGCTTTCTACAATCCTGTTCAAGCAAAGAAAAAAGGTTTGAAAAAAAATAAAAAGAATATCCTGTGAGAGAGAAAATCCTAACTGTCTCTCTCCTCTTTTATTCCTGTTGCCCTTTGATGCAGAAGAAAATAAATACTTTGTGTCAGGACGTTTAGTCCATACCCTACTGATGCTGTAGGCTTCTGATGCCTTCCCTGAAACAGCTACTGTCTCTTATCAGCATAGGAAAGTTGGACATGAGGATTCTAAGCTCAGCCTGACCCGTGACAAACGACTAGCATCAGTCTGGAATGAATTCAGACTGGGCTCCTATGAGCAGAAAGGTAGGAAAGAGGATGCTGGGATTAAAGGATGGAAAAGCAAGAAGCTGAATCACAAACAGGCTACAACAAGCAGTTCCCTTTTCAGAACACCTGCACCTCATTTAAAAGTTGAAGATCCTGAAGAGGGAACCTCTTGTGGTAACAAAAGGCTGCTTAGGAACAGATGGAAGGCAGCATCTAATAACAGAAGTTCACACTTAGGATATCTCCATGTAAAACAGAAATTCCACTTTCTCATCCCAACAGGAAGATTAGCTTGGGAAGGAGTAGGTAAGCACCCTTGAAATACTGAAAATATCCCAGCCCTCAGTGTTCCTGCAGAGAACCACAAGAGTCAGAGGCTACAGATGTTCTCAGACGGCTACTTAGAGGCAGTGCAGCAGGAACAAGCAGACAAAGGGAACCATCTGTATAGCTAAATCATTACCACAAGATTAGAAAAGGATAGATTTAAGATCAGATAGCCTTTTGGCTATATCTAGAGTTGCATCTTAAGTGACACTGAGATAGTCACAGCTGGAATTGTAAGCATGCATGGTTTGGGGCTTGCAATTTCTGCACATCAGATTTTAAAACATGAAGTTGACCCTTCACATCATGCACAAAGGTTGGCACTTTGTGCCTCTCCTTGTAATTTTGACTCCAGAAATAACATATAGTTTGCAGAGGCACAGATGTTCTCCAAGAAGGCAAAAGAGGTTCTTTCAGAAAAAAATATATTCCATTCCAATGTAGATAAGGAATACAGTTTAAGCAGTATGTAGACTCATGTCAGAAAAAAACAACATGACATAGGCTGCAACGTCCCAAATGTCAGTACATTTCTTTGACATCTGCCACATGGATGGAAAACAAGAACTGAACATCTTACCTGGCAACCTGTGTGCCTATCATTACGTCTCCTTCCTTCATGTCCCTTTGACTGTAAGGTCTGTAACACAGGCAGAGACACAGCTTATTGTAAGCAACTTCAATGATCTTCCAAGTGTACTGTGAAGTAGTAGCTACTGCCTGACCAAGAAACAGCATAAGAAGTAAAGCCAAACAGACCACAAAGATCTTCTCATGGTAACAAGGTAATTGGACGTTTTCCACGGACAGCTACTCAAGCATCCCATCCTGACTACACACTGAGCTAAAGTGTCCAGGACTGGATAGTGTTAATCTTCCCTGCATGGTCCACCACTATGAAAAGTTTGGGACTCCAAAAAATTATTTCTGAGACTAGAGTCTACCAGACTTCCTCATAGCTCTGGGTAAATTTTCCCAGTCTCTTCCTTGAATTACTGGCTATTAACACAGGCATATCAGCAATTGACTATTTAGAATATGTATCCTTAAGAACAAGCTTGCTGAAATTATTGGGACTCGGGTAATGTGGCACACTCCCAGTACATGTTCTTTTAAGGTTCAGTTGTGAGCTCAAGTGAGTTAACTTAGCCAAAAAGAGGGGAAGAAAAAAGGGGGGGAAGACGACATACCTCATGTACGGATCAACACTAAGGAACACTGATTCAAGCAGCAACTCTGAAACAAAAGACAAAGCAAATTACTGGGCATCAACGGTACAATAAAGCATAGGTCCCACAAGCCACTCTTTTAACAAAAGCCTCAGGATTCCCAAAAGTTCAAAAACCCCATATATCAGCATAAAAAAATACCCAGAAGCAGCTATGGCATTCAGTAGCTTTGTCTGGATTACCACTGTGCTCTTACAAGACACTCTCAGAAGTGTCTCTCTAGAAAGTTGGCTTCTCTTCTGTCCTGTTTTTCTTTATCTGCCTCCTCTCTCTGCAGAAGACTCAGTAGGCCAGAACCCCTGAGCAAAACACTAACTTTTTTGACCTTTATATATAAAAAGCCTTTTCAGGATTCATCCAGCAGAGGGTGGTAAGAGATCTTGGCACGTCATATATAACCACCACTTTGCTCCCTAGCACAGAAAGCACACATTTTCTAGGTAGCTTAACATGCATTAGCTGTTCACCTCCATCTAACAATGCTCTTCATTGCCCATGCTGCAGCAGCCAAGTTCACATAAGCTAGAAATATATTTGGGCATAAATATTCCTGCACAGCCAGCTCAGAGTGAGCAGGAAGAAAACTGTGTGACATAGGAAAGGCTGCCTCTTCAAAATGACTCCGTGTCATTTAAATACCTGCATGCATCATTCTTTTTGCTTAACTGTGTATGAACTCTGTAGAACTACACATGCTATGAAATTGCTGAAAAGTACCTATAAGAGAGATCATATTTCAAACCTTCAACTTGTAAACCTAAACAGTACTACCAGCAGTTTAATGAGTTTTCTTTGACACACCTGATAAACTGGAGTAAACTTTGTAAAGGACAGTGGAGTGATGAGCAGCATGGTGTGCATGTGAAGCCAAAAATCAAGGTTGATTCTTTTATCAACATCTCCAGCGTTAAACAAGTTACTAAAGTCTCCACCCTTTTCCAAACATAAATACATAAGTAAAACCTGTGTATTTTTTCTCTCTTTTTATTCACATTCTCATGCTGTTACAATGGTCAACAATCATAGATAAGCATTGTTAAAAAGTAGATTTTGAATGCAGGCAGAATCTTCCCAGAAGTCTTGCCTTGTTACTTCTTTAAATGAAAGACCAGCCCCAGTTGACTCCAGCCTTACCTACTCCCAGTTGTGGCCCCACTCTCACTGCAGTGGGAGGCCCCCATGACTATCCCTCAATACAAAAAAAGTTCCAGGTTAAACTCTCCTATGAATTCTCCTTCATTCTCCTAGGAAGAAAGACCAAGAGTGCTGGGGATGTTCAGCCTGGAGAAGAGAAGGCTCCGGGGAGACCTCATTGTGGCCTTTTAATACTTAATGGGGTTTTATAAAAAGGATGGAGAGGGACCCTTTACTCGGGTAGATAATGACAGGACGGAGGGGAATGGTTTTCAACTAAAAGAGGAAAGATTTAGATCAGACATTAGGGAGAAAACCTTCATTGTAAGGGCAGTGAGGCCCTGGCACAAGCTGCCCAGAGAAGCTGTGGATGCCCCATCCCTGGAGGTGCTCAAGGCCAGGCTGGATGGGGCTTTGGGCAGCCTGGTCTGGTGGGAGGTGTCCCTGCCCATGGCAGGGGGCTGGAAATGGCTGATCTTTAAGGTCCATTCCAACCCAAACCATTCTGTGATTCTATTAAAAGATTCTTTAAAACCCACTGCCAGAGGTTACCGTCTTCCCCAGCTTCCTGCAAAGGATTTTGCAAGGTAAAGCAGATGACAATTTTACAGCAGTAAAGCATCTTTGTGTATTACTAGAGTTACATCACTTGCTGTGGCCAAGGTTCACTTCTCTTTCTCCTTCTAAATTAAACGAATTCCACTTCCTTGCAACGGTTGGTTTTGAGGGTGTATCACTTCAGCAATTTTCTCCAGCAAAGTTTATTTGCAAACAGAGTCGAAAACCTTTGCCATGAGGCACCACGTGTGACTAAGTGCTATGGGACTTTGAAAGGCATGCCAGAGCCACCACATGCTGGGGCTAAAGTTCAGCCTCCTAATTCCATGTGTATAATCGGATGCCAGCACGTCTGAAAATGCACTAAACCCATCAGCACACATGTCCCTGAGCAATTGCTCGGCTCTGCCGAGGCACATGGTTTGCCACAAGCCGTGCCAAGCCTTTTTTGTGAAAATCTGAGCTCGAGAAACACGTGGACAGTTCTACAAAGGCACAACAACCTCCAGGCAACAGCTGATGGCGCTCCACTTACCTCCATGCTGTAGGCTTGGCAGCTCGATCTTTTTCAGGTCAAAGTCGCTGGGCTTGGGGAACCCCTGAAAATGCTTCTTCAGCACCCACACCTTGGCAGTCACCATTCTGCAAAGCAAGCAGCACAGTCGGTGAGCGCCTGCCAAAGAGACACCGAACAGTGTCAGGCTGCTAGCTGGGGCTGCTTGTGATTTCAGGGAGCACAGAAGCCCAAGCTTGACTGCCTGCTGTCACACCAGGAGGCTTCTGCCTGCACCCCGCAGCAGCAGCAGCATCTGCCCCAGCACATCTCTGCAAAGCATGCTCACTGCCAAGCAGCCTGGCTGGCAGCAAGCCAGGCGTGGGAGGTCAGCCCCAGCGGGAGGCACAGCTCCCGCGCTAAAGAAAATCCACCGATTTAAAGAAAACAAACAAAAAAAAAAAAAAGAGAGAGAAGGAAAAAAATAAAAAAACAAACTGCTGAACTTGCTATTTTGCCCTGGTCACATGAGATAAGTGGTGAATCTGGACCTGTACAAGCTTGAAACGAATTCCTGCAAGCCAGGAATATGAAGGCAAGAAAGCACTCCTTCATACTAAGCCTGCCGGTGACGCCCCACGTGTCTAAATCAACAGCTTCTGCGGCTGCCAAGCTCAGGGCTTGGAGCTGGGAGCACATCCTCACCAGCATTTTCTGTGCAACGTGGAAACAAACCCATGGCTTGCGTTTGTTTTACCCTCTCGTTCCCTTTCTCCTGCCTGTAAGCGAGCACATGCACAAACCCAGAGGAAGAGGGGCTCGTACTTGGAAGAGGCGGCTGGAAAATTGTCTTCTGCTGCCAAGCCCAGGTCCTAGGCTTCTGTAGCTGGTGCTGCCGGGGTCTGGGCTCCTCGACAGGCGTCCTGGAAGGCAAGACAGTGTTTCTCGTGGCTTTTATCAGCAGAGGGAGCACCGCCCTCCGTCCACTCGCCCCGGGCCCAGAGCCAACCTTGTGCAGCCTGGTGCACCCACCGTGATTCACCCTCCTCCTGCATGGATCCCCAGCGACCCCGAAAACAGAAAACAAAACACACATCGTGCCCCAGCTTGCAGCAATGCTTTTGTCCCAGAGCTCCACTGCCTCCTGCTCCTCACTTCCCCGTGCAAATAACCCTGCACAATGCAAAGGGTGCCAGGGCCCCGTGCCAAAGCTCTCCATGCTAAGGAGCGAGGCCGAAAGCAGCGCCCAGACCCTGCATGCAGTGCAAAGGTCAGAGGAAATTTATCAGCAGCTGCTGCATTTGGCCTACATTCTTTGATTATTGTTATTGGGAGTGCAGGCAGCACTCCCTGCCCTTTCCATCCACTGCTGCTCTTGACTGTGGTGCCTGCTATGCCCACCTGTGCCCCCCGAAATCATGCTGCAACGCCGCAGCAACAACGCAGCGAGCCCAGTAACAGGGCTCACAGGGGGAAAAGCTGAGTCTGCATTAACACAAAGCTGATTTCTGATTTCACTCCCATGTTCACGAGCACCGAGGCGTGTTTTTCCTAGCAGCGTGTCCTGCACCCTGGCACACATCCCATGGCACTCCAGCCAGGGACTCTCCGTGTCAGTGGTGCTGGCTCAGCCAGCAGCCACACGTGCATAGGAACCTTGCAGCCGTCCTGTCCCACCCTCCTGAGTCATTAACGACTTGCTCTCTGCTTTTTGTCTCTCCTTTGTGTGCCTGAAGGCTCCAGCCCTGTTCTTTACCTTCCCACCATTATCTCTTGATAGCTTGATTCTTCTGTGCTTAGACATGAATTGATAAGGAGGAAGTTGCCCAACTCTGATTAAAGGACTCTAAAGGATAAATGGACCCATTTTGTAGTGGTTCAGTAAAGCCTTTAGTGAACTGAACTTGTCATAGCCACTGTCTCAGCTTTAAGACCAGCAACCACTGTACTGTGAATCGACTTTGTTGTCTTTGTTGTCAGTCCCTATGGGTTTCAATAATATGTTTACTTTGTGCGCTCTCTGTATAACAAGCTGCATAAACGACTATAATCACTTCTCTAAAGAACCAGCCATAATAAAAATCTGAAAAGGGAGAGTCCATGAGACCTAC
Source organism: Aythya ferina (assembly GCF_964211825.1). NCBI lineage: Eukaryota > Metazoa > Chordata > Aves > Anseriformes > Anatidae > Aythya > Aythya ferina. The sequence continues at coordinate 73,954,543 of NC_140299.1, forward strand.
AAAAAGACTAAACTCATTCCTAACAAGTTCCATAAATAAATAAATAAATAAATTTGCCTGATAGTCTTGAAAAAGAATCATCAAAGCTTTTAGTGAAATTGCAATCCAAGATGACATTTATAATGATGTCCTTCAAATCCTCCTTATCCTCTGGTCTAGCCCATCAAGTTATGGGACAGTAAAGCTTTACATTAAACTCCCTCAGCTTTTTCCATAAAACCAAGCAGCTGGTAGAGAAAGAATGAGTTGGGGAATCTCAGCCTTGTGTACTAACCACATACGTAAGAAAGCCAAGATCCAGCCTGTGTGCAGATCCTGCACCTCTGGGGAGGGAATCACACCTCAGTCCCCAGAATCAGAATGGGGAAGGAGATTCACCACTCGATGGAAAATGGGAGAAGAAAATAAGGAGAGGTGGAAACTGGAATCCCACTGTAGATGCTAGCAACTGGAAAAGAGGTCAGGAATAAAAAAGAGGACAGACAAGATTGAGAAAATCGTGTTATACCAAAGGCTGAAGAGCTGGTGGTGATTCCTGACCTTGACCTGAAAACCTTCACATTAAAGTTCAGGAACAGTAAACTCCAGGGAGCACAAGTTATACTAGTAAAGCTACAGTAAAAACATCAAATTTCCCTAAATAACCTCAAACATTTGTGTCTTTAGGGTATGGTTTCCTAGCCTGTGCTTGCCAGCTTAGTATAAAATTGTCTTAGAAGCCTGTCAGTAGCAAGCAAGTCCAATGCAAATTTGGGGTTAGGCTAACAGTTCATCTTGCTGCCAGTCACAATTAATATGCAGATATGGCTGTGGTAGTTATTTCCTTTATTTCCACTTAGAGCAGGAACATCTAAACATCTGCACTGAACGACAGGGGTATGCCTAAAAGCCAAGAGGGACAGTTTGTAGATTGGTGACACCAACCACCCTGACAACAAAGCTGTTCAGGAAGCCAGCATCCGATCCAGTCCCCTCTTACGGATCCACCTCAGGCAGTTTTCTGCAGCATTTCAAAGGAATCTGCCAGGCATCAGCATAAGGAACTTCCTGAATACTTAAATATGCACTTTCCTTCAAAAGGACTTCTTGGCAGTAAATTCCTGGCTGTATAGCCTGTCAAGGCAGTCATAACTCAGAAGTTGCTTTGGGATTCCCTGTATATTACAGGACTCCCAATTACCTGGGAGTGAATACAGCCTCTAACTGTAAATGCCAATAAGTCTTAGCAAAAATCACCTGTTCATCCTCTCAGGCTTAGCTATTAAAATTATTTGTCCAATTTTTTTTTCCCCTGTAGTAAAAAAAAAATAAATGAGGTAAAGGCAAACCACTCCCATGCTAGGTTTGGCAGGCACTATGCTGCAAACATCTGAGCAAGCATGACGCTGCATTGTGAAAGAAAGCTGCAACCTCACTCCTTTGTGCAAAGCTGTCAAGCCCTAGAAGGAGGGCAAAGACCAAAGGTGAGAAGTCATTGCACAGGAAAAAGACTATGCCACGGTGCACCCTGCTGTGAGGCTGTCACCCTGAGAGGTTCAGCTGCTCTGCTGAATTAGCTTGCGCAGGGAAAGTGAAACTAAGACCCAGCAGGGGTCTTTCCAGTGCTGGAAGCAGGCAAGACCTCATCCATTTCTCATCTTTCCCTTTCTCACCCATTGTTTTGTCTCGGTTACAGGGGCAACTTGCACTGCTCCAGTCCCTTTCCCTGACCCAAACGCAGGGCCCATCATGAGGACTGGAACGATCGCAGGGCAGTAGCAAAGTGCCCAAGGCCCGTATCAGCCCTTACCCCAAAACCACAGACACAAATCCTACAAAACGTGTTTATTGCTCATCCCGTGGAGGCTTTGCTTTTCCAGCAACACCTGCCACGGAGGCCCGCCCGTGGGCCCACCACCGCCTCCAGAACGCCCTAATCCTCTGACTGCGGTTGCGACCTGCGGAGAGGGGGAGCACACATAAGGGGGGCACAGCCTGCCCCCCGCACACAAAGCCTGGCTCTGGGGGGTGCACCCAGGCTCCAAGGGGCAGGATCTCACCAGAGGAAGGCTTCTTCTGTGCTGCTGGCACCTCCCGCAGCCTGCAAAAACAACAGCCCTCAGCAATGTGCCCCCCCAACTCTTGCATGGCCTCACGCGGTGCTTCAGGCTCCTTCAACCCCTCTCCTGGCTGAATGGCCCCACTCACTCACTCACTCACTCACCTGTCACCTTTCCTGTGGCAGACCAACTTTGTCTGCTGCATGGTGCTGGTCAGCAGGGCATCCTGGTTGCTGCTGAGGTGCTCTGCACGGGTTTGCTCGGGGATGACCTGGCCAAGGAAACCAAAGCGGGGCACAAGTTTAGGGCCTGCTAGGACCAGTCCTTGCTGGCCAGAGGTCCTCCCCCCCCCCAGTGTCAGACCTCACCTCTGGGGTGCTGGCAGCCGGCGAGGTCTTGTCAATTTCTGCAGATGATGATTCTCGGTCCGTGGGCAGGACAATGCCAGCTCTCATGTCCTCCTCTTCAATTTCTGACGTAGAGGAGGCCCCCTCCGTAGGCATGGCCCCCTCGGCGGGTGTGTTGAGGAGAGGAGGCGCCCTGGGTGTGTGGAGCACGCCTGCCAGCATGGCCCAGCAGAGGAAGAGGCCCTGAGCACCGGGGCCAGGGCACAGCTGAAGAAATACCCTGTGGCCCGTGTGGAAACAGAGCTGCAGGCGCTCCTCGGAGAGCTCCTGCACAGCCAGATTTACGCACCGCAGCGGAAGCAGCCTGGAGGAAAATCGAGTTACTGGGGTGCTCCCCCCCAGTGCCAAGGGGACACGGCACAGCAGCAGACACAGCCCCTCTGGGGCTGCCCCACATCACAGCAGGGAGGGCAGGGAAGGTTGGTTATGGGGCCAGGCGGTACCTGGTGAGCTCCAGTCCCTCAGCTGGAGGGGCCGCAGGGGCAGCCAGGAGCAAGGTGTCGGGCATCGCTGCGCTGGGAGCAGTGCAGGCCACCCCCATGGTGATGAGGTGGACACGGTTTGTTACTGGAAGCATCTCCCCTCGCGGGCCAACCTGCGTGGGTGCAATTTGGTAGCACGGGAGCCTGCTTTCAGAGGCAGGATGTCTAACCTCTGCCCGGCCCTACCTGGAAGAAGTTGCTCTCAAACAACGGCGCGTTGCGCAGGAGGCCAAATTCCCCTGCCCGCAGCAGGCGTTTCAGGGGGCCTGGGGACATGGCTCTCTCAGCACACTGCGCCTCTGAGAAGCACGTGTGGGTTTCTGCTGGCCTCGCCGGGTGGATCGCTGCTCTGTCACAACACTCCTGGGGTTCAGCCTTCACCTTTTGTACCCACAGAGCTGCCACCCTGCTTGGGACTGATGCCTCAGTGCTGCAAAGCAGCGTTTCATGTCGGTGAGAGCATCAGCGATCTCTGTGACATCAGTGCTCTGCCACATCCAAGAGGGGTGGCACTCATGGGCTGAGATAAAGACAGTGTAACGATGGGAAATCACAGAATCACAGAATTTTCTAGGTTGGAAGAGACCTCAAGGTCATCGAGTCCAACCTCCAACCTAACGCTAACAGCCCTCCACTAAACCATATCCCTAAGCTCTACATCTAAGCGTCTTTTGAAGACTTCCAGGGATGGTGACTCCACCACTTCCCTGGGCAGCCTGTTCCAATGCCTCACAACCCTTTCTGTAAAGAAGTTCTTCCTAACATCTAACCTAAATGACAGAAAATGAAGGGAAAACAAGGATAACAGAATAAAAAAAGCAAGTGATGCACAACGCAATTACTCACCGCCCGCCAAACAATGCTCGGCCAGTCCCTGAGCAGCAGCAGTCCCCCTGCCAACCCCCTTAGTTTTACTGCCCCACACAACACCTCGTGGCATGGGACACCCCTTTGACCATTTGAGGTCAGCTGTTCCCTCCCTGGCAGGGCAGCACACAAAGCTGGAAAGTCCTTGGCTCCACACCCAAGATGAAAATATTAAACACAATACCCGATAGGAAAGAATAACTTAGAAGCCCACAGGTAAGAGCGAAGCGAGAATACTGCAGGTGACCTGGACGGACAAACAGTGCCAAAGGTCCTCAGTCGTGACTTCCTGGGGACCAAAGGCTTCTTTATAGAGCTTTCTCTGCTGTCCCTTGATACAGTCCAAACACATGCTGCACCATCACGAATTGCAAAACTTCATCAGAACTATTGAGACATACCACAACACAAGTCTATCAGCAGTTCAGCTTCCTTCATTTGCAGGGACATGTCTGCATGAGAAATGTTTCCTTTGCTTTATTTTACAGCTGCCAAAGCTAACTTTTTTTTTTTTTTTTTTTTTTTTAAGTTACATTCACCTTAGATTTCAACATTTAATTGAAACTCTAAACTTGACTACCTCAAACAAGGAATTCTGTTTCAGAGGAGAAGGATAGAGGCTTGTATTTGATGTTGTAAAGTCATGGCAGAACTTCAAGGCTAACTAAACCCAACAGGTGAGGGTTCCCTCCCTCATTTCTGCTGTTCATTACTTACCTCTACAAAGATTAAGCACCCCAGACCCTTGTAGTGCCCTAATGAGACAACTCTGGCCCTCTCTGCTGTACTGCTTTGAGTACACATCAGGGAATTTACACATATACTTACCTGTGCCTGCAACTCCTCTGAGGCCACGTTCTGAATTTCTGTAACATTACAAGTGCAGATTCATCTTTGAATGAGCTCCTGCTCATGATACACGCAACCAGCTTCAAGAAGGAAACTCACTGCTTCAGCCTACCTGAGACACATCTGTTATCTGCAGGTCTGCATGTTAGAAAAATTCATTACCATCGCAGTGTATCTGTATTAAGGAGACTGAAACAGATACATGGAACAGATTAAAGGATAAGAGAACAGGAGCATCCTTGGATAACGCCGTCCTAGGCCTCCCAGATGCCACAAAAGACAAGCCATCCCCCTGGTGATGCTTGCTGCTGACAGATTTGTCTCTAACAGCTGATAGTGTCAGAGTTTACTGAAGTAGTCAGTGACATTTCCTACGATCTGTAGACAATCTGTGTATCTTCCTGTCCTTCTTTCCTTCCTTCCTCCTTCTCTCCCTCTATACTCTTGCTTTCTCACCCAGATGTTCCCAGTGTCTCATAAGGCACATATCTTCAGCCACCGTGGCGCTTCCAGGGTTTCTTCTTCCATCTTTTTTACTGTTTCAAAGTTCATCACCTACAGAAAATATTAATTGAAAATGAAATGCATACATATGAAGCTTGCACAGTGTAAGCCCTCCTTCCCTGTGGAACCAAGGTAAAATGCAGTCCCTGTTTCAAGTTTACATGCAGTCTACCACAAACAAACTTGGGAGAGTGATAACAAGAATTACGTTTTCCACTGGCGTTTAAAACATTGATCTGTAGGCCTGAATTAAAAAGAAAATAATGATCCCTCCACCACCACCTCCCTTCCTCCCTTCTTAGCCTGCCTACCTCCCTTTGTCTAGTTCAGCCCCTTTGCTTTGTGAAGAGCTGGGCCTCTCCAAATCTTCACGGGAGCGTTGTCATGGTGATTCCCTGAGGCTGCTTTACTAATCTTTTACACAAGTGGAGACCCGGAAAACAATATCTCTTCAAGCTTGTTGCTCTGGCAAAGGAGTTTGCCATTAGAAAACTCACTGTGCAATATCCTATTTCCTGAGGTGGATTGCAGACTATTTTGGGTCTCGCTCTCTACTTCAGGATCCTTGTTCTCAAAGGATTCTTCATGAGAACATCAGCTTAAGCAGATACACACTTTCCACCTCAGAAAAAGACTGTAGTACTAACATAGGGAGAAAAAACAAAACAATATAAGAAAAAACACCACCACAAGAAACACCAAAACCCTAATAAGAACCAACCTTTATTCTAGACTAGAAATACACTTTGGTCTCAGTTATCTGGCAGAAGGAATACCAGAATTTCTAAATTGCCGGCCTAATATTTGATCTGGTGTTAAACCTTTGTTCTTGCTTCCCTTCCCAAACTGTAAGATTTATGAATTTCAATGTGCTAATCAAACTTTGAGTAACAGAGTGGATTTACCAGTTAACGTGTGGTCCAAAAAGTCCAAGGAAACTGAACCACAACGAACTCTAGTGGATCTCAGATGCTATTGCTCGGGGCAAGGAAATTTGTATTTGCTTTAGACTGAGAAACTTTTGTTTTCATGAATAACATTTAAGCAAGTCATCCTACATAAAGACAGCCAAGAATCAGTGATAAACTGATCATTGACGCAATCTCCTACAGTACAGAAATAGCCAGATGGTGAGACAAAACGGTGCACAAATGCATAATAAAGTAGAGAACTGGCCGGGCTGATGGACCTGAAGAATTGTGCTCAGTGGTACAAAGTCCTTAGGGATCATGTCAGGAGCAATAATGACCGGGACAGTGGGTAGAGTACACCATTAGGAGGTCCGTGTGCTGTAACACATTGGGAGGAACAGTCAACATGCCTCAGAGCAGGCATGCTACTGCAAGAAGCTCAGCAGGCTGCAGAAATGGATTAACTAGAACCCTGACAAGTTCAACAGCTACTGCAAAGTCTACATCCAGGACGGAGTAAAACCCCAGGGCAAGACAAGCGAAGCACGGGCTGGCTGGAGCGCAGCTTAACAGCCAACAACCAGGAGGTCCTGGTGCACAAAAAGATCATGGGGGTGAGCAGCATGTCCTTGCTGCAAAGAAGGCTTACCGCGTCCTGGGATGTGTGTAGAGGTGTGCAGCCAGCAGGCTCAAGGGGATGACCCATCCCCACCACGCTGAACTTGAACTCAGCTGCACCTGGAGTGTAGCTGATCTGCTTTGCTTGGTCTGGCTTTGACCATGTGCTCAGACCAAAAGACTCTCAGAAGTTCCTACCAAACTAAATTATTCTATGAATACATAATGGCAACTTGCACTCACAACTCATAATTAGCTTCCTGTACAACAAGGAGTGTTTATTTGGTATAAACAACCACAGGCATTAACACCCAATGAACTAAAACTAATATAAAATCGTAACTTTCCTTGCCCCTAATATTTATTTTGCTTGTTTCTGCTTATTATTTAGCACAGGTTTCCACAGGACACTCTTCAAAACAGCTGAAGAAACAGAAAAATTTCATGGGAGATTTACTCTGGTTGAACACACCCTAATGTCTTTCACCAGAATGGAGCCCTCAGAAAGAAAAACAAACAATTATCTCCTCCCAACTATCAATAGCATCATAGCTTGATTTGCAAAGAAATCCCAAACCCTTACAATTATAATATTTGTCCACACAAAAGACTTATTGCTTCATCTCATTAAATAAAAAAACAGTGCTGTATTTTATGTATCTACTGTAACGTGCTTTCAATCTTTAGATTCATCAACTGCCAGCACACTAGTGATTTAAAAAACAAAATAAAACAAAACATCTACTTTCTGAGCTGGTTGTATCATTAACTTGTGTTTTACTACCATGTACTTAATAAAATCAACCCCCTTCCTAATTCCTAAAATAATCCTGTTCTAAAGAAACGAAGCTATACTGTTTGTTTGCCTTCCCAGAATATTCAGTTAAGACTTCGGAGTTAGGAAAGGTATCGGCCATATGTTAGGTATAATACACAATCACATAGTAGAATTGAAATTTCTCAAAAATAAACAGCTGCTATAAACATACTTTCCTTCCTCAGTAAACATGCTATATCCACAGCGACAAGATAACTGCATATCAAACAGCTGCATTTTTTTCCTTAAAATTTAATATTGGCCTTAAAACATTTTACCATGACACCAAATAAAGTACTCAACTTTTAGGGTTTACTTTTACACTTCAGAAAGGATAAAGCTGTCTCTCCTGCACATGTCACCTGCAAGCAGAGAACATACGTGGTTATCTTTACAGTTGGAAGCTTCTCGTACCAGAAGCGGTTCCTCCTTATTTCCCGTTTCTTACTCAGGTTTCAGGAGGAGAAAGAACTGCTGGAGCAGCTACACCAGGGGTCACAGCCCCCAGCATGAGTCACCACCACTCAACAACCACTCTGGCCCTTTGATGAGCAAGCAGGTGCTTCTCACAGAAACCAATCTGGATCTGGTCTTCAGGCAACAAACACTCAAGCATGCTTGACACAGATTTTTTTATTTTTTTTTATTTTTTGGCCTTATATATAAATGATTTGAAAATAAAACTGGTATATAGTGTGACTGCACAGTCACATTGGTTCAGTGGTTCTTCCCGGTACTTCAAAATACTTCTGGACAGTAAGGCCCAGCTGACATGATAATACAGAATCACCTAGGTTGGAAGAGACCTCAAGATCATCGAGTCCAACCTCTGACCTAACGCTAACAGTCCCCACTAAACCATATCCCTAAGCTCTACATCTAAACGTCTTTTAAAGACTTCCAGGGATGGTGACTCCACCACTTCCCTGGGCAGCCTGTTCCAACGCCTAACAAGTCCCTCGGCAACACACAGCTCTGTTTTTATACAGCAACACCACCTTCAGGAAAGAATAAACGTGCTCAGACGATTTAACTATTATCTATGTCAACCACTGCAACACCAGGCACCCAGTGCTCTCGCAAGGAAACACATTTGCGGGCTTTGAATCTGGTCTTTATTATGCATAAGTGGAATCAACTCTGTAAACCGCAGCAGGTGAACAGCCACAGAAATGTTGTTTTTGCAGTTATTTTGTTTGTTTAGACGTTTAGAAAGGGACGAGTTTCTGCGATGTGCTTACACTGTACTGCCCCCCCCCTCCCCCCCTCAGAGCCGCCCGCCCCCGCCCGCCTCAGCCCGCCTCAGCCCTGTGAGGGGCCCTCCGGCGGCAGCGCCCGCCCTGCGCGATCGCCTGACCCGAGCGCGCCGCCGCCCGCCCCACCCGGGGCCCTTTTCTTTTTATTTCGTTTATTTCCAACCAGCAGCGGCTCCCTCCCGCCTCTCCCTCCCTCCCCAGAAAGGAGGAACGGTGCGAAGCGCGCCACCGGAGACAGGCAGCGCGGCGGACAGCCACGGCCAGGGCGCTGCCTTGCAACGGCCGCGGGCGCCAAAATTGAAGCGTCGGTTAGTGGCGGTTGGTGCTGCCCGTGAGGAGCGGGGCCCGACGGGGCGCTGGGGTCTGTTTCCAGTTATTTCTTCGCCTGAGGTATTAATAATTAGCCTTTATTTTCCTTGGTCCGAGGTCCGAAGTAGGCTTCTGTGTAAAAAATTCGCTTTGTTTGCTTTCCCACAGCCGTGTTCTCCCCCCGTTTCCGTTGGCGTTCAGCTGTGCCTGACAAAAAACGCGAATTTTTAAATTATTTTTTTAAATTTTTTTTTTTTTTTTTTTTTTTTTTTTTTTTTTTTTTCTCTCAAAACAGGTATTTACAACCAAGAGTCGTTTCTCCGTATCCCTGGGAGGAGTACCCGGCCCGGTCGCTTGGGAAGATGCACATCAAGTCGATCATACTCGACGGGTTCAAGTCCTACGCGCAGAGGACGGAGATCGATGGCTTCGACCCGCTGTTCAACGCCATCACCGGCCTGAACGGCAGCGGCAAGTCGAACATCTTGGACTCCATCTGCTTCGTGCTGGGCATCACCAACCTGACGCAGGTAAGGAGGATTGAACAGGCCTCTCTTCCATCAGCAGCATTTCGTTATCGCCTTTTGGGTGGTCTCTGGCGGAAGACGCGAAGTGGTGCCTCTGTCTGAAAAGATACCACTTTGGAGGCAGCAGCCTGAGGCTGACTAAAGGCAAAACTTGCTTATTTGCATTAAATCTCTGCACTTCTCGATCACTTTCCCAAAATTTGACCAGCTGTTTCATCAGAAGAAGCAAAAAGCTGTTTTCTCACAGTGGTTGCCATTTAAAAGAAAATACATATGTTTGTATTAAACGCATATTACGTAAACATTGTGTGTGCTGAGATCAAACTGAGTCTTTGTTCTCATGTGATGTTGTTTTCCCCTCTGTAATTCTAGGCCAATTGAATAGACCTCCAAGGAACACTTTCTGTTTCACTTTCTTCTGAACTGCGTAGGGAATAAATATTTTTAAAATACAGACACTAGTGATGAACTAGTCATCTAGCTTTTTATTTTTCTAAACAGCCATCCAGTTTTTGTCAGGAATCTCATGCAGAAACAGCTAGGGTAACTCACTATAATTTGAATGCACTGCCTGTGGTTTTACACGTTCTGAAATTCTTCACATTTAAACACTTTGAAGTTCATTCAAATTTTTTAAAAAATTATTCCACGTGTTTAGGTGCGAGCTGCCAACTTGCAGGATCTTGTTTATAAAAATGGGCAAGCAGGAATTAGTAAAGCAACTGTGTCCATTATCTTTGACAATACTGACAAGAAACGGAGCCCACTGGGATTTGAAAGCTGTGATGAGATCACCATCACCAGGCAGGTGAGTTCGTAATGTATGTATTTGTGTAGGAATCTGCATACATTTTTACCATACTCAATAGAGTGACTCTTAAAAGGGAAAAAAAAATTAAATTTTAAACTTCTTGAGCTTTTGTAAATGAGGCAATGTTTCCACAGTGTGATTAGTAACAGACTGTAGAAGCGGAACCAGTGTACTAGATTAAAATTTTAAATTACTTGGGAAATAAGTTTAGTGTAATTAAATACAGTGTATCAATAATGTTTTCTACAGAGTTGCACAGAAACGTAATAGCAGTGGTATTATGCTCCTAAAACAAGTTCTGATTTTCTATTTTATGGCTTTCTTCTTAATTTCTGACTTGTGGGTTGAATTTTGTCTCCAAGAGCACAGGAACCTTCATAAGAAAACCTGCAGAGTTTGGAAGTTGTCTTGTAAACCCAGAACAAAAATGTTGCCCTCTGTGACTGATTATTTTATGTTAGCACTAAAAAGACATCTGAAATACCGATCAGATCTGTTTTGATGTTCCATATGTGTATGCAAGGCTATATAATATGGGACTTACTCAGATTTTTGATCCCTTTAAGTCATTAGCTTGTATTCCCACAATCAAGCTGCTTTTAAATCATATGAAGTTTCTTCTGCTCCTCTTTCTTGCCCAGGTTGTCATTGGAGGTAAAAATAAGTATCTCATCAATGGCTTGAATGCTACCAACACTCGTGTACAGGACCTCTTCTGTTCTGTTGGACTCAATGTCAATAACCCTCACTTTCTCATCATGCAGGTATTGTGTGCATCTTTCTAAAATTCAGAAAGTATAGAAGTGTCATTAAATTTGTGGCAGGACAGGTAGTGGCAGCTGGCAGCTAAATACCACGCAGCCGTTCGCTCACCCTCCCCCCTCCCTCTCTGGGACTGGGGAGAGAAATGGAAAGTGCAGCCCGTGAGTTGAGATAAAGACAGTTTAATAAGACAGGAAAATAATAATAACAAAATAATAATAACAATAATAACAATAATGATACAATGGTGATAATAGGAAAATAATAATAATATGTACAAACAAGTGATGCACAATGCAATTGCTCACCACCCGCTGACCGATGCCCAGCCTAACCCCGAGCAGTCCGGCCCCCTCCCCCCGGCTAGCCACCCCTATATATTGTTTAGCATGACGTCAGATGGTATGGAATACCCCTTTGGCTAGTTTGGGTCACCTGTCCTGGGTCTGTCCCCTCCCAGCTCTTACTGCACCCCCAGCCTGCCTGTTGGCAGGACAGAGCAAAAGGCTGAGATGTCCTTGGCTTGGTATAAGCACTGCTCTGCAACAATTAAAACATCGGGGTGTTATCAGCACTCTTCTCATCCTAAGCCAAAACACAGCATTCCACCAGCTACTAGGAAGAAAATTAATTCTGTTCTAACTGAAACCAGGACAAGCTTAAACAAGTCAAATATCTATTATGTAGCTAAGGTTTCCAGCAGAAACATAACTTTCAGCTCTTACTCTTTCTTCTCATATGCCTTATTGCAGGGTTTTTGTAAAAACATATACCAATTTTGTGTTCCTTTTTATCTCTTTATCTGATAAGTTTTTCCCTTAGTATTGCATTTAAAAAAAAAAACGCTTTTTTTCCTGTTTGGTAAATTCTATGTTAATCAATATTTTGTATGAAGTTGATATACCAGTTGAGAAAAGAAAAGTTGATCAAGTGAAAAGACCCTTACAAATTTTAATACAAGGACTAAATAAACCTTTGAAATATTTGCACAGAATAATAAAACATAATAGGCTTTACTGTTTCAAATTGTTATAAATGAAGATACAACTCAATCTGAATTTAGTAACATTTATAAAAGGCAAGTAAACAGCGCTGAGTGCTCAGGGAGTCTACACTCTACCAACACGCACACACAAACATTGAACTTTCTAACTATACAGAACATTGCTTTTACATACTAAACCCAAGTACACCTACACGGATGCACAATCAGAAAAAGTATCAATTGAAACATAAATATGGCAAAGCTTTAAAAGGCAAGTGTTTAACAAACAATCCTTGAAGGCTATTACTATTAATGTCTATGACTGGGGGAGCATAGTTGGAGTTGGTAATCCTGGTCGAAGTGCTCCCACATCTTCCATGACTTCATTCATTTTTCTCAGATCATATAACAATCTCCATTTTCCATTCCTTTCTTGATTACACACACCGGAGAATTCCAGGGCTAGTCGTGGGAACAATATATCTCGCTTTAAGTTGTTCATCAACTGGGCCTTCGGGCCTTATGTATCCTCTTCAAAGGGAAAGATTTCAGTCTCCTTTTCAAGGCCAATAGGGCCTGGGTCAAAAGGCACGTCCAGGTCACCAGGGGGCTTAACAGCAAAGGCCTTCGAAGGCTGTAGCAGTGGAGGGGCCGATGGTGTAGCAGAAATACTGGTGAACGAACCTGCAGTTCCCTCACTATCTGGCAAACCACACGTTTCTGATTTGTGGCCCTACATGACTCTTTAGGGCCTCAGAGACTGTTCACCAGGTGCCAAGCAATCTCACTGCAACCTTGTCATTTTTTGTAGCAGAGTCTCACACCCTGACCTCAATTTGGTCCCACGTTTCAGGATCATAAACTGATTGTTAATAAAGGGAATAAGCTGTAAGGTTACCAGGACAGTCTTTGTTCCTAAGGATGTATGATTCCCCATAATGCGCAACTGCTGACCAGTGCGGGTCCGCTTCTCAGCTGGAGCTTCTTCCCAGCTCCGGTGCGCCCATTTCCAGCGACTTTGTACGAGCTTCTTCGGGCTGTTTGCTGAGTTTGGCTGAACCCATCTTCATGAGGCGATCAGTGTGCCTGTTCCCATCCTGGTCCTTGTTCTGCTAGCCTGTCCCTATTCATTTATTTTTTCTACTGATTTATTGATGATGTAACTTCATTGTATCATGTTGTCTTTTTTTTTTTTCTTTATCTTGAGGACAGGCTCCCTTCTTATACCCTTCACCCCACAGCAGTCCTTTTCAAACAACTTGTCATTGGTCAAACAACTTTGCACAGCAGCCAGCAACCCCCCAGCAATTTCCATGCCTTAAGGGTGAGAGAACAAGCAACCTGAGACTGGCATGGCATGGCATGTCTCCTGAATCACCCTTCTTTATTCCCTCTAAACTCTTTACATTCCCAATGGCCTCATTGTTAAGATGTTATCACCAACCACAGGGCTTTCGAACCCCATGGCCACACTCCCCCATCTCCCCCTTCTTTATTAACATCAACCATCTTCTTGACATGAATTTTTATTCCACGTATCACAAAATAGAATTGTCCCAATTTCCTGTTTACTTAATTATTCATTTATTTTTAAAAAGTCAGTATCGCACCCATTCTACTCCCCCTTGTCAGATACGAGCTAAGCGACCAAACAGCCAACCTACAATTAAGAAGTTATTTAAGATTTGCAAAGTGATTGTATAAAACTAGATTATTTAAAAAAAAAAAAAAAAGTGTTTAAGCTTGCAGTATAGCATATAAAATTAATGTGTGACTTTTTATTTTATTTTTTAGTATAGCATGGTAAATAGTCGTCATTTTTGATTTATCTTTCTTTAACCAGGGACGAATTACCAAAGTCCTAAATATGAAGCCACCAGAGGTAAGAAAACTGTGGGATTTTTTTTTTCTGGAATTTTACTGGTTTATTTTGAATGACAAGAATCAGTATTTTGGGTGGAAAATAACAACAACAACAAAAAGTAGGGATATATGATGTTCAACTCAGTTCTGAGTCGTTTGACGTTATACAAAGAAGTAACGTCAGAATTTTGATGTTTTATTTTAGATTTTGTCAATGGTTGAAGAAGCAGCTGGTACTAGGATGTATGAATGCAAGAAAATGGCTGTCCAGAAAACCATAGAGAAGAAAGAAGCCAAACTGAAAGAAATTCAAACGGTACTATATGTTGGAAAGTGTACTTTCTTTTAGTTGTTCTAGATACTGAGTAACTAGTGCAGCGTGTTTTTTTTTTAACTTGTACAATATTTAATTTCTGTGTGTGGAACTAGCCATTAACACTCAGAGTTTTAAAAATCCAAATACAGATGTTCTGGTTTGTGTTTCAGGTCTTAAATGAAGAGATCACTCCAAGTTTAGAGAAACTGAAAGAGGTAAGTAATAATTAGAAGAGTGGGAGAAAAAAGGGGGGAGCCTTTAAAGTACTGAATACTTTCAGCCGCTCTGACCTAGTGTGTGGTAGCTAAGACTTAACATGTTTTCAGGCTTTGTAGAATCTTTTAGGAGATATAAAATTTATCTTCTGTCCAAATGCAGACAATGTTATGTGCAGTACTTGCAAGACATCCTGAAGAGAAATGTAAGGAGAAAGAACTAAACAAGAGAAGTAATAAAAATAGCAGTTAAATTTCTATTTTTAGTTGTTAAAAATCCTGTGTCAAGTGGAGTTCCTGCTATGGAATCAGCTACAAGTGTATTTTTATCTAGGATTTTCTTAAGCAGATTTGCAACGTACAATACCGAATATTTCTTAACATGGAGGATCCTTCCTCTTATCAACATATATCAGTAATGTTAGAAATACTTAGAAGTTTTCTATAACAGTCCTACTTAATAATATTTTTCCACTAAATTTTAGTGTTTTTTCTTCTAATTGGTATCTTTTCTTTTCAGCAACGAATGTTCTATCTAGAGTACCAAAACGTAGTGCGAGAAATAGAGCATTTCAGCCGCCTCTGCATAGCCTATCAGTATGTTCTGGCTGAAGAGACAAAAGTACGCACTGTTGATACATTAAAGGAAGCAGAGACAAAGATAGGAAAGATTCAAGAATCATTGGCTGAGAATGAGAAGAAGGCAAAGGAACTTCAGAAAGAAATAGCAGAGTTGGAAGAGGAAAGGAATAAGGTGAGATGTGCTTGTCTGAAAGTATTAATAGAAGGAATTATATGAGCAGGAAATTATTTTTCTAGATAATATACCCTTTGATTTTTATCTTCCTGTGGCACTTTGTTTAGCTCATACACTGCTCATTATCATTCACAGACACTGTCTAAATGATGTCCATTTAAGATTTTCATGTCTGAAAGGCTTCATTACCAATTGCTGTAAATTAGTAACTGAAAAAGATAAGGTTTTCCGCTTGTTTCCATTGTGCATTCAATGGTAAACTTTGCCAGGATTTTTTTTTTCCACTTTTTGTTAGCATCTCAAAAGAAACACATTTCAAACAGGAAACACGTTCAAGTCACTAGTGACCTCAGTTATGGGGGCAGCAAAATTGGTTAGATCCAGGGTAGAGCCCACAGGGTGTTTGGATGCCTAAATGCAGCTTTTGTACAAGGGCAGTATCCCATCATAACTAGTGTTGAGCTCTAGTGGCTTCAAATCAGTTTGTATTTCTGAGGGAATACAGGTTCTAGCCTGTTTGCATTTGAGTATGTCTGCTTCATTCATCTTCTATGCATGCATATCTGTGAACAGGTGAAATATTACAGATACTGTATCATTACATTACATTCCTGTTGTTTCTGATTGTAGGAAATTGGTGATGCATTCCAGTCACTGGAAGCTACTCTTTCAGAACTTAAAAGACTTGATGCTAAAGCAAGAAGTGCTCTTGATCTCCTGAACGAGAACTTAAAAAGTGAAGAGAGTAAGCACAAAGAACTGGTAAAATGCATGCAGGAGGTAAGACCTTATACATAATTTTATTTTTAAGCGCTAGAGTAGTTCAGATTGAGAGGACAGCACTATTTTCTTACCTCTCCAAAGCTGATTGGCAAGAATGTCACCAGGAAGGCAGAAACAAGTAAAGGCATTATTTGATTTACATGGCACAGGTAGTAGGCTCCTATTAAAAACAGATGTGATGATGAAGAAAGTGAAGCTCTCTATTGTTGGCAACTTTCTTTTAATCTCAGGAGGGTATTCAAATTCTTTCAAAAAATATTTTCCACTCTGGAGGCCTGGTATTCTTAAAATTAAAGGAAAAAAATGTTTCATATTCTTGACATTTAATTCTATTTTCATGAAAGAGGAACACTCAAAGAATAAATACTTTAGGGATGGCTATTTTTTTTTTTTTTCCTAGTTCTTGTGCAGTTGTCATCAGTTCCTGACTTTCATCTTTCTGTAGATTTTCAGTGCACTCATAGGGCAACTACACATTTGAAATATGCAAAGATGGATTGCAAAACCAGAAAACCTGACAAAAGGTTACAGAAATTTAGTTGGTGAAAGTACTTGTAGCTATGCATCTGAACAACATGTAAATGTGTATTTGAAGTTAATGGGACTTAGGTTCTCTGGTCCTTTTTTTTGTTTGTTTTTGTTTGCTAAAGGATTCTAAAGCATTCATGTCAAAGCAGAAAGAATTAAAGAAGATACAGGAAGAACTAAATGCTTTACAGGAAGAAAGTAAAAAAGACACAGATGCTTTAGCTGCAGCCCAACAGAATTTCAATGCTGTGCATGCTGGCATGTCTAAGAATGGTGACGGTGAAGAAGCTACTCTTGCAGACCAGATGATGACTTGCAAAAATGAAATTAGCAAAGCTGTAACAGAGGCTAAACAGGTAAGAGTCAAAGCTCTGCTAACACACTCTTGGAACATCTATGAAAAAGATTTGTAGAATATCTGGGCAAGATATTTTGTAGGTTGGCGTAAGCATTAAGGTAACTTTGATTTAAACAGGTTATTTAGAAAGTAATAATCTTGTGCTGATTTAGGGAAAAGCTACAACATGGCCATGAGGAAGTACAGAAACTGGCATTTGAGACATAAAGCAGGACTCAGATGACTAATAGTATTGAATAGGAAGAAATTAAGACAGCTACCTATGATATATGCTCTAACTGTAGGAATTAAATTATTTCTATATTAAAACTACTAGAATCAAAATAAATGACTGTGAGTGGACAGTTCAGAAACAACTCCTCAGTTTTCACCTTAGTTACATTGTGTGCCAGCAACACAGCTGAAACAGATGCCACATCTTTTGTCTTAAGATAGCAAACTTCTGCTGTTGTGGTTCTTATGAGGGATATAAATTTTCTGAGTTAAATGTGCACCTTCCTTGTCTCATTTAAGAAAAAATTCTTTCAGGAAAAAATAATACGGCTGTCTTTCCGCCACATAATTTTACCTTTTTTCTTCCCTTTCTTGAACACTCTTCATGTGCTGATATATATTACTGTATCCAAATACTTGGAATAGAATAACTCAGTCGGGAGGAACCTTGGGAGATCATATAGTCCAACTACCTTAACCACTTCAGGGCTACCAAAAGTTAAAGCATGTTACTGAGGACAATGTCCCAGTGCCTCTGTGGTGGTTTTACTCAGCTCCAGAGGCTGAGAACCTGTGTCCCTCTCCCAATTTGTCAATTACCATTTCTCTAGAGAGGGTTCCAAACTGCTTGGCTTCATTGCCTTCTAATTGTTGGGTATTGGCCCTGGCATTGAAGCAGCCAGGTGAGGATGTGTTCACCTGAGTGTTGACCGTAATCCTTTCGTATTTCTCACAATTCACTCAGGGATCAGGATCGAGTGGTTTCTGATTCCTTTATGATTTTCATCTCTTCTTCCTGCTGTTTTTGTGATGGCTCTGCTTTAGAGGTGCCTGCCTTTTCTCCTTCTCCCTCCTTCTCAGGAGAGGCTTCTTCCCTTACTAAACAAGCTGACTTCTGTTTCCATTGTTTTGACTTGACTATGGGGGCAACTGATACCATAGTCGGTTGGTCCTCTGGGTCAGCCACAGCATGTGTTACCTGGTCATCAGACTCAGAGACTTCTTCCCTCTCTTCAAGCTGCTGGATGATGTTAAACAGTGTTTGATAGGAGTAAGCCAGGACCCAGCACAATGCTGCAAGCTGTCGTTCTCCAGCATTATCAGGTCCAGGACATACGACTCTCAAACATTCTGTCAGGTTTTTAGGATTTAGCACTTGCTCAGGGGTGAAGTTCAAAACTATTGGAGGAGACACCCGTGACAGGTACCTGCCTATATCCTCCCACACACCTTGCCATTCGCCACAAGACTGTTTCGAGACAGATTCCCGGGTAAGCTTTCTAAACAATCAACTAACCTTAGAGAGAAGAGGAAACCCATTATTCTGAATTTGAAATAGCAATACATGGGTTACACAAAGATATTCAAAATACTTCCAAACTGTTGTAATTAGCCCACTGTGAAAGAAGGAGGAGGTACCACTCCTGACATTATTCATAAACTGACATCCAGATGAGGAAAGGAAGGCAGTGTAGTTCTGAATATTCTCTAAAAGTTAGTTTCCATAAGACCCAAATGATAACAGTGCAGAGCCTGAATTAAACTCAAGGCCAGTGCTTGGCAGCGCAGCGAATTCAAAAAAATAATGAGCACAGATTGTAGCACATCCTCGGATCGGATATAAAGGAGAAAGGAGAACATGGCACGGATGGCATGACATATGATTGAACAAGCCACTAATAACAGGACACTGAACATGGTGACTAGCAAATAAGTGTGTTAGTTGTAAGCGTTTTAATCAATTCTGTTGTTATCTCAACCCTTTGAGCCCCACTTTGGGCACCAAAAAGGACTGCAGTGATTTTACCGTGCTAGGCAGCTAAACACCACAACCGCCCTCTCACTCCCCCTCCTTAGATGAGGAGGGGAAGAAGTAAAGTAAAGAACAACTCACAGGTTGAGATAAGGATAATTTAATTAAAGGGAAAAAATAATTATTATTACCATTATTATTTTTATTATTAAGGAAAGATTATTATTAGCTAAACAATTTAAAGGGAAAAAAAGGAAAGGGGGAAAGGAAAAAAAGAAAAACAAACAAAACAAATGAAGGCTATGTGGAAGTGCAGAGGAAAGAAATTACTCTCTACTTCCCAGAAATGAGCGATGATTGACCACATCTTTGAAGCAGGGCCTCAATGCATGTAGCCTGGTGTTTGGCAGGAGGACCGAAGTTTTCTCAACGAGAGCCCACCCCTCCCCTCTTCTTCCTGTCTCCACCTTTTATTGCTGAGTGTGACACCACATGGTATGGAATATCCCTTTGATTGGTTTAGATCAGCTGCCCTGGTGATGTTTCTCTTCTTGCTTTTTTGCCCACTCCCTAGGAGGGTTGGAGAGAGTCCCGATGGTGTGCCAGCACTGCTCAGCAGCAGACAAAACATTGGTGTGATACCACTGCTGTTCTAGCTACAAGTGCAGAGCACAGCACTGTATGGGCTGCTGCTGGGAAAGTTAACATCCCAGCCAGACCCAGTACAGCCTCTTAAACACTGACAGGCCTGGGGCACCAACCACCTCTAGGAAAGCGTGTTCCAGTGTCTGACCACCCTCATGGTAAAAGAAATTTCTGCTAATATCTCATCAGAACCTCCCCTGGTGCAGCTTTGTGCTGGTCCTATGTATACTGTCATCAGCTAGAAAGGAGAAAAGACCGAGACCTTCCCTCCTAAGAAAGCTGCAGTTGCACTGTGGCCAAGAGAGCCACTGTGGCCTAACATCACCTGTCCCGCAAGGCACTCACTATTCTAAAACAATGGAGCTAGGAGGGCACCTTTCCTATTTGGCTCACTCTGTAGTTGTGACAGGAAGTTATCTTCAATATGTTTTAGGAATTGCTGAGGCTTGCTTGTCATGTCAGTATGCTATTTCCGGTTTATGTTAGGGAAGTTGAAATTGCCCATAAGGACAAGGACCTCCATCTTGCCTGCCCTGCCTGTCCCTCCTGAACAGCCAGTTGCCCTCCACCCCCACCACTCCAGCTGTGGGCTTTCCTAATGTTTTCTATAAGTCTCACTAATGCCAATGGTATCACAGCTCTGGGAGACGACTGAAGCTTCCAGTTTGTCCTGTTTGTTCCTCACACTGCATGCATTGCTATTTGGGCATTCCAGGTGTCCTCCTGAACCCACAGAGCTCCGTGGAGCAGCACAGATTCTCACATTATCCCTGCCACCCTCAAGACAGTGCCACACCATCCCTTGGCATAACGTCAGTGTTCCTAACAGTATCTCTCTCCCCAGCTGATAATGCTTTAAAGAGGTCTTTTCCAACCTAGAGGATTCTGTGAATTTAAGCGATGTCGTTGGCTGGGGAGGCTGACAGGGCAGCTGGTGAGCAGAGCAGACAGGCCGAGCAGGCTGCCTGCTGGCTTGAGTGCATTCCCCTTCCTGCATGAACTGCAACATAGACTTTTTTGTCCCTGTTTGCAGTCCTACTGGTCCCTGGTGCTCCCCAGGAATGGGTTTATATACGTATTCATGCTGTTTTAAGCTGGCCATGGGGTTGGCTAGCAGCACTAACTCTTGCCTTGCCCTCTCATGACGCCGGTTGCCTGCTGGCCAATGTCTTCATACACATGGCTTAAGAGGGTCACAGCCCAAAAACCCACTCAGATACATGATTTGTGCTTTTATTTACAAATCACTAGTACCCTTAATTTTAAAGGCCGGGGCTGCTATTTGCCATTGTTACAAACAGTGGGATTTTTTTAAGGAAATTAAGGGAGGACTGAGATAGTACTAATGTCCTAAATGCGTACTCAAAGATTCTCCTTAGAGATCTGTTGGTTCCATACTTTCTTATTCCTTATAGGCCCAAATGAAGTTAAAATATACACAGCAGGAATTAAAGACAAAACAAGCGGAAGTTAAAAAGATGGATGGGAGCTACAAAAAAGACCAAGAAGCCTTTGAAGCTGTCAAAAAAGCAAAAGAAAAACTAGAGAATCAAATGGAAAAACTAAGCTACGAAGGTTTGTATAGACTTGTGGTGAATTATTTGGGGGGAATCTGGGAAGACATATAGAAGGAACAGAAAAAAATAGGTATATTGCTTTCATGTGCAATGCAACTTGTCTGGTCAAAGCTCAACAGCTCTTGCCTTCCACAGAAAGTAGTTTGAATTAACTTAATTTGATATACTGTAAGACAACACTTTTAAAGCTTGAGCTTTAAGCTTGAATTTAGAAGGAAAAAAATGACCCATCTCCCTGTTTCTTTCCATTTTTTTCCTACATAAAATTTGTCTTATTGTTTCTAATTCCAGATAACAATTGTCATGAAAGATATGCAAAAGTATAAATTGATATTTCTGAATCAATTTCAATTCACGTTCACAGAAGGACATGGAACTTTTTGCTCTTTGCATGTTTAATCTTGTTAAAGTGCTAATTTGTTTAAGATGGAAATTTAAAAATAGTTGTAGAGGTTATCTATTCTCTACTTATATAAATACCTGTATAAGCAGTGCAGCATACCGATTTTTAAGCTACTCGATTTCTGTGCTCTGAATGTGTCTTGTGTTCAACTCTTCAGATGCAAAGCAAGGAGACCTTTTAGAAAAAAAGAAGCAATTGACTCAAGACATTGCTCAGCTGAGACAGTTATATGACAGCTTAGTAGCAAAGTTTCCTCACCTACATTTTGAATACAAGTAAGATCTCAGTGTTATCCAGGAACACATTTGAAAGTGGGTTTTGGTGCATTTTATGTATGGTCTTAAGAGAATTATCAATTCCTTAACTGTTGTCTTTCTTTTACTGTCAGTGAATTATGATTATCTTATCTGATACAAATGGAGGGATGAGTAAAGTCAGGAAATGTTAGCTGAATTAATGAGCAGCAGGGGAAGGGATGCAGTCATTCTTAAAATGCAGGCTTATCAAAATCATTTAAATGTAAAAGTTTAGTGACATGGTGTTTGTAAGCTGGAAGTCAAGGTCCGTAGCTGAAACTACAGTATCCAACAGTCTGTACAATTAATTACCATTAATTTTTAGAGTTCCCTTTGAGGACTGTGAATAAACTTGCTCTGTGGAAGTCAATGTTGTGTCTGTCTCCACCAATCAAATATAATTATCCCCACATTTATTTGCTTATGTAAAAATCACTCAGAACATATTCCTATAGCTGTGCTAATAATAATAGGACCCAGAGTAAAATCTACAAATCATACCAAAATCAGGAAGGACATTCTTCTATTGCCTTTGTAACTGACTTGTTGTTGGGAAGTCTCTCGCTGTAAAGTAGTTAGTTTAACCTTTTGCTGCTTATTTTCTATGATTTTTCATTCTTACTAAACAGCGCAAACTATGGTGTGAGAAATAGTTTTTAATATAGTTTTTAAAGATACGGGGGAGAAAACAGAACATGTGGTTATTGTAACTGTTTGTTTGTTTTTAAGACATCCAGAAAAGAATTGGGATCCAAGCCTTGTGAAGGGCCTTGTTGTAACTCTTTTCACCCTGAAAGATGCAGCCACAGCAAAAGCCCTAGAAGTGGTGGGTGGAGGGAAACTCTATCACATTGTTGTGGATACAGAGGTACGTGTATTACTTTAATACAAAGCTCTGAATACTGAGATTAGGTCATGGGATTCAAGGTTAGCAAGCGTGGGCATAATGACTGTATGCTTAAGAGGTGGTTTGGACCCGTGTACATGTTCAGATTAATTCAAAAGGGTAATGCGTAGTTACTGTCAACAATGTAATCGAAATGCAATGCCATACTATCTTAATTTTCAAATCACTTAGATATTTAGGTATGTTCTGACATGTAACTCTTCTCATTCATTCTAGGCTACTGGCCAGAAGCTTTTAGAAAAGGGTCAGCTAAAGCATCGATACACCATCATTCCACTAAACAAAATTTCAGCCAAGTGTGTTGCACAAGAAATTGTTAATCTGGCCAAAAGCTTGGTATGTAAATAAATAAACTTGTGTGCTGCCTTTTTTTTTTTTTTTTTAATTTCTTGCTAAAAATATAAGCCTTGTAATAGCCATACTAAAAAGAATTTCTACAGGGTTTGAGGGTATCTTTTTTTTTTTTTTTTCCTTTTGTATAGTTTGAGCTATGCAGTGTTTAAACTGGTTTTAATTGTCTTTTAATTGAAATTATGTTTTAAAATGTAATGATGTTTTGGAAAGTATTTTTATCAAGAGAAGACAAATGGAATTTGAAAATTCTTATATCTTAAGGCATGCTAATTACATTTCATTTTATTTCTAGGTCAAACATTTTGATGATGTGCATTTAGCCATTTCTTTGATCGGGTATGATTGTGAACTACAGAAGGCAATGGAATATGTCTTTGGAACAACGCTGGTCTGTAAAGGCTTGGATAATGCTAAGAAAGTGACTTTTGACAAAAGGATATTGAAAAGAAGTGTTACGCTTGAAGGAGATGTATTTGATCCCCAGGGCACCCTTAGTGGAGGCAATTACCGTTTTTTCCATATAATATTGTATTCTTATTGATTTCTTTATTGCTCTGCATAAGTTTTTGCAAAAATGAATAGAGATGTTTTTTGTTTTAGGCTCCTGCTGGTAATAATGCTTTTTGAGCAAAGATTTGGTGGTCATACACTTAAGTAAAAGTATTAAACTAGGAAAAAAATGGCAAACTATTTGTATAACTTGCTTTTTATTTTAAATACTATGTATTATAAATCCGTTTTTAGCTATTGAAATCTCTTGGAAGAAAGTTAAAGAAATGCTATGAATTCAAGCACTTTTTGAGGTAATTCATAATTAATTTGAGGTGATTTCATAAATGACATTTAAAGTTGCTTGATTTCACAAAATTCGTTTGCAGTCTCTCCCTGTTGAGAGCTGTTGTAATTTCAGTCCACCTGTTTTTCTGTTCTGTAACGAGAACAAAGCATAACCCAGCATATTAGTCACCATCTAGAATTCACCACTTGCCAGGGCTGAATCTAATTCCAATTAGATTAACTTTGTGTTTTCTTCACCAAATAGGTGCAGGTACACAGACTGTACCAATATTGTCAAAAGTTCAAGAAAAGAGAGAAGCTGAAGTCAGTCTCAAAGAAAAGACGTCTGAACTTGCCGCTATAGAGAAAGAGCTGGCGAGCTTACATAATGTTTCTGAAAAGTAAGGTTTGCCCTATAAAATGGTCTGTTATTTGTCTTATGTGGCTATGAATAAATCTTAAAAAAAAAAAAAATGTTTTTTGGAGGGGATAGGGCCTGTTGCGAATTTAATATGCAGAAAAGAATGATTCCCACCCCCTTTCCCTGCATAATTTAATTTGTAAGTATAGCAGTCAAAAGGCAAATGTAGTTTTGGAGAACTCTTTCAAGAAAACATTATTTGGTGTAATGCAGAAGAAAAAGAAAACATAACAATTTGGCATACAATAGTATTTATTTGAGATCACCTGAAATTTTCTGGAGTTGTCCTGAAATGCACTCAAGAATGGTTTCAGTCGTATTTTGTAACACACATCCAGAATTGCAGTTTGTGATAGTTCTTAGTGTTCTCCAAAGGAAGTATAGAGGTACTAAAGGGAAATGATTCTTTGAGTTATACTGCTATAAGGATTTAAGTTAAATAATTTTAACTATATTTGAATTTTGAGCTACTTAATTACTGGAGATGTTTTTAAAAGATGGAGTATAAAAATACATATTTAGTCAGTTCTATAAAAATCCCATAAGAAAGTAGTGTTATGCAATATGCTATCTACCTGCTCGATTTATTTTTCAGGTTGTTTTAAGTCATAACAGGTTCTGGAAATATGACCAAAATAAGGAATGAGTTTTGCATTTAGATACTTTTTTTTTCTTTGCTGATTCTATGTAGCACCTGTGATACAACTGGCTGGAAAAACATGAGCTCTGAATTGTTTCCAAACTCCATGTGTTGCATTTGTTTGTTTTTAATGTACCTTATCAAGGCTACACAACAATGAATGACATGTATAATAATTTACCTACAAACTTCAAAATTACTTAAAAAGATATTTATACTTACATGTTTGTTTATCTTTATAAAGATATACTGGTCTTCTGTAAATGTAATTTTATTTGTATTATAGTCATTGTACCTCTCATTGGAATGGGAAGTACAGAAGTATTTATTTCAACTTCAAAGCTGAAGTGCTGGGTACCCCTCCTTTTAGCAGCATATCATGTCTGTCTTCAAAGGTACCAGCAACTGAAGCAGGAGTGGGAGATTAAGTCTGAAGAAGCAGAGCTACTGAAAATGAAGCTTCAGCAAAATGCTTATCACAAGCAAGAGGAAGAGCTGCTTGCTCTGAAAAAAACCATTGGTGAGACAAATATGTTTTTAATCTTGTAACTGAGAACTAATTGCAGAGAATGAGATGGTTTGGCTGCTTAAGTAGCAGAATCTTTGCTTAAGGGAAAAAAACAGCTTTGAAAATTAGCTTTATACTTTTGGAGTATACAGAGATACAGAATCACAGCTGAGAAGCATAGGTGGGATTGGGACAAGGTTTCTTCAGATAAGCTTTGTTGTAGAGCTTGCATCCTTATTAGGGGTTTTATATTCTTTAAAATAGAAAGAAAAATGACTTTGCAGAGACATTTTTAATGGATTTGATTCCATAGCTGAGTAATTTTGTGGCTTTTTTTTCCAAACCCTCTGTTTCCATACACATTTAAGGTTAGCAAAATAAACAGTTTGAATGACAGGAAAGCAGTGGAAAGAAGTACTGTTGATATTTCTAAGGAAAAATGTAAAAGGAATCAAGTAAAGACAAAAATGGACAGAAATGATAACGTGGACATAGTACACTATGGATGAGGTAACTTGTTGAGTAGCTGTTTAATAACTTGCTTTTACAACAGATTTGGCATAGATTTGCCCCTGTTTTCTTTAACAAATGGTTTTCTGTTTGGTGTCTTAAAGGAATCACTGAAATAGCTGACTTCAGTAACTAGCAAATGTACGACTTTTTTTTCTAGTAGAGGCAAAGATAAACTTATTTCTATTGGAGGCTAGGGTTTAAGCTTAACGATAAGAACACTGTTCAGTCTTAGTGCTACATTTCTTGATTCAGTGGAGTGTGAAGAGACATTAAGGAAAACTGAAGAGAGTCAAAAGAAAGCAGAAGAAAAATACAGGGTATTGGAGAATAAAATGAAAAATGCAGAAGCAGAACGTGAAAAAGAACTAAAGAATGTCCAGCAGAAGTTAGATGACAGCAAGAAGAAGGCTGATGATTCAAGCAAAAAAACAAAAGAAAAGCAGCAGGTAAAACTTACTTTTGTTATCATAAAATCATTTATGGTGAAAGAATTGTTGGCAGCCCAAAGGTTGTTGGTAATTTTCTCAATATCAGAAGAGGTTCCAGTACTCAGAAACTTTGATTCTTCTAAAATTTTAATCCTGCCAGCCTCAAAACTCTGTAGTCACTAACATGTAGAAATTGCTGATGCTTCTTTTGCAACATTGTTCCCTTGCTGAAGAGCAATTGTTCTATTATCTTCTACCTCATTGAATACATCAAACTGAATGTTAATTCCTTCCACTTAAGTAGACCTTAATACATCTGAAAACATCTGTCTAGGAAGTTGATGCATTACTTCTGGAACTTGAAGAGCTAAAACGTGAAGAGGCCAACTTTAAGCAACAAATTGAGGCTGCAGAGAAAACAATCAAATCCTACCAGGAGAAAGTTACCGCGATGGAAGCTGAGGCATCCAAGTCCAAGGTAAAAGTGAATACCGAATCTCATTATCAGTTTTCAAGTTACTGGAGATATGATCCCCTAAAGCTTAAATTGTATGGTGTATTTTTTTGTTGTTTTGATTTTCTTGCTCATTTATGTTTAATAAACTCATTTATGTTTAGCCTACGTAGTTATTTTTTTGGCTCTATGGCCATGTGTTAATTTTTTCCTCTCCTTTGCTGTGTCCTTCTTTTCTAACAACTGTTTAACATCTCCTTTTGTAAGAAGTTAGTAAATAGCTGTCTGAATTTCTTTTCAGGAATCTGTAGAGAAAGCCCAGAAGGAGCTGGCCAAGCAGAAAGAAGTCATTGCAGTACAGAATAAAAAGATTGAAGCCAAATCTGCAGAGGCAGTAAAATACAGAGAACAAACTAATGAATTGCAGCTTAATGTTAAAACGTTAGAGCACAACATGAGCAAGTACCAACAAGAGGCTGCTGATGCCACTACCAAGGTAAGGTATTTCAGAACCATACTTTTCCTTGCATCTAGTGACCAAGAGTGGTTATTTTCCTTGCCACATGAAAAGGAAATAGCCTTTCTTCATGACGAGCCTTGTAGTATTTGCAGCTCTTAATGTGAAAAGTTTTGTCGCAAGGAGGAGAAGAAACTAAAAATTGTAGCATAGCTTATCAGTATGGATTCATAGAAACTAGACCACAGAGAAGGTGGCCAATGAAAAGACTATTCTGATCTTAGGAACAAATTGTGTAACCAGTTAAAGAAATTGATCCAAATACTCAGTGACTATGGCTTAGTCCAGATACAGAAAATAAAACACGTTCCAAGTGACATATGAAGAGCATATGTGAAAGCACCTCAAAAATCTTGGTTTGTCTTAGAAATTACATGAGGCATGGTAAAGCTATCCTATGTTGTGTTGGGTAGAACAATTGATGTTTTGGAGTAATTTTAGACTGGTGGTGGTTTTTCTTGTTTGTTTGTTTTGTTTTTGTTTTAATTCAGAATTAAAAAAAAAAAAAAAAAAAGCCTCAACACGGTATCTTGTCTACAGGTAAACAAAATGTTGAAGGAGTATGAGTGGATAGCTTCCGAGAAACATCTTTTTGGTCAGCCAAACACATACTATGACTTTAAAGCCAACAATCCTAAAGATGTAAGTCAGAAGGTGCAGAGACTCCAGGCAAAAAAACAGCAGCTGGAGAAGAACGTGAACATGTCATATATGAACTTGCTTTCTGATGCAGAAGAAAAGGTAAGCATTCTGTGTATTAACCTTTAAAGATTGTGCAGGTGGGTATATATATTTATATACATTTTTATATATTTATATATAAATATATTTTTAATAATATATATTTATATTTATTTGTATGAAGCTTTATATTTTCATATACTATATTTCTGAATACACCAAAAATAAAGCTAGGTTTCATGAGTTAGCAGGAAACCTTAGTTAGATCTTTGATACACACTATATTTTTGAACTATTTGATAGTGCACCAGTAAGCCAGGTCATGGATTATCTTGATTCAGAATAGTCAAAAGAATAATTCCTCCACAACAGTCCATTCTAAGTTGCCATTAGGCAAGCTTGGGTGGTATCTCTTACAGCATCTGAGAAATCCATACTTCATCAAAGTCTGCAGATCAAAAACCTGCTCATCTTAAAGAAGATAGCTGAAAGATGTTCCAGAGTTGTCTTAAATTCACTTGTATCTTGAGGTTATTACAGTTTTGTCTCAAAACCATCCATTGACTCACTCACTGAACTTCTAATACTGTTTCTTGATTAGAATAGGTTTGTTTTTCCTATCTGCATACTTTTGCCTAGAAAGGCAAATGAATCATGATTAACTTGAAAACAAGGTGCAAATTTTTGACTAACATTGGTTTTCCCCTTTGCTGACTGTTGAAAATTGAAATGCTTTAATTTGTAAATAATATCCTAAAACGTAAGTCCCACATACAGCTAAATAAATGCTTTGGATTTCAATCTTGTGGATAATTGCCGTTTCACAGTTACAGTTTTACTTTTTTTTTGTGTGTGCTCAAATTCATTTTGTGCTAAAGTTCATTGAAATCAATCTTCTCTTCTCGTTGCATAAGTACAATGACTTGATGAAGAGAAAAAGAATTGTAGAGAATGACAAGAAAAAAATTATTGCTACTATTGAAGAGCTTGACCAGAAGAAAAATGAAGCTTTACAGATTGCTTGGCGAAAGGTATGTCACTTGAAAAGCAGTCTTCACATTTTAGCATGTATTTTTTCTTCAGAATCAGATTCATCTTATTGTTTTTATTGTGTTTCTCTTGTGTGTTTCCTTGAAAAAAATCTTTCCAGAACTAATCTCCGTTGCCTAGTATTTAACTTACAAAGCAGCCACTTCCATTTCTCCTGCTTCATCTCACTTTTGAGGATAAAATAGGAATTATCTGAAAATTGTGGAGATACACTCAAAACTGCAAACTATTTACCATTCTCTTTTGGTGCTCACAAAAATAAAATGAAAGTTAAGCTACTTGCATCCTGAAGTCATTGCCTTTTGCATAGACTGTATCTCTGAAATCTCTGAAATGGTTTGGGTTGGAAGGGACCTTAAAAATCATCCAGCTCCAGCCCCCCTGCCATGGGCAGGGACCCCTCCCACCAGACCAGGTTGTTCAGAGTCCCATCCAGCCCGGCCTTGAGCACCTCCAGGGATGGGGCACCCACAGTTTAAAACCATTTCCCTGTGTCTTGTCACTACATTCTCTGATATACAGAGTCCCTCTCCAGCTTTCTTGTAGTACCCCTTTAGGTACCGAAAGGAATCACTCTTTAGGTGTTTGACCAGAATTAAAATAATTCTGGCTCTGTGGAACAGCCCCATACAAAGTGGTGCTGTGGACCCTGACTGGAAGGTAGAAACAGTTGATTTAGGTTTCTGTTGTGTAAGTACTCTGCTTTCTTGCTAGTCCTCTCATGTTATGAACTATTAAAAAAAAAAAAAAAGTGTAAATGTGTAAATTTTTCCTTTTCCCTTAGTACCTGTAAAACTATTGACACTTTTTTTTTTTTTTTTTTTTGCTGTACCTGGAGAATTTGTACTTCTTGGCCTTTCAGAAAATTGGTTATACCTACTCAAATAACTTCATATGCTCACAAATTAACTATTGGCTTTAATTATTACTGCCCATGCTCAAGATACCACTGTACTTTTTTGTTGCAAAATCTTGTTTGACAAAAGGATGTGAATTTTATGTTTAAAAGCATCATGGGTAGTGGAACAAGTGTTTTCTCAGATGCTTTCCTTGCCCTGAGAGCTTTTTATTCTAGGCTTACAGTTGCATCCTACTCAATATGTGGACGTTTTTTAAGTAGTCCTGGAGGAAGTAGAGTGGTGAGGATGCCCACTTGTGCCTCTTATGAGGTGCTTACACTTTTAATAGTCTTTTAATCAGGATTTTAATTGACCCTTGATAAATCTGGTGTAAAAAAAAAAAAAAAAAAAAAGAAAAAAAGTAAATCTGAGGCAGGGCATAACCATTTTCCTGGCTGACAGCACAAAAGTCCTCCAGTATATTTATTTGATGTTTATAAAATGCTCGGTCTAAGGTGTCCTACATACCTTCCTAGGTCTTGCTTCATTTTCAGTATAGCAGAAATAAAAGATGCTGTACTAATATTTTTTCACCATATCTTCTAAACTTAAGGCATGAGAATTCACTGCTAAGTTTTTGTAGCAGCTTGTGCTTTTGATTCAAAGCTTGTTCATACATCTTTCATGGTCTTCTAGGTGAACAAAGACTTTGATTCAATTTTCTCAATGCTTCTACCAGGAGCCAAAGCAATGTTAGCAGTCCATAAAACTGGAAAAGTCTTCAATGGTATGGAGTTCAAAGTTGCCTTAGGAAATACGTGGAAGGAAAACTTGGTAGAACTTAGTGGAGGCCAAAGGTTAGTAAATTTTGTGGGTGTTTTGAAATTTGTTTTATTCCATTGTAGTTGCGTATATAGTTGATATGTCTAGCCAATTAGAGTTTAGAACTAACATAAGAAATTAATCTTTTCCCTGGTCAAGTCAAGGGCTCTGTCTTTTTCCATCCTGGCTTCATATTCAAAATACTTTTAATTCAATTTAGTTCAAGAAGGAACCTGACTTAGAAGCATGCAGTGCTTGGCATGTAATAGCAACATTTTACTCCATGGAGAATTGGACAAAACAACAAAAATGAAAATGAGTAATGGAAAAACTGCGGTAACTAGGTAATAGTGAGGTACAGTTGACACTAAGTACTCCAGTCTTTGAGCTGTAACCTCAAAAATCAGCATAGACAAGTTCTGCCCTGGATTCAAAGCGGTGTCATGGTGACCAAGTTTTCTTCTCCAGTGATCTGCTGGTGTGTAGGGCATGTGCTTCTTTGCAACTTCTGAGGAAAAACTGACCTAGTTAAAAAACAGAAACAGAATTTAGGGAGAGGTGAAATAGAGGCACTTCTTGAAGGGTAGAGAAAAAGCCAGAGCTTTTCAAGAACTGCAAGTTGAAAAACAGCACTGCAAAGCTCAGAATTGAGAATAGGTGAAGCAACAGCATGATCTTAAAAAAAAAGGGACCCACAAAAATCATCAAGCCTAACTGCCTTACCACTTCATGCTAACCAAACCAAAAGTCTGTTATTGAGGGCATTGTCCAACTGCCTCTTCAACACTGCCAGTCTTGGGGCATTTACCACCTCTTTTGGAAGCTTGCTACAGCATCTGAGCACCCACAGGGTTGTTGTGGTTTAACCCTGCGCAGCTGATGAGCACCACACAGCATCTCACTCATTCTCCTCAGCTGGGATAGGGGAGAGAATCAGAAAGGTAAAAGCAGGAGAGCTTACTAGGTGAGACAAAGGCAGGTCGATGGGTAAAGCATCATATGAGCCTCGGTGAAGTAAATGTCAATGCCAGACATGTCAAAGGGCAATAAAAATGGTTTTTATAATTACAACAGTGAAAAAAGGAAGACTAGGGAAAATGTGGGCCCTCTCCACCAGGAAACAGTAGTCCTGGTTACCTGGGTTATGGAGACAGGTACTCAAAGACTGTTTTTGCCTCAGTCCACCAGCAAGTGCTCTAGCCACACTGCCCAAGTCGCAGAAGGAAAAGGCAGAGACTGGGAGAGTGAAGAACTGCTGGCTGTAGAAATCAGGTCTGAGCCATCTGAGGAACATGACCGTGCACAGATCCATGGGACCCGATGAGATAGGTGATAAGCCACTGTCCATCATATCTGAGAAGCTGTGCCAGTCCAGGGACGTTCCCACTGACTGGCAGAGGGGAAACATAACATGTTTAAAAAGGGAGAAAAGGAAGACCCAAGGAACTGCAGGCCAGTCAGTCTCACCTCTGTGCCTGGCAGGATCACGGAGCAGATCCTCCTGGAACCTGGCAGGTGGAAAATAAGGAGGTGACTGGGGACAACCAGCACGGCCTCACTAAGGGCAGATGGGGCGAATCTGGCGGCATTCCACGCTGGGGTTACAGCATTGGTGGGTAGGGGAGGAGCAGCTGATGGCATCTGCCTGGGCTGTGCGAAACACTTGACACTGTCCCCCCTGATGTCCTTGCCTCTGAATTGGAGAGACATGGATGCGATGGACGGAGCACTCGGTGGTAAGGAATTGTCAGAATTGTTGCGATCCAAGCACTGTGGTCAAGGGCTCCGTGTCCAGGTGGAGATCAGTGCCCAGTGGTGTTCCTCTGGGGTCGGTACTGGCACCAGAGCTGTTTAACATCTTTGCCTGTGACACGGAGACTGGCATCGAGGGCAGCTGCAGTGAGTTTGCTGATGACAGCGAGCCGTGTGGTGCGGCCAGCACGCAGGAGGGAAGGGCTGCCCTCCAGAGGGACCTGGGCAGGCCTGAGGTGGGGCTGTGCGAACCTCATGGAGTTCAACAAGGCCACCTGCAAGGTCCTGCAGCTGGGCCAGGGCAATCCTGAGCGCAGATACACTAAATGACCTTCAAGGTGTCTTCCAACTCAACTCACCTGCACACTTAGCATGCATTCAGGTCCTCGTCCGGCTGATCTACAGGAACATTGAAGAGAGCTGGCCGCAGACTGGAGCTCTGGGGAAACCCAGCTGTGAGGGGCTGCCCGCCTGGCGCAGCCCCATTTACAGAACCCTTTGAAAAGGCTGAAGCAGCTGCTAACTCCTCCAGCGCTGCAGGGTGAATCCCATCAAGCCCTGCGGACGTGGGGACATCGAGCCGATACAGCTGTGCCCTTCGGATTTTGGGGACCGCAGATGGAAAGTCGCTGCTTGCCCAGTCACAGTCCTCACAGTCAGGGGGCCAGGCAGGAGTTGTGGCAGAAACTGCTACTCTCTCTCCAGAACTTAAAGCATGAATCTGCTTCTGAGAGAGCATTTCATTACTACCAAACAATGGCTTCAATAAGTGAACGTCGTCTCTCCAATGGGCATAAAACATTTCTTTCTTGTTCTCTGTGTTAGATCCCTGGTGGCCTTGTCCTTCATCTTAGCCATGCTTCTTTTCAAACCTGCCCCAATTTACATCTTGGATGAAGTGGATGCAGCACTTGATCTCTCTCATACCCAGAATATTGGACAGATGCTCAGTGCTCATTTCCGTCACTCTCAGGTATGACCGTGAAACTAGTTCATTCACTTTCTTATTTTCAGAAGCAGTCTGCTCCTACAAATTCTCAACTTTTTTTTTTTTTTTTATTCCAGTGTTGTTTTTTTAATCACTAAGTCATTTTAGCTGGACGTGACCCTTACGATGTGGCAACTGAAACTTCTAAGCGTTACCTCTTCTAAGCATTACCTTCTAACATAAGCAATGGTTGTAGTGGCTAAAAAAAAGCAGGCAGTAGTAGGGAGGAGTATCTGCGATATGATCAGTTTGAGGCATGACCCATGTTGTTTTTTTTTTTTTTTTTGCTAGAGTTTTTTAACCTGAACTTAAATTATTTCATTTTTGGCCCTGTTAAAATAAGCCAGGCACTGGAAAGACTCTTTGGATCACTGTGGTCTACACTCGTAAAAATTACCTGTAGAATTGAAGAGATCCCTCAGACTGAGAAGTGGTATCTCTGTTTGGTGGTGGATACGACCTTTCTAAATTAGGTAAAGAGGGGAGCATTTGTTACCAGTACTGTAAAATAATTTGAGTTATATCTTTAGCTTACAAAGGATCCTGCATTTTTACATGGCAACATTTTTCCGATGGTCACTGCACCAAGAAAGGTCATGTTGCAGTGTGCTGGTACTGACTCCACGGGCTGAAGAGACCAAGCACTGGGATTGACCACAGCCACAGCTCGTAGCTACAGTGTCTGACCTGTGGGTGTTTGTTAACTGGCCTTGCACATTCCGCTGGGCTTCAGTTATATCTAGATTTACTTTCTTAAGAATTAGTACTAAGACATTATCCAAGTAAAGTAAAATATATATTTTTGGATGCATTTTCTAATCTTTTTTAACTCTTTATTTGGATTGGAGTATTTATTTTAAGCTTTCTGTTTTGTTTTAGTTTATTGTGGTGTCCTTGAAGGATGGAATGTTTAACAACGCCAATGTCCTCTACAAGACCAAGTTTATTGATGGTGCATCCACAGTTGCAAGATACAGCCAGCTGCAGAACAAAAATAATGTATCTAACAACAAAGCCAATAGGACTTAGAAAAAACAGAAGGTGAAGGAGGAAACTGAGTGACACATCAGCTGCAGTAATGGCTGCTCAGGTGTTGTGTGTCCCTGGTCTGCAGAAAGACCTAAAACAACTGCTTTCAACTTGCTAATTTCAACATTTTTAACCTTGGTACTCTAAAAAATGTATATTTTCAGCTTATAAGAATTTTAATCTATAGGACAACCACTGCCTGCACTCTTAGCTAAGCTGCTTCTAATTCTTCTGCTATCCCATTGACAATTCTAGTCCTCACTCTTCAAGCATGTACAAATAAATGCATGTAAGTAGGAGCTTGCTTTGTGAGCTGATGAGTGTTATAAATTAGACCACACAATTTACTGGTCTATTGAAATTATTTTATTAATCAAGTAATGCTACCATAATGGCTTTTAAGAAGCAAGGTCAGGAACAATTTTAACTGCCAAGCTGTTTTTATGATCTGCTGAACTGATTTATCATTAAATATTCAAATTGCATACTTGTTCAGTTCTTGCATTTTTCTCTCAACACAGAGCAAACTTAGAATTAAACTCTCTAATATGGTACTTTTCATCCTCGGTGGTACACCAGCAGTGCTTTGTTTTACGCAGAGACTTAAAACTCTCATTATCTGGATAAACTTGTTACCTGCCTGCATCTTGAGCAGTCCCGTATTCAGTTGTATTTATGAAAATGAACTACCACGTTACTGCCTTTTGTTTATTTTCCCTAAACTTCTGTTTCATTTTTACTCCTCATGCATTAGTCATTATTCTCTGGACTTTGCAAAGGCCCCGTCTCATCCCAAAATCTGATGCAAGGAGGGAACACCACAAACTGCTTCCCAAAGTGGGTAGGGGGTGGTGTCAGCACAGGCTGCCTGTTACTCTCCTCTAGTCAAATGAAACCCAACAGCTGGGCCCCAACATGCAAAGGGGAATAGCTACAGCTGGAGAAGGAGCCTAAGGCACTCCCACTCCAGGTATGGCTCATAAATCCTAAATTCACTCTTTTGGCGGACGTTGTCTCATTTCATGTGGCTCCCGTGGAACCGTGGGGGAAGCCTGGCTGCGACACTGGCCTCACCCCACAGGGCTGGAGGCCAAGCTGCTGCCTCACAGACCAGCTGTTTCCCGCTCCTCTCCCCCCTGCTGCGCAGCTGCAGCTTGGATGGCCCCAACCCCACCAGGCAGGTCAGCTCCGACCAGGACGCACGGGGTCGCTTTGAACTTGGAGCAAGAAAACAGCGCCAAGTACTCGCGGGGTGTGGGGTGGAAATTACCAGTTACTTCCGAGACGAGGTCATGCATTTTTTATTTAATTTTTACCTTTTTGGTAAGCAACAGGGTTTTCTTTCGGTCAGTCCATTTACATACTCCGACAGTACAGATTGCAGTGAATTTGATGGAGATCTTGCAACATTAGAAAACTTTTCTCAATATACATCCATTTAAGCAACAGCTTGTAGGTCAGAACGAGTGCTAGTGTCCAATCTGCGCACTGCACTCCTGGTATACAAAGCAGCATTGCAGCAGCACAAGAAATGCCCACACTGGGCAAAGTACAGTGTGTTTTACATAGTGCAATCACTTTTAGAGGAAAAACTCTAGGAAAGGCCACATCTATTTATTTATTTATTTTTCAATCCTGTCAAGTTTACAAATGAGGGGGGTAGAAATCAAACCTCTGACTGAATTAACTGTTGTACAGGTAGGTTTTGTGTATAGGCACGTGCTTTAGAGAGGAGCTCTGAATCTGTTCCGGAATCACAAGAAAGACATATTGCTTTGTGACTCAGAAAGCATTTATGCCATCTCTAACTTTCCTAACACTCTTGGCCAGAGTTGTTAATCCAGCTGTTTTTAGAGTTCCTAGAATATGCTCTTCCCTCTAGTGTAAATCCCCAATAAAGAAATTCAGGTTGCTATTGTCAACGATTACAGTTCTTCTACTTACAGTCTTTCGACCACGTGAGGCGTTGCCTCTGAATACTCCAGTCCACAGTGAAAAATCAGATTACCAGAGACTTGGAGACTCTTTGCTTTTCTGTAACTGTCACTCCAACCAATACGAAAAAACCCAAGTCAGACAATGAACTGCTACAGCAAAGCATCACTGGTAATATTCATCTAATACAAAAAAAGAAAAAAAAAAAAAAAAAAAAAAAAAAAGAGCACTCATGACACTACCTGTCATGGTAAGCAAGTTTTGAAAGATATCGTAAAGTGATTTGCCCAGTAAAATTTTAAAATATACACTGTGCTCCATAAGTTCAAACTACACGTAAACAAAGAGCAGCTCCCTGCAACAAGGTGTAAATCAAAACGTTATAGCACCAGCTCCCAGCACCAAGAAGTTGCCCGCTGACCAGTTCCAAGCGTACAATGCATTAGTGCTCGCTGAGGTTTCTGCTACACAAGA
The DNA here is from genome assembly GCF_964211825.1 of Aythya ferina. Lineage (NCBI taxonomy): Eukaryota > Metazoa > Chordata > Aves > Anseriformes > Anatidae > Aythya > Aythya ferina. The sequence continues at coordinate 73,991,483 of NC_140299.1, forward strand.
GCCACAGTGGGACAGCTCTGCCCATTTCTGCAGACGTTTTCTCACCGGGCGGGGAGGAATTTAATGCCTCCCTTCCCATGGATAAAGTCAGACAACTGGATTGTTACAGTACCAGAAAACACTGAATGGGAAATGGCACCTGAGGGAAAAGTAGGTACTGTACACCTGATCCTGAATAAATGGGCGTGGAGGAAAGGTGACGTTATCTGAACAACTTCTCTCCCTGGCAGATGGCATCTGAAAGGAGCTGCAGGCCACACGAAACGAAACGACCGTCCCCGTGCTGAAAGCCATGGACACGATATTGCCCACACTAATGATTTTATTTCACCATCAGCAGAGCATTTATCCCCAAAAAACTGTACGCTTGCTCCTGGTCAGGTTATGGTGCAGTGCTAACTTTACGCGATGAAAAGTCTGTTGCTATAGTGGTCAGGTTTGTCTTTTATCTGAGGAGGGCAACAAGGGGACAGGCAGCATGGCCACATCATCAAATAGCAATTTAACTCCACGTTAATGCAGATATAATCTTTCTTCTTAAGTGCAAATTAAAAAGTATCTGCTAGAAACCAGCATGACTTGGGCTGCTGAGAAATGACATACGATTCAGTTTCTTACAAATATCGACAATTCTAAATCATTACAGGTTTCCAAAGCAAGAACAGGGTTACGGACATGAAGGGGGAAAAAACATTACCACTATTAAAAAAAAAAAAGTATCATTGCAAACTTCGAACACTCTTCAAAAACATATCTAGAAAAGATTGTTTTCTTTTTTTTTTTTTCCTTTTTTTTTTTTTTTTCCTGCAGCTGAGGAGTGTCCATGCAAAACAATTTTGAGAAGAGCAGTGTTCCATCTGGGCACCAACTGGGCCCTATTTTATCCCACACAGCTCAGTAAAGTGCTCTCTTGTGCATCCTTTGAGGAAAAAAGTTCTCATTTAAAGTTTGGGAGGCCGAGGTTACTAGCTGGGGAAGGCATAGTCTCGGTCAATCCATTCTGAGGTCAGAGAAGAAGGAAGGATAGAAGTTAACAGTACTCTGCCTTTCGTAACTCACAGACAACAGGCTGCAAAGGAGGAGCAAACAGGAGAAGCAGAGGTGGATGTCAGATGAAACCCTGCCCCTGGGAAGCCTCAGAAGTCTAACGCAGACTTCATCAGAGGCAGCATTTCACTCGTTGCAGGTCACACACACTAGTTCTACTGCAGAGTCCCAGACACCAGGTAACAGATCTCCACACAGTATCGGTGAAAATCAAATACGCTTTTCACTTCCTGTGCTGGTGGTTTTTCATTAATTGCTTTGAAGGACAAAAGGGATCTGAGTAACATTCTTTTGCCGATTTAAAGAAAAAAGAAAAAGCATCTTGCCCTCGACATTTTCTATAATGCACACTTATAAACATTCTAGGGCAGATCATTAGAGGTATTTACTGACAAAACAGTAACTAATCATCAGCTTAAAAGAGTAAAAGTAACATTAATGGGGAACAGAATTTAAGGCATTTTATTTTGGCCAGGAATGATGCATGCTACAGAGTAATCTTCATTTTCCCATTTGGTTTTCAGACCACTGCACTTTTTTTTGTTGTTTTACATGGCACTTCATAGTTTGTGTTTTACAACTTAGTTAAGATTTTCAAGTGTTTTCTTCAATATAAATGCTTTTTCCTGTAGCTCGGGTCTGCTATCTGATGCCATTGTAGATAACGAATGAATGAGGTGCTCTCTGCTTTCTGCTGTCAGGCTTTCCCACTGTTTAGCTTCTGTGAAGACAAACAGACAGACAGCATGGTAAATACCAGTCTGTCAAAAACAAACCAATCAACCAACAGCCTCCATCCCTGGACAGGCTGAAAGCGACCACCTCGCATCTCGCTGCTCTTCCAGGAGAAGAGCTGCTGAGGAGGAAAATTCAGCTGGACGCTTGGTGCACGTGCTGCCTGCTGCACAGGTAGCCCTGCTGATTCAGACCAGGCTGAACTTGATTGTCTCAGCCTGCACTATGGGACTACAAGGGCCTGAAGAACCACTTCAAAACTGCTGCATGTAACGCAAGGAGGATGCATTACACAGTCCTTGCTCCCTCCCTGCTGGACATTTTACCAAGGAGCACCCAACTGCACTTTAGACCCAGACTTCATCCACAACTGCTTCCACCCCCTCCAAGTTTTCTCAGTCACCAAGCACAAAAATCCAAGTCCCAAGCCACCCTGAAAGCACCCAGTGCTGCAACCAGAAGGTAAAGGCATCTCTCCACCTTCCCTGGCCGCACGGCCACCTGCCTTCTACACCGAACAGCAACTCTCCCATGTGGCAAGGAAAAAGACTCACCTTGCAGTTTGGTGAAGAGCAGTTGTATTACAGACAAAGCTTCTGTTCTTATGGACGTGTAGCTTTTGTTTTCTAGGGGATGTGAAAACAGCAACAACAACAGAACAGATTCAGAACCGAAGGCACACTAACTGTACAAACAGCAGTCACCACTGGTCTGCAGACTGCTCTTCGCACAGTGGAATGAGATAATTTATGCTGCCAGTCTGCAATGTGACCCAATTATATACATCAGAATGACAGAAAGTGACCAAATAGCAGCTAACATATCCACTAAGCCTTGTGCATCACCTTCCCTTTTCCTGCAGTACTGTTCCTCACGCATGATGAGTTGGAATAAAGTCCACATGACGGCAGCGTGATCACAAACAACTTCTGTGCATCATGGACTTTTATTTTTCCAAGTTATAATGCCTATAAAATCATCCAGGTTTTAAAGGGCAGCATTAAGTACAGGTACAACAAACCCTATGCTGTCAAGCACAAGCTTGTCACATGAAAATATTTGTTCTCCTGAACTAAAATCTCCTTAAAGCCTCACTCCATTGAAATTTAATAGTTAAAAGAAACCAGACTGTACTAACTTCTCTACAGTAGGCGCTGCCTTTGAGCACACCAGAAACATGAGCTGCATGTGGCTGCAAGGGGACTGGGCACTGTTACAGCCACAGGGCAAGTGGCAACACCACCCAAGTAATAGCCACCCCTGGACTGCCTGATGTGCATGGGTATTGTTTTTATCTCTGTGGCTGCCTGCCTGAGGGAGAGGGCAAACTGCCTCGAAGCCTTGGAGCCTCATGCACTGGCTGCCTCAGCAAATTCTGGGCACCTCCAACAGGACTGATCTGGGGAAGGAGGAAAACTTGTGTTTCATCAGATCATGAACAAACTGACTGGGCAGGGTCCATCTTCTGCACAGAGAAAACTTGTAAGTCTTTGAGTTGTGCTCTGGAGAGGCAGCACAGGAGCCCTCTCTCCTCCTGTACTTCCCCTTTCAAAGCTCTCTCGCACCTGAGGGATTTACTTCTCTGAGCACAGCACCCTGCACAATCCTGTGCTGAACATCTGCTGCAGTGCAAGGCAGGATGAGCCCTATCTGACAGCCTGTGCTTGTTCTGCATTCTCATAACCAGCCAACACCTGAAGAGGAAATGTATTAACAAACATTTCATTATCAACTACAAACCGGAAAACATCCATTTACCTAAAGAGTGGGTGATAGACGAGCAGGTTTCCAACAGTATTTCTCTCAAAGCCCCGGGGTCTGAGTGTTCCTCCTCAAACAGCACTAACCTGTCAAAAGCAAACACAGACACCCTGTATCACTGGGACAGAAGCCGGCTCAGCTGCCCCTGAAAATCCAATAAACACCTCTGCCGTATCACCACATGTCTCCCACGGTTTCATTAAACAGTTAGAAGCAACAAAGAGAAGAAACATCAAAGGAGGATGGCAGAAAGGAGAATTACCCTTGAAAGTAGGCGTTCATGGCTTGTAGCACTCCAAGCTGCACTTTCCACGTGCTGAGTTTCAGACGGTCGCACATTAACTTACAAAACTCTTGTCGATAGCAACCTACGGAAAGCGAAGGGATTGAGTTACCCTTGGGTCACCACAGGGAAAGGCAGAAGGAAACGCTGCCTGTCCTGCCCCTCAAATGCTCCTCGCGCTGTGCTCCAAGTGACACCGAGCTAGACTCATGGCATGCAACCAAATCAGCATCCTGTGTGAATGGCACCAAAACTCTTTACCAATCAAGGCAGGACAACGCTCATTAAGAACTGCTGAAAGATAAAAAGCTACTCTGTACATTCTGGCGGGCTAATGAAGACATCCTGTTTTTCCCAACATATCCGTGGACCTCCCCGTAAGCCTTCCCATACCCAGCGTGGTCTCTAGGTCCCTCCCTCCTCCCCCTGTTCGTTTGACTTTTGCTGTGAGATGACTTACGCTGTGTCTCCGGGCTCCTCGGCCACGCTTTGCCCAGGGTCTCAAAGGCACAGATCAGGGACTCCATCTGCACCTCCTTCTCCCTCATGTCCTCGTCCTCTTCGTCGTGCTTTGGTAAACCCGCGCCCGTGCTCTCGAGGGAGTTCTGCAGAGGCCAGGTGGGGAAGGCGTGATCAGCAGGGGATGAGGGCAGACTAGACACATGCTTAGACACACATTCAGTGCCCCCCTGCAGTTTTTGTTCACACCAGTGCTCGTGCCCAGCCAGCACAGGTGAGCACGGCCCACCCTGGCCTTGCACCCTGCCAGCTCTCTGAGGTGCAGAGCTGCAAAGCGCTGCTGGTACTCGATACAAGCGCTCTACGCAGCTTCCTAGGAGCCTCCTGCTGCCTGCAGAGCAGCCAGGACTCAACTTCTAACTGGGGTGACGCTGGGCACGCCACAGGAAAGAGGGAAAACCCGAGACACCGAGCCGTCACCTTCTTTATCATGGGGAAGACGATATCTGCCAGCTCCTGGAAGCGGTCCTCCCTCGTTGCCTGCAGCACGCCGGCGGCGCAGCGCAGCGCCACCACCTTGTACCTCGGGTTCTCCTTCCGACACTCCTTCAGGACGGCCTGCACAACGTCGCCCACGCTCGGCTGGCCAGGCACGGCCTCCCGCAGCTCCGCACTGCAACGTGAGGCAGACGGAGACTGATCAGGCCCGCAGCTGAAAGAGCTCGCCCCACAGACCACAAGCAGTGCCCGTGTTCAGGCACGGGACTGCCTACCCACGCTGCAATTGCGTCTGCACTCGGGTGCTGCTTCACTCCTGCCTTGTCTGTTCTCCGTGAATTTCTTCACAGCCTTTCCTCATGCCGTTTCAATGCGCTTCTCCTCCCTCACTCTTTTTCTTCCTCTTTCTCTCTTCTCCCCTTCAAGGTGTTGATCCTTCCCCTTAATCTGCTCTTTCTTATTGGCAATTCTGGCCTTTCAACATCCTCCTCCTAGCCCTAAACCAACCACTTAGCTCTGAGCATCCCTCTGAAGCATCATCTGTCCCTCCCAGCCCTCAGCAGTGACCCACACACTGACATAAGGATTAGATAGGGACTCCTCACAACCTGATGGGAGATCAAAATGGCATTCAGGACTTTCTACCTCTTCTTGCAGAAAAGCAGGAGCAGGTAGAGTCTCCCATTCACCAGCCAGGCAACAACCCTGTGCAACAACCTCCTTTTTGATGTCCCAGGCCCTGAGGGTGCCACCTTTTTCAAGACCCTTACCTGCACGCAGAGACGACACTGGCAATGGCCTTTAACAGCTCCTCCTGCAACAAGTAAGACAGATACCACTGAAATACGCTCCACAGCCAAACGGCAGGGTCCTGCTGCACCAGGGAGTCCTCTGCACTCCAACGACAGAGGTACGGGGGAAATAAAGGCCGAGGGAAGGGATTGTCCCGCTCTGCTCTGCACTGGGAGGCCGCACCTCAAGCACTGTGTGCAGTTCGGGGTGCCACGATATAGGAAGGACATAAAACTATACGAGAGCATCCAAAGGAGGGCTACAAAGATGGTGAAGGCCTAGAGGGGACAATGCCTGAGGAGCCTGAGGGGGGGTGTTCTGTGTGGAGCCAGGGGTTGGACCCAAGTATTTGTGTGGGACCCTTCCAAATGAGGATGTTGGATGATCATGTAATTCTAGTCTACGGGGGAACCCAGCTCCTAAAGCAATCTTATGCCACCTCTGTTCATCTTCCCTGGCACTTATGTATCACAGGCGCAGGGGAAACATCAAGCTCCCCAAGCAATGCACATGGTCCTCTGCCACAAAGAGCATCACATTTCCTGCCTCGAGGGACACATGCTGGACAAACGCTCACCACAATCCGTGGGGTACTGGTTCCATTTTTACCTTCCCAGTCCACGTTCTCCCTGGCAGACCCTGCAGCAGCGCAGAGAGCACTATTCCCAGGTGTGGAGGTACAAGGGAGCCGGTCTGTTTGGCAATTGATGCCATGGCAGCTGCTCCCTGGGCTTTCATCTTCCACGACTGCGACTGCAAGGCCTTCTGTGTAATGGCTATCAACTCCTGCATGTACAGCCTGATGCCACCCTGAGTACCTGCAGAGGAAACACAGGAAAGCTGTAATTTTGCCACAAAGAGAACAAATGTCTGATCTTACTAGAAAGAGGAAAAAAAAGGAAGGGGGCAATTACAGATTTCTGGATTTTTACAAGACTTCAGGCAAAACAAAAAAGAATTCTTCCCAGGCTGACTGAAGATGGGTTCTGTTTTCCAAGTGCTTCCAAATAACCTCTTTAGATACTTTTTTTTTTAATCTAGAGACAGAGCTCATCTCAGTCTTCCCACATGGCAGACACTACACACTGTCAGCCAGTTTCTAGGAAATGTCTTTTTTTTTTTTTTTTTTTAAGTTAAAAAAAAAAAAAGAACAGGTCACTGGAAAACCCTTTTGCAGTCCCTTTTCCAAACTCCAGAAATGTATTCTAGTGACTGAGGGATCTGATCTGAAATCAGGTCAGAGAAGGAACCAGCAAAACAACTTCACCATGCATCCAGATCTTCCTTTACAGACAGTAAGCATAGCAGAATATTGTAGATTAATTTATTGAAGTTAAAACCACTGGCACCACTAGAGAAACAGATGTGATCTCCAGCCCCAGACAGGGGCTGAAGTTCCCTTTAAGTTCAGGGCATGCAGCAGCTCCTAAACATGGCACTGAAATTTCTGAAGACGTTCAGCTACCTGTGGCACAATAAGGATGGCATTACAGTGGCATTAAGTGCCTCACAACCATAAACTGTTCCTCCTGACTGAGTTTGTGTGTCCTCAGCTATTGACTGCTCTGTAATTATTTCAAATAGGCTCAGAGAAGCTAACCTGCTCAAACTCTTACAGGACATCTTTAGCAAGGAAGAAAATGAAAAAAACTTCCCACATATCTTGGTACAAGAACTCATTATTTCCAAAGTGGATTTCCAGAACACATTATATTTTATGGCCCATGCACCCCATAAAGCTTTTACCACTCTTAATGCAACTTACCAGGCACATTTTCCTGCCAGACTTCAGCCCACAGAGTAGAATCCTCTTTCTCTCCTTTCTCTTCATCGGGAACCTCGTGCATACCAAGAAAAGCCAATGGCAACACCTGTTTGGCATGGTTCTTCACTACATCTGGGCTGTAGCGTCCCATCGCATGTACAGTTAAAGCACAGCCTGTCCTGTACACTGGCTCTGAAGGAGCAAAACAATCACATTACAGCTGTGAGGTAGGTTTTTAGCTTGGACAGCTTTTGGTCTGCCTCTTGGGAAACAGAGGAATGCCATTTTATGATGGTGCACGGGAATTACCCAGCTAGTGAAGGTGTTACAGTTTTATCTGGGATGAGTTAATTTTTTTCCTAGAGGTTTGTATGATGCTGCATTTTGGATTTTTGATGAAAATAGTGGTGATAACACACCAATTATTTTAGAAAGCAGCAGCTGAATTCCTCATTTTGCTGTGCTGTGTGCACAGCTTTTGCATTACCTAGTAAACTATTTTTATCTCAACCCATTGGTTCTCACACTTTTACCTTTCTAATTCTCACCCCCATCCCACCTGGGGAGAGTGAGTGAGCAGCTGGGTGGTGCTTAGCTGCCTGACAGGATTAAACCACAACAGCAGGCAAGTATCACAGTACAGAAATCTTTCTTTACCAGCTTCTGCCAGCATCAAGAACCCTTTTATGCACTATATTCTGTGATGGAATATCCAAGAAGCAATATACCTTCCTTTTCCATGTACCAACTGCTGAGTTTGTGCAGCAGCTTCTCAGTGCTACTGTCCCGAGAAGTCTGTAACAGAGAAGAGACTCAGACCACTCAAACACTTGAAAAAAAAAACACAAACCAAAACAAACAAACCAACACACAAACAAACAAGAGGATAAAACCATCTCAAACCTCTACTCACCCGGACTAGATGACCCATAGCAAAGGCAAAAGACTTCTGTACCACGCTGTTGCGATCAGTCAGGCCACTAAGTAATGCACTCATAAGTTTGCCTGTTGGAAGAAAATAAAATAAAAAATAAAAATAATTCCTGTGATAAAAAAAATCAGTGGTGAATAGGAAAGAAATGACACCTACAGAGCAGCAACAAAAAAAAATTAAAATTTGGCACTAGAAACAAACCCTACCTGAATAAGGTGTTAGGTCTTGGGGACACTGTGTGGTTAACGAGACAATTACACTGGCACAGCCTCCCTGGAAGATTGCAAGAGAAAAAAAGGTAATATTAAAAAAAAAAAAAAAAAATAGCCTCTGGTTATTGCTGTTAATACTTGCTGTGGTGCTGTATAATATGACCTAGGCTCACTAAGCCTCTGCTCCATCAGCTGGGAGCCAACGAACAGAAACAGTTTGTAGCAAATAAATGACAAGAACTGAATTAGGAAGAAAGTTACCAGGACCCACACTCAGGATGGATGGGCCTGGAAGATTTACAGGTATCAAAGACCACATTTTGCACTAAGTTGTCACAGAATACAACAACCATGCAGTCCAGGGGAGGTTAATGCAGCACACATGCAGAAAATCAGAAGTAGTGTAGGTAGATTTGAGACTCAGATATAAAACAATTATGGTATGAACAAACCCAAGCTGTCACTTCAAAAGAAAAAGCCAAAAAAACCCCACATATTTAAACTGACACTTCACTGTGCTCCCTTCTCCATTTCCAAATGATCTGTTGAAACACAGGCATACCTTTGTGCCAAGGCCTACTCCGCTTTTGATCAGCTCACAGAGACGAGGAACCAGCTCACCCAGGATGGACACATCCAAGTACTGCAAGCTCTAGAGAAAGGCAAGGGACCAAATAAATAAATTAATTAATAAGCGTGACAGACTTCAGCTGATTTGCTTCCACAGAGGCCTGCCACAGTTCTCCACGCTGGTCTTTTGCTGAACTGTGTGAGTTTGATACATGGAGAGAAAAGGGCACCACGACATATCTTATACCACATGCATATTATCTTGTCCCTGTTCTGTGGTGAGGTGACCCTGCTGAAATCACCAGTTGCTAGAATCCATGAATTCCTGCACGCCAGTTTCTTAGAGAGCTTTAACTAACGCACTAGCAAGAATTCCTCATGCAGAGGGAAAGAAGAGATGAAAAGCAGTGCCTATTTTGGGACAAAACCCAACATTCTTCTGATTTGTTCTGGGTTGCTCACAAACCAGAACATCTTCATGCTACTCCAGGGAAACCATGCCAATCTCACCCCTTCTGTAAGAAATCTCAAGTGCTGATGGGGACCAGCCCAACTGTCTCCACTCCTGGCTGGAAGGGGGAGAGGCATGGCCAGGAGGAGGGACAGCAGCAGCTGCTCCAGCCTGCAGGGTGCCAGTGAGTACAGTTTTTCATGGAGCCTTTTATCCCCATACACTTTACACGCTATAAATAGAGAGCACTCCACATGACCCCAAAACACAGCTCCCTCTGTGCTGGAGCCAGCAGCTCCAAATGCTGTTAGGTACAGGAGAGCTTGTGAGGAGCAAACTGTGACCGCAGGATGATACAAGTCAGTATGTAAAAGAGAAGGTGGACAGACATTCACATGCAAGATAATAAAAAATGAAGCCAAAATTCCCTAAAGCTCCCACTTTGATTCCTACTTTTCTCCTACAACATACCTTAAGCTGGAACCCTTCTGAATCAAGTACTTACCATGTTAATAGTTTCCATCATGGGAGATGACTTGACAGCACTAAGCCTGGCACTATCCATTGCAGTCTAAAGAAATAAGAGGTGGGAAAAAAAAGAAAACATCAATTCAACCCAAAAACAGAGGAAAAGCCAGTATCAACAGTAACTCTACCTCACAAACAGAAACCAAAATCTATTTCAGATACATCGAGGCAAGAAATAGTAACATCTTCAGCCTGTGAACGCTCCTCTTTCAGAGGCAGAGGCAGCTGAATGTTCTAGATGGAGTACAGGAGCTACACAATACACTTCTGACATGATGAAATAAAGACAGAAAAGAAAAAAACAAAAAAAAAAACAAGAAAAAGACCTACTGTGACCTATTCTTTACTCCCTTCTTGTTGGCAAAGGACAGAGTTTGCTCCCTTTTCCTCCCCACAATGAAATTTGCTCAATTTGCTCTGGAACAATAGGGTTTAATTTACTTTCCCACAACTGCTAATTAATACGGTTCTTTGAGAGAGATTGAAGCACACAGTACTGACAGCACCCAGCTCTTGCCCATATTGCTGCGGCATACCTTCTAATTTATGTCAGAAGAAGTAGTATCCTTGTAGTTAACCCCCTAAGAAAAATACCGCCAATGTTTGGCAGTAAAGGTGCATTCCAGATAGCTATCACTGACTTTCTCTTTGCCTGTTTCACTCTTGTGCATGGAGTGACATATAGTGACACAGCTCTTACTAAGGTTCTTAACTTTCTGAAATATGTGGAAGTCTAGTGAATGACAAAAAGTCCCCACACTTCCATCTCCCCCTCCAAAAAAAATATGTCCATCCATATTCCAGTGAGTACATTTATTTTAGTAACTCTTTAGCTATTCCACTTCTTCATCTCTCAACCAAATCTTCTATTTTTCTGTTCACCAACAGAACAAATGAAGCTTGTATCTTCCAAATTTCTGCTCTGTTGATACTTACTTTCTCCTGATCTGTTGCACAAAGACTCAAATAATTGAGGACCTGAGGCTCCAGCACACTCAAGGACTCCAGCAGGGCTGGGATAAGTTTTGGTGCATGAGGTTTCAGCATAGATCCAGCACTTTTACTGATCTTCACAAGAGTGTTAATGCTGGAAAAAGATCAAAGGGAAGGTCAACACAGCGACAAAGACTTAATTGAAAAATCTCTGGTCCACTCTCATTCAGTACCAACAAAAAGGCCATTCCAAGTCTCAGGTATGCCAGTATAAATCTACCCGCAAACAGTAATCTGTATATTGTTCTGATTAGGCAGGACCAGACCCTAGCTATGAGCCTCCAACTGAGGCTATGCTTTGCACAAAGATTGCTTAGATTGGCCAGGGTATCATAAAGGGAACTGGCAAACAGACAGTACTACAGACAGATGCAGGAAGAAGTAACACATCGCCATGTTTCAGAGAAAGCTCTGGGCAAAGTCAGCCCAGAGAAATCAATCGTCTCTGCCCAAGAAAAACAAATTGCAAAGATTTGTTCAAATCCCATTTGTCAGTTTTAGACTGACCAGATTTCTCTGGCTGCATTGTGTCAGAGGGTTTTTAACACTTCAAAAAGGATGAAAATTTAAGAAATATTCACTACAATCTGTTTGGAGCTTTCTAACCTTCCTGGAAAATTATGTTCAATAAAAGAAAATTGTTTCTGGGAAGATCAACTACACTCCAGGTCTGAATTTTCCTGTTTTTCTGTGCACAAAGTAAATGAAAGAATAAAGTTACAGAGTGACAAGCATGTGAATTCCCTATGTTTTAATAGACATTGAACCATTAAACAGTATAAAATATATTTGAACAATGTGATCAAAAGCAGACACCTTGGTCACTTGTCTAAACAGGAGGTCCCCAAAAGATACATGCAGTTCCCAGTTTGAATTCAGTGAGAGAAGGGTTCAGAATGAAGGCTGATTTGGGGAGAAACTTGTGACTTCAAATACAAAGAACATTCTGCAATTCAGGTGATTAAGCTGGGTCTCTGTGCCCTCACCCCCAGTGAACGTACGTGATGCAAAACTAACCTGAGAGATCGGACTTCAGCAACTGTGCTTACTATTCCTTTGTCTAGGAGGCAAGGAAGCAATACAGCTACTGTCTTCTGACCTGCAGCTCCTTTAGAGGGATCACACATTTTCACACAAACCTGGGAATGGATGAGAATTGGTGGTGCAAGCTCACAAAAACCTCCTGCTTATATTTCATTAAAACACCTTTTTGGTCAGACAGAAGAAGCCAACTGCAACTACAGCTGCTTAAAAACAAGCCCAGGCTCTATTACACATTCATTCTTCTCTCCAGGAAGCACTTAAGATCCTAAGCCACGTTTCTAAAGAAGTTCCAGCTACAGTCACTTTCCAGAAAAGGCAAATTCAGAGCTAACACCCAAGATCCATGTGTGGATGAAGAGACGAACCAAAAGACCTCTCAGCTCAGGGACAGCCTGTCTCAGTTATACAGATTCAACTGCCCCACAAGGCAGAGCACCAAGTCCCAGATCAGAACAGATTCTGGGATGGTAACAATGTGTTGGGACCAGGTCACCATGCTTTTGCCATTGCAATTTCATGCTGCATGCATTGTGAAAGTTATGATTTCAAACGTGGCTCTTATGATCTGTTCCCATTTCCACAGATCTAACCTTTTAGAGGAGTATCAAAGAAAACATTAAGTGATGTTGTGTGTTACGCCCAAGGTATCTTGTGTCAGCAACAGCACCAAACAGTAAAGTTCACACTGGGTTACTTTATTTCATGCCAGATTCCATTGGGCTTGGTCAGCTACAACCTACTGCAGTTACAAAACATTTCCTTAAATCTCATCCCCAAGTGGGGAAAAAAAAAAAAGGTAAAGAAAAAAAATCAGTATCTCCCTCCTGTGGCTGTTCAGAACTTAACACTGCATTAGCCTCAAGCACCACAACTCCACCAATGTTAATGGAAGTACAGAAGGGTATGTAGCCAAAATTATTAAGATTGCCTTTCAGGTGGCTGTTCTGTTCATCATTGTATCAGATACTAGATATCTTTTCAAGATAACAGACTATAGCAAAAAGGACACTCCTGGAGAGATGAAAATTAATGATTATCTTAAATCAAAAAAAGAAAAACATGTCCATGAGCAAACAACAAGATTAGATTTTTACCTTGCTTAAAGTTTTTAGGGCTAGTTCTGCTGCCTTTCGCACAGATTCCTAAAAAGTAGAACAACAACATTTTTACTATTTTTGAAACTTATATATAATGACTCATATTCATTGATAAGTATATCACTAACACCGTCAAGGCTATATTCATTGCTGATAATTTTCAAATAAATTTGTCTAGGGCTATAGGAAGATGGACTAAAAGCAACTAAAAGCAAACAGTAAAATCAACATGGCTCTGATAGCACCAGACACCATTACCAAGTAGACTCTAACTTTACCTGCATTGATGAATTAACAAGTTTTGAGCTATTTCCAAGTAAAATTCAGGAATTAGTGTGCCCCATGGACCCTTCATGAAAAGCAGCTTGCAGGCAAGGCAGCTGCTCTTTTTTGGAGGCTAACATTATTAGCACAAAAGCAGAACATTCTGCGCCAGTTGGTTTGAATGCCCATGAACATTTCTGAACACACGGAATTTACTAGTATGAAAGCAGTTTCCTGGTAGATGGCAGAGTCTGGGAAACAGCCCAGCCCTGCTTCAGCAGGAAAACCTGGATCCAGAGAAAACATGGCACAAACCTGGAAGAACATGAGGACTCTGACTTCATATCTGCAAGGCCTTTAATTTAAGCACACAAGCAGCAGTCCAAAATAAACTTTTCTATACTTAAGAATTAAGCATATACTTAGGAATTCTTTTATATCCAGGAGAAGTGCTGAACCTTCAAGAATAATCACAGCAGGAATAAAAACTAGCCCTTAAAAACAAGAGTAAAAATACACAGCAAATTTACAAGAGCATGGAAATTTTAATTGTAAAGGGCCTGAACTTGTAGTAGTGTGCTTAACACAGAAATCCCATTAGCTTCAACTCAATCTCTCAAAGAATCTCTTCTTAAACACCTCAGAGTCTGACCACTGTACTTTTCGTGAAAGATTCCTGTTCAGACATCAGTTCCATTACCTTAATGTCATCTTGCACTCTAAATAGGATTTCCCAGATCTCTGGAAGCTTGTCTATAATGTCATCCAAAGGCCTTCCTCTTAATAAGTCATTCAGTGCTAGACAGCTGCAAACAAGGAATTTCATTTTGATCACACGGTATATTTATTTGATATGGATATAACTAAATAAGTGGCTTAATGAAAAAATAAAGAACTCTTTTACTTTCCTCATTTTCTCAAAACCCTTAATCTACTCTGTTGCAAGAAAATGTCTCTTAACAGAAGGAAAAAAAACATTCAGCTGGACAGGTGAAATCTAAAGCAGGTGACAGCATGCAAGAAAGGCTGCTGTGGTGAAAACTGCTATTACAAACATTCCAATTGGGATATCTTTTCTGATTTCTTTTATCCCAGTACAGGATAAGGAAAAAAAAAAACTACAATGGTCTTATGTCTGTAACTGAAATTAAAAAGGAAGTTTTCAGTACAGCATAACCACAAACCAATGTAAGTAACAGTTTATTAAAAATGCCATACCAAATGGCACCTTCCTGCCAAGCCCATATATAGCCAGACTGTCAGTATTTTCTAACATAATGCAATACTTCAGGCCCAAGGTTAGCCAGTAACTTTGTGATGAGAAAGCTTCTCTCCTTTGGAGAACATTTTTTAGTATCATGTCAAGACGAATGCAATACAAATTTTCAGGCTCAATGAACCAAATAGCTTTAAGACCGTATCACTTCAAGTGCAGACTCCAAGGTTTGAGTCTATCCTGTTGAAAAGACAGCTTCCTCTCCACTTACTTCTTTTGGTTAACATGTTTATGGTGAAGAAGAGAGTTCAAAATAAAATCTGTTACTTTTCCTAGCAATACCTGGATTCCCTGATTCTCCAGAGACTGCTGGTTAGGTTACTGATCAAATCCTCAAGAATTTCCTTCATGTACTTATCAACCTATAATTAAAAAGAAAAGAGCATACATGAAACAAACAAGGCGCATGCATCCATCCTGCCCTCTGAAAACAAGATCCTTTTGGACAATAAAACCTGCTTTTAGCCACAGCAGATAAACTAATGCTCGCCAGAGCTGACTCTGCAAGCTTATTTTGACTTTGCTTTAGAAGTGCCTTTCTCTGCACTGCTTCAGGGCTTAGCACTGTGACAGTCCTTTACCAACAGAACTGTTTAGATGCAGCACCAAACACGTATTTACAGGAGAAGCAGTTGCCCTTTGTTGAAGGATCAGAGTTCACAAAGATCAGCCTTGCTGGGAAAAAGCATTTGCAAACCCAGTTTCAGGCCTTTTGGATATAAAGTATGGGCACATCATGAAAGTCACTTATTCCTGAGACTTGCCAAAGCAAAATTACTCTCAAACTGATGGAACATTGTCGCCGAATGAGTTTCTTCCTGTTTCAGAACTGAGGAACCATATCTAGATGCTGTTGCTTTAGAAATGCATCTTCAGCTACAAGGACTTCTGAAAAGCTTCTCATAAGCAATATCAAAGCCGTATCACAGAGAGGAAAGACCGCACTTTAAGTGTCAAGTCAGTCAAACTTTAAGATTGGCCACACAAACAAAGTCTGCAATATCCTTTCACACATAAGAGGCAGCTACAAAAGCTCTGTGCATTTTCCACCTCATCCACAGATTTAACAAACTCTTTCTTGAGAACAACATCTCACTTCTTCCTGCACAGCCTTTCACAAGATACAGCTTTTCCAAGAGGATCTTTGAGATGCTCCTGGGTTAGCAGCAACCCACCACTCTGTATTTTACAGCTCACTTACCATTGACTTGTCAGTGACCAAGGCATTCCAAATGCTGGTCATTGCCTGTCGAATGCCCAGGTTGGGGTCAAACTGGTAGCGGTAGAGCCGGGGAAGAAGCTGGGGCAAAAACGGAGCCAGTTGCTCTCCAGCCTTGGCAGCTATCACATTGAAACCAAAAGCTGCTCCCTGAAAAGGTAACAAAAGAATATTTGATGAAGGAAAGCCCAAAGAGAAGCTACTCAGTACAGGCAACCTCAAGTAGCTGATTAGATTTTCTTTGACTTATACTGACTGGTGAAATTCCACAAGGATGATGAATCTAGCTATGTTCCTGTGCCTCCTGGAATCCCAGGACAGATAGAGAGCTAATGTTGGAGCTTGTTTTTTTGCACTAAGTCACCAGAGACTTGAAACCTCAGGTAAGGAGCACAAAAGAGCGTGGAAGGTGCACTACAGAAGATGATGCCTACTTATTATTATTATTTTTTTGCATAAAAGACTCTGTGCTCCCAGGGACAAAACAAGTTCTTCCATGTGTAGGTAAAACCAGTGAAGCAGTTGCCAAGTTAGGGCTTGGTAAAGTTTATTTTGCTATGCTTTTTTTTTTTTTCCCCAGGAAATGTATCCATCAGTCTTCTGACTTTTCTAAGGGTCCCAGCAGCTTTAAAATACAAAGGTTTTAGCGCTAGGTAAGTAAAAAAAAAAAAAAAAAAAAAAAAAGGACACCACTGTGGCAACAGTGGTTAAACCAGTGCATTTTCAACCTGGTTTCTAGCATCTTGTTGCTGAATACTTTTTTTCTGTGATTTGCTATGTAACAAGGCTCATTATCTCTGGCAGGTGAAAGCTCATCCAGTTTTAAAAATGTTAACTCACTGCCTGAACACATCAAGACCTGACCCCTAAATGCTCTCAAAAATGAAAGAAAAGGATCACATCTGATTCAGAGTGGAATGCAAGATGACATAAACCATGTGATACCAACATTTTGCTCTAAGAAGTAATCCTAAATTTGCTTCTCTGGCTGCCGAATTTGCATTGAACCTGACACTAAAGCACCAACACGTGGCTCCCACAAGTGGTTATGGATCCACATGGATCATATAACCGAGCTAGAGAAATGCAGTTACTGTTTCCAGAGCTCACAGAGGGAATGAAAGCGGTATGAAAGCAGTAAATTACCTTCCGAGAATTCCACATGGCATGATGGTTGGCCAGATTCATGAATTTGTATACCAGGTCTGGCTGATTGAGATCACTAGCCAGTGAACAAAGCTCCTTGTAGGTAGAAAGACCTTGACTTTGGAAAGCAGAAGGGAAATCAGTTATTTTTAGGGGAATTACTATTTTTAGCTACAGCAATACCACAATAGTCAAAGCACAGAGAGTAGTGAACACCCTATCAGCACTACATTACAGTAGTTACAGTAACTTAAAGAACAAGAAGGAATGAAAAACACAGGAAGCAGATTTACAGGCAAGTGAATACCATTTCAGCACTGATTGCATGTCTTCCATTATGACTGTCATTAAACTTACCCATCCGGGGTTTTGCTCAGGCCACCCTGAAACACCACAGTTTCTCCTGTCATCTCATGTTTGGCTCTGGTGGAAAAGAGGTCCAGTGTTAACTTTACCAAATTCTATCGGACTGCATGCTACAAAACAAGTGAGTTTGTTTTGCTCTGTTACTCAGTACTTTCCCAGTTCCAGTCCCACAAGAAAACAACAACAATAAAAACACAGGGTACAGATGCACAAAGGTAAACACACTACAGGTAATCTGATTAACCTTTGTCACGTGTAATGTTAATGAGAAGCTTCAGAACGTTAGGATTTCACTGTGTAGTCAGGAGCTAAGAGTCAAAAACACTGAATGATGGCTTTTCATTTCAGACCAGACACAACCCACACCCTGAAGAGCACATGACTACTTCAGAAAGAAAAAAAAACACTTTCCATTCATCTTCCTGTTCATCACCTCTGGATCCCCCAGACTACAAGACTGTACTTTTGTCATTCATGGTGGCCACACTCACACCAGGTTAGGCAGGATTAGGCTGTTAAAGAGCATTTCTAGCACTGATTCAACATGATTGTCAGCCAGGAGTCCTGTAGGACTGTCAGTTTTTGCACTAGAGCACAGAAGTGACCGTGAATAATCCTCCTCAACAAAAAGTGTGTTTCAGACACAGCCAAGTCTCTGTTTCTGCAACATTTACATTGTTCAGACTTGCTGCAGGAGGTCATTGTCCTTTGCAATTACACAATGCAGCAAGAAGGAAATCTAACCAAACGCAAACTGATTTGAACTGCCTGAATCAGGACTGAATCATTATTTGGAAGCTTTGTTAAATTCAGAATGGAACAAAACTGGAACAACTTCACTCAAAATAAACTCTAAGCTGAACTAAGAAATGTCCTGGTTTGACTCCCCTGCAGTATGAGGATAACGGCTTCCCCTTGGCCACAAAGCATCTCTCCACCCAAAAGAAAGGCACATTTTTGTTCCCATCAGACACACAGCTCAGAGTACTCTCTCACTTTGCACACTGTACCTTTTCCCAGTCATAAGGGTATCAACAAGCGTGGTGACTAGCTCTTGCTGGTCCTGTTCACTTCCTAGTTCATATATCAGCCCAAGACCTTTTGAAGCAACATCTTGACTAAGCTCTGCAAGAGATTTTACAAAGTAAAATTAAAGATAAGCATGTCATTAGTAATAAACAAATTTCAATAGCCAGATCCAACCAAAATCACAATTAAGGAACAGAAACTCTGTGCTGTAGATCACAGCTCTCCATTTCACAGCAGAGCTCATCTGGCACGACACAAGTTTTGGATTCTGAAGCAGCAGTTAATTCCAAAGGGAAACCCCCCAGTAAACTGACATCCTCTTGTTAATATTGCCACTAGTGGTTTTGAAATAGCTGAGAGCATTCTAAGAGCTGCCAGTATTCTTACATGCTGCTGGCCCCTGCCCTCAAGTTCAGCAAAGGTACTAGCAACACTTTCTTCTTTAACTTCAGTGAGCTCTGGTTAGGTCACTGGATGCCATCCTTCCCACTAGCTGCCACGGGTGGACATACAAGCCAAAATACTGTTAGTTTGAAGAGGTCTCAGAGTTGCTGTCCATGCAGAACTCTGTGATACTTATTTTTCTGCTCAGAGCATGGCAGACCAAACAGTTTCTGTTATTACAGTCTGCAGGAGAAAATGCAGAAGATTTGTGCTTCATTAGCAAAGCACAGAAGAAAACTATGTTTATTTCTGCATGTGACACCTAGGAAAGATCACAAAATCACTTGTACTACTTCAGAAATGTATGTTTCTAGAGTCATCATTTAATTTTGGCTGACGAAGAGGGTGTAGGTGACTTTCTGCCTTTTATAAAGATTCCCTCCATCTGTTAAGACCCCGCTACAAGATAAAACTGTTGTGATAGTACTTACCATCACTATCTGACAGAATTGAAACAAATGCACTTTGGATATCCTTGAGATGAGACTGAAAGATGAGAAAGGAGGACATTATTTTTATTTCAGGTTTAGTATCCTTTCTCTGAAAAGGAAGCCCCTAACAGGTAAACAGAGGTTACCGTATCAATAGAGTTGTCTATCTGAGCTACAACTGTGACAAAAACTGCTGTCTTTTCAGACTGGTAAGCAACAGCCTGATTGACATTCACAGAACATAACAGTAATTTGACCAGAACTTTTTTTTTTTTTTTTTATAGTTACCATGTCATTAGTAAACCACATACTTTATTTTCCTTGTTTAATGCACAGCAGTAGCGTGTCATAACTCTGACTTGCAGCCAGACAGGACTGTCCCCTGTGCAAGGGACAGCCTTCCTTCATCCCCAAACTAGAGGATTTTGCCACCTCCCACAAGATTTCACTGTTAGGTGAGTATAATACATGGCAAGGTTTTAAAAGTAGCAGCTTAAATTAGCAAAGCATCTTGTCTTCCAAAGCTCTTTATCAATTGCCTGCAGAGCACAAAGTGGTAACCTGGTCTCATCACAGCCTATAGTATCTCTGTGTGAAGAGAGGATATTTCTGTTGGGAATGCTTTAAGTCTTTCTTTGCATAGGATCTTTCACATTTTGGGACTGCCATAACAGACAAACCCACTAAATACAAGGTTTTCAAAGCACACCACAAATACTAAGTATATTAAGCGTATAACTTCTGCTAGGTAACAAAGTTGTGGTGAACTCTGTGAAACAAACAAGCCCAGGAATTCCATCTAGGTTTCCAATTTCCTCCCCTCGCATACCTCCTTTTAATATTTTCCAAAGAGAAATCATAAAAACTCTAAAGACACCCACGTATTCTTTCTAATGGAAGATGCGCTGGCACTTTATCTTATGAAAGGTATTTGCATCACGCTCACTTTGACCTGAGCACAAGTCAGATGCTTGCAAAGGTCCACACAGCCTCGTTCAGCTGCCATCTAGTATGCTCCCGTACTAACAACAGACAAGCCTTGACTTAAAAAGACCTCAGTAATGACTGAAGCAGCACTGGGAAGGAAGAAGCAATGGAAGTGAAGGGGAAGGAAAGGACAGAAGGAGGCGAGCAGCAAAAATACGGACAACGAGCAAGTGCTAGGAAAAGGGCATAGTCCTTACCTTAATTGCTTTGTGCGTGCTCAGCTTCTTCACCATTGATAGAAGCCAGATGCAAGCTGCTTGCCTAACATGTGGGTTGGGGCTGATAATGTGCTTGTTCAAAATTAGGTCTAGGACCCAGGGAACCACATCATTCACCTTCAAATCTAGTGGAGAAAAAGAAAGGTGGAGGGGAAGGAGGGAGATTTCAGAATCTGCCACACTTGTTTTTAATTTCCATGTAACACGCAGCAGCAATGGAACACCTGTCAGCCTATGAGTACTTAGGTGACACACTAATCTCTACTTACTCAGAAAAAACTTCAGTGTAGTCTCTGGGAAAGTATTTCTTGTAAAAGAAACACTGAACAGAGTTATCCTAACCCTTCATGAAAGTGTTTCAGAGCCTGTGGCTGAGGAGATGTACCACTCATACTGCATATGATTCAGTGCACTACTTTTGCATGAGTGCATGCATGCACACATGTTATGACTCCAAAATCCTGGAGCAAAGGCACAGTTTGGTTTCTACATACTCAGCTTTGTGTACACTTGAGGTCTAAGACCACTCTCCCAACATTAATACCCTGTTTGCAGGTCTGAGGCTGATATGTACTGCTGTCTGTTTCAGAGCTAGCATTTTGTCAAGTTCATATTTCAACTGACACAGAATCTCAGTCCTTAAACTGCTCCATCTACCATATCTGTCACTTAATCCAAGCGCTGGTCCAAGTCGTTGGAAAAGAACTTGCAATTTAATCTTATAATCCTATTTTCCAATGCGGTCTTCAAAATGCTATTTTTAAAGATTTGTGTATGTTAAACCTGAAGATAACTTAACATGGGAAACCAAAATAAAAAAAATAAATGCAGTGTCAAGTAACAATTAATTAGATTTCATCAAGAAGCTATTTAAAAAGTATGTGAAATAAAGTCTTCCACCCTTTGTAGATGGGCAGAAATGACTTGTTTATAACTCAGCACTGCACAACACAGAACATTATGCGAAGTGCAGGGGAAAATGTCTCTTTACTTCTTACCATTATAAATGAAACATCACAGAGACAAAGCCAGTGTTAGGCCAGAACTGTGAGATTTCATGTTTCTCAACCCAGCCCCCTGTGTTAGGAAGGCCTACCTGGAGGGGGTATATATTCCTCCTCTGTTACTGTCCATGCATCACGTGCAGCCACTGAGCTGGTTCCTACAGCAGCACTGGTAATAGCTTCACCAACAGTGAACTGCAGTTCTATTTGTTTAGCCTGAAAAACACAACAGAGCCTCGCTGACTACCAATTAAACAAACACCAAAAAAATTTGTGGCATTTGTTCTACAAAACCACAGCCTTTTCCCCAACTTCAATTCTCAGCACCAATTTACAATAAGACCACACTTCTGTTGAACTTCTAAGACCAGCTGGTGACTCAGACACCTCGAAGCTGATGTAAACTGTGCCAGTGTAGAAGTCTCCAAAACAAATGGTAAGAACTAAGATTATCACACCTGGATCTCCACACTTATTTTTACTACACGCCTCCTGTAAAGCACTCAGTCTCTGCACAAGCTTAAATCAGTGAACAGAAAATTGGAGACATAAGTTTGAAATAACACTATGTTAGAACAAGATCATCAGACATTAACGAAAATTACTGTGACTCTAAGAGAGGAACAAATTTGTCTTTCACATGAAAAACAGCCGTTATTTTGCTTTGCTTTGTCCTCTTTCCACTATTTTCCTAAGATCTCAGGAACAGAATGTGCAGAACTCTGCCAATTTTTTGTCACTATTTATGATGAATTTTTTGCTCTAAGAACTTTTTTCCAAACCTGCTGTGTACCTTCTAGATTGCTTGCCTTACTCTCTGGAAGCCCAAAATGCTCATGCATTTGGAGAAATAGGTCCTTAGCAGTCTCAGATTTTTTTTTTTTCTGAAGCACACATTTTATAAAGGAAGTTGTAATGTCTCCAAGCAGTTCCAGGAGATAAACACAGCACTCAAAACCATAATTTGGTAGATGTGTACACAATGTTCTTACTATTCTTGCTTGTTTGATCACATCAGACTGGAGCACTCAAAGCCAGCCTGTTTCGTACTCAATAGATGCTTCTACAGCTCCTACGTGAGCATTAACAAGGAAGGAAGATAAAAACAAGCTATAAAGAGCACACTTCCTATTCAATTTTGCTGTCTGGCACATTGCAGAATGTATAGCAGCTCTGCAGTATCATGAAAAAATACACTGCACTAAAAACCATGTGGATTAGACTGACAAAAGACCTTATTATAAAGAAAGCTGCTAATTCAAGGCAATAACAGCAGCTGACATACTTCTGATGAAAAGGAATGTGAAAGGAACTTTTAGGGTGTTTTTGAAAGCCAAAACACAGACCTGTGGCTTCATTGCTACAAACACTGAATATTTCATGCATATTGGTAGCCCTCATCTCAGAGACTGGGGCAGAAACCTCAACTGCAAGTTTTTAAACTGTGGCATAGAACATTTTATAATTTTACAATCCACAAACCCACCTCTGCTCCCTATTTCAAACCAGCTTCAAAACAGTAAGAGACAGTATTATGAGAAGACAGCTGCCTTTGTAAACCTTGCACCAGAGTATACTGAAAGCATTCAAATGGAAAAACTCATTGCAGTATAAAGAATAATACATTGCTAGTCTCTCACCTCCACAGAATCCATTAAACCTTGCAGCAGTAATTTCTGGTGAGGAAAATCTTCATCTCCCACAGGAAAGTAACCTAATGTTTGTATTGCTCGTTCCTTCATCTTAAATACAAACAAAACAAGAATAACAATCACATTATTTTCCTGTAAGTCCAGAAGATAGTCTTTCCTTCTCCTTCTCATCGTCATTCTGAAGCTTCACTTAAGGTCTCTCATAATAGACTTGCAAGAGACTTACTAGGTCAATTGCTCCTCTCTTCCAAAACACAGCTTTTCCATACAACACAGACCAAAACAAATCTCATATTACCTTTGAGTATTATTCTCCAGAAGATATTCTCATTTTTCTAGAATTAAAATCATCCCCTTTCACAATTCTCACCCCATTAGCTCCTACTTACAGATATGGAAAGCACATTCAGTCAACTGCTAGGCAGTGCTGGATTTTCTGAAAACCCTTACTCTAAGTCTGACTCACTAAAGCCAACACTTGGTCTAACAAGGTTCAGTAGGCACTTCTTTAAAATTCAAGGCTGAGCTTGGCATTAATATACATGTAAACTTGAGGATGGAGCATTCCAGAAATGAACAAGAATCATAACATTACGAAATCTTACCTTATTTGTTTCCTTGCTGGAAGGGATTCGGGCCAATAAGCTTTCAACAAGCTGCAGCTTTGTAAACCCTGTGCCTTCGCTGGGGATTGGCAAGGGGCCATTCCTGCCAATCTCCCCAAGAGCCGTGCAGGCAGCCACCACAAGGAAGGGAGAGGTGCTGTCCAGAAAAGAACCTACACAAAAAAGTAAACAGGATGGCTTTGATCTTGTTCTATTATTTAGCAGTGGGCAGGCAGGCACTTATGTTTTACTCAGGCAAGGTGTTTATCTCCTCTACAGCTGGTAGGAAGCATTATGCAAGAACTTATCAAAGTGAGAGGAGAAACCAGGAGGAGCCTAGGCAGTGGCACTGCTCCTAATTGTGCTATGTTGGTCAATGAGCAAAGAGTCCACCTATTTCTTGCTGGAAAGGGTTATGCCCATACATCTCATCATACGGTAAATTTACAGGCTGTCAATTTTGGAACACAAAATGAACTCAAGGTAATAGCATGACCTGAGTATCTTAGAAAAATCCTCAGCCTGGGGTGGCTGAAAAACAACTGTTGCATGCAGCAAAGTCCTGGGAGGGAAGTTACCTATTGTCTCTGTCGTCAACTTTATGAGCTCTTCTTGCTCCGGCATGACTGCAGTGTTTGGTTGTTCTATGTCATGTAGCTCCATTGCTCTGATTTTCCCTTTGGCCAAGTACCTTCCTACTGTAAATCCCAAAGCCAACAAGGATCCATGTTGGACCTCCGGGCTCTACAGACAACAACAATGCAGAAAATCTCATTTTCAAAGCAAGTAACACTTTGCACACAGCACTGATTTAAAAACGCACATGGACAAGCCAGCTGGGGAGCACCCTGAAGAATGTGGAGTTCTAACATACAGTGCAACAACGGAGTGCTTAATACTGCTCATGTTCTCTGATGGAGTCCTTTAGGACAAATTAACAGAACTCAGAAGAGATTTAGGAGGACAGATTCAGAATTTATCACCGGAACTCACATTCCTAAACCCTTGGTGGTTAGGCAAAAAAAAAAAAAAAGAAAAAAGTAACAACTCATGATTTTTAAGTACAGACGCAGCAAGGTGAATTTAGATAATGCTATACTCTCTACTTGAAAACAGGACATGCAAAGATTATGAACACAAAATGTATTTTTTTTTGGTAATAAAGGGGAATTACTTTAGATTTGCATTGCTGACACAGAGAGTATACTTGGCCTACTAATATTGATGACAGCACCCCTACACAGTTTGGTAGGCAACAAACTGTGATAACTAATTATTACATTTAAATGTCAAGCACATTAATTTTTCCAGTTCTGATTTGGTGCTGAGACTATCTAATGGCAGTGTCTTCTCCCACAGGTGAATTCTTATAAAAGGATTTTTTTTTTTTTTCAGAAATAGGCTGTGAGACTTAATTGCTACCTTAATTAAGAAAAAGAGGGGAAAAAAAAAAGAAGGAGAGGTGAGGGCTTAACTCTGCAGCCAAGTCAGGATCCTCAAAACCCAGCTTTTAGTCCCCTGGGGGGCTGAAAGCTGCCAAGCCTCACTCAGTCAAGGACACTGAGCAGGGCAAGCCTTGCAGCAGTGGGATGCTCTCAGGTGATGTGATGCCACAGGGCGCTACGGCTTAGCTAGGGGGGGACATACGTAACAAAATAGGCATTTTCTTAGTTCTGTGGGTGCCTTTAACCACCCACAAATACAGAATCAGGAATGTGGAGGACGTAAGTAGTATGATCTATTACCTTTCAAAAATACAATGAATATCTGGGGGGCTAAAACTGGTGAATACATTGACTGCACTGGCTTTGCTTACAAGTAGTGTCTTCAAGAAACCCTCTTACTAACATGAACGGCAGCTTCAGGGATTAATTTATTTAAAGATCCGTTCCCCTCACCTACATCAAAAATCCCTTCCAACCACCCAACTAGAAACCAGTCAGTTAATTTTACGCTCAGATTAAGGCTAATACATCCTGGAAACACTGAGAGAGGTTCAGATTTCCCACCAGCTACATGACACTAAAAAGCCCAGCAGGAAGCAGACAAAGGAAGGTAGTTACATGATTGTCTTTTGTCATCTTGATCAGCAGCTCCACAGAGGCCCTAAGCTCATTTCCAGACATTGTAGACAGCACTACAGAATAAAACAGGGCAGCAAGCTCACGCATTTCTTCTTTGTTCGTGTTCATCAGGCTCTGTGGGAGTTGTTAATAAGAAACAATAACTTCTCAAACAGTCTGTTCATACAGAGGTCCAAACTTACAGCCACAACCATCATGCAGCAGCACAAATAGTATTTCATTCTTTAAACTGAGAGTACTATCACCTAGTAAGAACCAAAGCATTAAATTGAGCAAAGCATTCATTACACGCTTAACTTTTAGCAAGAAGATTACCACTAGCCACAGGAGGGCTAATCACCAGCTCTCAGTTAAACATGTTGACAGAACGCTTTGCTGAATTTTGTTTTCAAAGAAAAGCTTCCACATTTCACATCTATGTGGAGCTTAGAAACCCTGTGGAACTGCGAAGACGCCATTTTTTCCCAAGCTACCATAAGCTTCCATTTCCTTTCTATTAATCAAAGGGGAAAAAAAAAAAAAAAAGAAGCCTGTAGAGGTTAAACCACTTAAATGCAATGACAACCGAAAAGAAAAAACAAGTGTTCGGGAAATCACAGCCCTCAGTACAAATCTACCCATTTCATACTGGAGATATTTTATTATTTAAATTGCCAGAAAGTTGAATTTTGGAAGCCTCAGGCCATTTGTTAAGATATAATCTTACCTCTGCCATTAATTTGAGGTATAATGCAACACACTCACGTCCAGAATTCATACACTAAGCTTTAAATTACTTGGGTTATCAGAAATAATACAAAAATGAGCCAAGTGAAAAAGCAAAATAGGAGACCTGTCAAGCTCTTGAAATACAACTCTAATTTCAACTCTAAACTTGTATCAGATCATGTTACTGACTTCTAACAAGCCCTTGGAACCATTCCTTCCACTTGGCAAAGTAAAATCACACAAAAGATGATTTATAACTGGAAACTAGGTAGTATCAATTACCATCCCTAGAAGCTTGCTAATGGATATAAGACCAAAGAAAATGAAGGGTTTCCTGCAAATGAGGAGCGATACTGGAAAAGATTTTTTTTAATTTTTATTTTTTGGTTTTGGTTTGTTTTTAAGTCTTAAGCTCTTCTCTGAAGCTCATGCTTGCACTTGAAAAGAGACGCATTAAATTGCAGGTATCAGCAGGAGAAATTATTATAATACATTCTAATTTTATTTTATTTTTTTTTTTTTTAGGCTGACCAAATACTTTTTGCTGACAGATTCCCCAAATAGAAGCAAAGGCAATCCGTAAGAGTGTAGTAAAGCCTGATTAAACTGAATCATTAAAAGAAAAGTTCCAAAGAAACTTTCCAAGAACAGAGTCTAAACAAAGATGAATTCCCTTTGGTTTATTGCCCACCAGGCTCCTGTTTATCAGCTTTTTGTATGGGGCTAATAAAAAAGAACAACAAAAAAATTCCTTAAGAAGTGCTCTCATACAATAAGGAACCTAATTCATCTCATTTTCTGAGAGGACTGTCACAGCTTCCAACTGGAATATACCTATTTATAACCCATTTCTTCAAAAATTTCCAGATTTTTTTTTTTTTCCAGTTTTCTTTTGCTGTTTTAACAGATCTTCCAGTCAAGACAAAAATTGACTATTCCAAGAGGATTAATGACGTAGATTACCTGGAACACATAGGTCGATGAACAAAATCACTAACATCAAAGAAGCTAAAAAATACTTCTTTCCACCCTGTGCCATGTAACACCTCATCAGGTGTTGACTGTACATAGAAACACCAGATTTTGAAGTAAGTGCATACTTCACATCATAGGAAAATGCCAAATTTTGCTCATGCTAAGCCTCCTCTACCCCCAACCCCAAAACATAAAGGAGAGAGGGAAAAGAAAAAAAGTTAAGAAAAAGGTTTTCAACATACCTTTATCCAATCCATTTTGTCTACAAATCTGGTGGCTAGCTTTTCTGGATACACTGAAACAACTTCCAGAAGACAATACATGACTGGCAAACCTGAACAGTTATTAAAAAAAACAGGTTATTAAGACTAGCAGTATTTAAGACCATCAAACAATCAGTAATAAAAAGAAATAAGAAATACCAGCCATTTCAATGTATCCATATGCAATTTGCCAGGGATACCAAATAATACATAAAAGTAGGTTATTCTATTTCTTTGAGATATTAGGTAAACTCACAGCAGCAAGCAATTTGGGTAACAACTTTTTCTAAAGGTTTTCAAGCACTTCAAGACTACACTTATCACAGGTATGTGGTTATGAGCATGACAAAGACAACATTCACTGTTGAGGAAACCGCTGTAGACAATGGCTTCACAATTTTAACAAACTATGTCAACTGATACTGCAATTTTACTGTCCCACTTCCTCTAACCTATGCAGCAGCATAGAAGAGAACAAGTTTACGCTGAAGACTATACTGTCTGTGTTGCAACTGTGCGATTGCTGAAGCCAAGTTCAAAGTACTGGGGGTGTGGCAACTCATTTCTAATAAATGACTTCGTAAAGATGCTGTTCCACACAGTTTCTTACCTCCAACACCAGCTAACAGCTGCTGCAGAAGGCCAATATATATCTGTACAGGGTTGGTTTCTACACTTTTTGAAGAAGAGGAGGAAGAGAAAGATATGTGGTTGCCAGACATGAGGTTTCTAATGTAACGCCCAATGGCTGGGGCATGATCTTGCATATCTGCCAAGCTCTGTGAGGTTGGTACCACGCCTGCACTGTGAGCAAGACACATCCGCAGGTAAAGAACAATCTAAGAAGAGAAGAGAAAAACATAGGATTCTTGTGAATATAACAGCACTTGGGACACCATAGAGGAGAAAGAAATACAACGTATTCCTTGCTCTTTTTAACATAATCAAAACAAGACAGTTCCTTCTTCAATCAACTCAAGACAGAAAAGTCAGCAGCAACAAAGTGCAAGAAAATTTAAGATCAGTTCCTGCAATATGCTTGTGTAAGCAGACAATCCTACAGTGCCTGAATCACATTCAAAAGATTAAATCTTAAACACCGTTTTGGTTTATCATAAGCTGATGCAATCTGCTTGCAGGCTGTTCAGCCTGTACTCTATACCAATCTGGCATGCATCCAATGCAACTCAATGCATTACCAACACAGATCTTGCATCACATCTGAATTTCTGTCTCCAGCTCAATGAAGCCAGGGCATCTGCTATGAAAAGAACAGCCTCAAGGAGAATAATGGAGCTTATGTAGAAGATTGCCAGTTCCTTCCTTTAAGAAGGTTTTACATTAGGTCTGCTTCAGAAAGCAGTGGAGCAGCCCTACTAGTATCACCCCTCCTAAACCTTTGTGCAAATTCTCTTCAGACCTCTTTTTAAGGACAGAGGAATAATGTGAGGAGAGTTAATCCCAGTATCTGTTTATACAAGGAATTCTGGAATGTGCTGTGACTTACCATAACTGTTAGCTTCTTACATTGTCCTTTAAATAAATAATGGTAAACACATCGAAGGAAGTGAATACAGACAATTACCTCTCCAAATGTGGCAGGATTGAAAGGCAAGGCTGCAGTCCCAGTCATATATTTAGCTGGAGTTTTCATTCGGTGAGAGGCCTAAACAACAGAGTATATTAAGAGCAGGACGTTCAGATCCATGAACAGCAGAGATGTTGGAAAGGTCAGTGAAATTTTGCTGTGTTTATCCTCCACTTAGCAACTGAAAATGTGCAGCAGAATAAAAAAGGCACAGTGCATTTGATAAGGAGTCCTAAAGCATATTTTGGGTCCGTCAGCTTGTCCTCCCTCTCTGAAATCAGAAAGTGGAAATTCTGAATTCATGAGAGAGAGCTGCAGGGCAGGCTGGTGGAGGGACAACATTCTTCCCCTCCCTGAGGCAAAATAGAAAGTGCTTTAGAATTCAAAACCAAAATACCTCAAACTTCCAAACTCAGAGGCTCCCAAACTGCCAGGCAGCCAGGAGCCGTGAAGACTGCAGCTCTAGCTGGGGTGGCTTCAGAGAAACTAGGCTTCCCCAGTACTGGGAAGTGAGCACCTTGTGCAGCACCAACCAGGACCAGAAGGTCTTTAAGACCCTGCTACCTGCTTAGTAGAAGGCTGGTGCAGCAAGCAAGCAACTCATTTCCATGAAAACGTTCGCTTTGACAAGGAAGAATATTCCAGCAGAAAAACACCCAAAACCAGAAGGTTTCCAGCAATATCTACTACCAATGCTCCAGAAAGGCATGTCAGTATGTTCTAGTCAATATGCACTTCGGTGGAAGGGCTGGATTCAGTAAGGAAGCTTTGCACATGAGTTAGTCATATTTAAGTCAACAGATCCTCATCTCTTAATGTGCTCATATCTTTTGTTGCACTGGAACCTCAGTGACATCCAGAGCCACCAGTGAAAGCATGCCTTAGTGAACCAGAAGATGACTTCCTTGAGGAGTGGGTTCCTTTCCACACTCAGCAGATCATGCCCTACTCTTTAAAATAAACTTTCTTTTAAAGGAAGAGAAGGATGGTAACTCATGCAGAAAAGCCATTTTGTGCCTTGGCCTGTTGTGCCAAGCTATGCATACTCACTGAGTGCCATTACAAAACTCAAACAAATTTAAAAATATTACCTACGTAGTGACAGGCATTTGTTAGTAGTAAAACTCAGCCTTGGTTTCTTAATTTTTTATGTCTATATGAACAACCAGTAGCATGGATAAAAACAAGTTTTTCCTAAAGCTTCACATACTTCAAACACCAGCAAAGTATAGCATTTCACAAGAAATATCTCATCTGTAGGAGTTTTGCAGTCACAGATCTCTTGCAAAACCAGACAAACTGATATTATACTTCTTAGATTTGTAAAAAAGACAACAAATCAAAGGAAAAAGGAAGTGACACTTCATATCATCTTTATAGCTTGCAAGTCTGATATAGCTACTATACACAGAAGTGTGTAATGCAGACTAGATTTTTAACACTTCTCCAGGAAAACTCAGTGTAAATAGGATAAACTCACTGGTATTGGTTTTGTTACATCATTCCACTAGACTCATGAAAGGTCATGAAAGGTTACTTACATGGCCATTATTTTTACTGATTGCAAAGAAGATGAATAACCAAGCCTCTAAGGGAACAAACCAGACTTCTTCGTTTGTTCCAGTATCTTCCTTTCTCATCCCAGAACCCTTTTTCTATTTTATGCACAGTATTATTTTTCTCTGGCCTAACCAGAGAGTAACCTTCTTATCCCTGCCAAGATCGTTTGTCAAACATACTGGATTGTCAGCCCTGAACACTGGCTTCCCTGTGTCACACATCTTCTGCACAAACAGCATCACTGCAAAATAATCCCTTTTTTAAAGGATAAACTCTAGTGATCCATGTCACTTAACACTTAGATCTCTTGTGATTATTGCCAGCAGAAATTTAACTGTAAGTGCTAACCTTGGCAGTGTGGTTCTTCTGATATTATGTGTGGTCTTCCCTCTGGTCTTAGCTAACTCTGCTCCTTAAAGGAGGTGAAAGAAATGGAGACTGAGATGGGAAGACCACCCTTACTACACACATAAGCATCAGTGTTGTCATTTACTGGGACAGAAGCACTGTACCTTGTCTTGAATATAATGGACCATTTCAGGAAAGGAAGGCATCTGCTTCCCAGAACTCTCCTTTTCATTTTTACCAGGAAATGTTCTCAGCACCCGCTGTGCTTCTCCGTGTACCTCCTCCCGCCTTGAAGGAGAAAAGACAAGAAAGACATTATTTGCACAGAACAAATAGTCTCTAATGAGCAATGAGATCTTAGGAAACTGGCTAAGAGCAAACTGTTTTAAAATGAGAAGTGGCTTTCTGTAAGGAAGAAAAAAAGTCAAACACTTATTGGGACTTCCAATGATTTGTTTATTATACAGAGGCAGGAAGAAAAGGGTAGTGATGAGTGGGCCCAACAAAGCAGTCTGGACCAGCCCATTTCTGCTCATTTTATATCCTGGTAGAGTTCACTACCACTTTCTGGTTTCCACATCCTTTTTTCCAATTCACCTCATCACTTCCTACCTACAAGCTTCAGCTAACACCTACCAGGTTTATTGCTCCCTACCTACCTGAACATCAACTCCTAAAACAATGCTGACACTGCTATGACAAAGCAGTCTGTCTGTTTAACCTTCCTTTGTTATACAACAGCTATGCACATCAAAAACTGAGCAATTAAATAAGTTGGAAAAAAAAACTCACAAGTGGCAAGAACAGATAACTGTGAATGAAATGATTACTCAAATTTAATGAGTCACCTGCTTCTCAGCAGCAAACGGCAACTTTCACACAGGCACAGTCCTGACTCTTTGCAAGCCAAGCTAAAAACAGACTGCAACAGTTTGCCAGGAGAAAAGAATTTCTAGCCACTGTAAAGGTGGCCAGATTCACTGCAATGCATTTTACTTTGCAATTGGTCATTAGCACAGAATTGCAGAATGGTTTGGGTTGGAAAGGACCTTAAAGCCCATCTAATTCCAACCCCCTGCAGTGGGCAGGGACACCTCCCACTAGACCAGGTTGCTCAATATCCCACCCAGCCCGGCCTTAAACAATGCAGTTCAGTGGAAACTAGAAAAAGAATCCAAGCCAAAAGTGGTGTAAGACATATTAACAGCTGTCCACAGGTCTACCAACATTGCTAATACGGAAGGGCCAACTTCCAAATTACTATACTTGATTTTCATTTATTTTTTTAGGGATATACATCTGTGTGCATCTATATGCACAAATACATATTCCATCCAAACATATATTGGATCTTGTAAATACATATTTGGGTTTATATATATTTGGATGAAAATAATTTAAAGGGAAAAAAAGCAACAAAACTTACGGGTCTCCTGCAGCTAACAGCAGTAAGTATCTGGAAGGGATATGATCTGGAGGAAATACTGTGCTAGCGAATTTCACAGCCACTTGACGTACTTGAACTTCAGGCTTAAAGAAAACAGACACAAACATACAGCTGAGTTTTACATGAACATTCTAGTAACCTTCACTCATCAGTCATCTGTTTTGTCCTTCTGTACCAGCATAACTCATAGAGTTTGTACATTTTGAGACACTGTTTTTGCTAACTCTTCAAAGGGCAGGAAATGGTGAAAAGAAAAGGTAGCTTCTCATATATACCCAACTGGAGAATTAAATGCTAAATTAAATACATGCACAATCTGGAGAATTAGAAATTGGAGTTATCACTAATTCTTACACATCTGAACTGTCCCACTAAAGCAGCTTTGAAATTAAGAATGACATACATGAAACAAAACTGTGGTTAGGAGCAGCACAACCAGAAATATTAACTCAGGGAGGTCATTCTCTCTGGCAGCTTCAGTTAGTCTTAAAATGGTATTGCCTGGAGTCCTAGATCACTAGAGCACACAGGCAGGAGTCATCACCATGAAAATAGTCTCTTACACAGCTATTAGTGCAGCCACCAGAAATACCAGTACCTCTGCAGTAACCCTACGTACCCATGCAAACATGTAGAACACAAAAGCCTCCCATTCTGAAAACCAAGGCCCAGACCTCTGGGGAATCCTGAACAAAAGTGAGATACTCAGTAAATCCTGGTTTCTTCTGGATTAGTGTCCCAAGGCTGAGCTCCTGGGCAGGCTCTCAGGTGCCTTATTTATTGTAGAAATCATAAAACCACTGGTATCGCTACTTCTCAGTTAGTGATCCTTTCTACCAAATTACTGCTTTCTTAAAGCACTTCAGATGGGGCTGTACCTGAAGTACCTACTTCTCAAGTTTCCTTAGGATAAGACTACGGGAGATACACAGCGCAACTGTAGAAAATTTGTTTCTTTGTGAAATAAAACACAAACAAAAAAACTGCATTATCATCTTTTCTCCAGTCACTGCACCATATTAAAAATATTTCATCTGAGTACACATCCCCTTCTCCCAGGTAATGTCTAACAGCAGTAAGAGAGAGACATGGTCCAAAAGAATACAATAATAAGTGCCAAGGAAGAGAAGATTGAAGAGCTCTTGGAATCATAGAATATCCCAAGTTGCAAGGGACCCATAAGGAACGAGTCCAACTCCTGGCACCACACACACTCCCCAAAAACTCACACCATATGACTAAGAGCACAGTCCATCTTCTTTTAAGATACCTAATTTTGACTTCAGTGAAAATACCTTTATCAGATAAGAAGCTACAAGAGCTTCCATCAGAGTACGCTGGGCTCCTTCCAAGTTACTGTATGCTCCAACCATCATAGACAAAGCCTCCTGAATGGCAAGCCTTGTATCAGCATCTTCCTGTCGTACAAAAGTAAGAGTTTTCTGTCACTTTAAAGTGCACAGTGACAAGTACTAAGCAAAGCCAGTGCAAAATATTAATGATTTCCCAAAACCCCATCAGCACCCACCTTACATAAAGCTTCAAAAAACTGCTGTACCAACGCTATATCCTTGGTAAAGAGCTGAGGCATTCGGCTGAAACAAGATAGTTTTGTTCATGAACATTTTTTTATTTTTTTATTTTTTAATTGTGATGTTTTACTTTTCATTGGTTTTCCCCTCACCTCACATTTTAACTGTCAAACAAAAAGAGCCAACACAAAGTCTGCTCTATCTTATCTGTTTCCACCACATAGCAGAACACCCCTCAACACAGTTTGGAGACTAAGATATTCTCAGGACAAGAAATCAGATCACCAGCAAACCACTGAACATACCACTTGTCTAGGTACGTGCCCCCTAACCTTTACTGAACATCTCTTAAATTTATGCTTCTGGCAATCCACAAAGTGGAACCATTTTTTAAATTTTATGCATAATTCAAGACCTGTCATTAATCACTGCTAGCAAAGCTATTAGCCAAATGAATAGTTCATTTTACATCCCCAGAGATGTTACAAGAATGCTTATCTCTGCACTGTACACCCCATTGCAAAACTTGCAGGAGATGCAAGGTTTGCTGCTGATAAAAGCAAACAGATTACTCTGGAAAAAACTATTCAATGACCCGTTACTTAAATGGCGTTTCTGTTACCTGGAGAGTTTTCCAACTGCTGAATAAGCCATTGACAGCAATTTTGAATCCTTAAATGATAAAACAAATATAATTCAGCAAAAACAGGACTATATAAAAACTTATCTATCCGTTATAATTAAACATTCATTTTACATCTTTTCTCCAAAGTGCTCAAATAGGCTTTCATGGACAAAGAATCCTGGAACATAACCATACCCAAGAATAAAAGCATCAGATAGGAACAGAGGGTGCATGCTTTTCCAAAAGAATCAGAAAATTACAAGCAGTGACAAAATGTAAGTCTCCCTTCTGGTCTCAATTAAATTATATGTTATTTACAGGGGAGCAGCTAAGAAGATTTGG
Organism: Aythya ferina; assembly: GCF_964211825.1. Classification (NCBI taxonomy): domain Eukaryota; kingdom Metazoa; phylum Chordata; class Aves; order Anseriformes; family Anatidae; genus Aythya; species Aythya ferina. The sequence continues at coordinate 74,026,765 of NC_140299.1, forward strand.
CAAATGTAAAAAGCAGTAGCTAAGTGAGACAGAGACGTTTCACTGACCCTGAGTACCACCTTTATAAAAAGGAAGCTGTTTGTGCAATGGATCTGGCAAATGACCAATGACACATCTGAATATGGACTGACTCCCTCCTGAACACTTCTTTTTCATGCCTTTCACAATACCAGAGGAGGCTCACACCTCCAAGCTCCAGCTCGGGCCAAAAGGTCACATCTAGTGGTTCAAATGTACCAGCAAAAGGACCAAAGATGCACAAGAGAAGGTCTGCAAAATCAGCTCTGCGTAAGATATGCGAGGGAATATCTTGGGGAATCCGCCTTCTGAAATTGCACTGGAAGGATCAAATACTCTCTGGGCCAGACTGGCATTTGCAATTCTGTTTGTAACACCCTTTCCATAGCAATACTGTCACTGGATAACAGGAAGGAACATGTTACCAGCAGTTCAATGTTGTATGTGTCTAGCACAAAGGGGTGCATGCATGGAGCTGAGGCCTCTGTGCACTCCAAAGTAATGAGGAATAGCAGGCGGGTGCTACTCTTGCTTCATTCTTTAGGTTACCAGTGGTATTATTTCCTGAGACTTTGCAGCTACTGACCAAGCACTTAACCAGACCTGTTATACACACAGAATATATTTTCTGTGTAACAGCCTGTTAAAACACTGTTTTCTTCTCTTCCAAAAAAAAAAAAAAATCTTAGAAAATATCCTTGGACAGTCACCTCAGCAAACTGCAGGTAAAGAGATTTATCAGTTCCCATCATAAACACATTTGTCTTTTCCTTGTTTTATGTGAAAAATTACAGTTCTTTATGCAAAGAACCTTTCAGCTTACCTCTTTGTATTCATTGATCAGCTTTGTAAGTCCATTCAGTAGCATTGGGCCTAACGGCTTTATTTTACTTTCTGGGCAACTGGAATTAGAAACACCAACAAAGAGCACTTAATGCTTCCATCCCTTAAAAATATACTCCGTCAGTATCACTTCTCTTTTCATCTTTGCTAAACTGAGAAACTACAGCTTAACACGTGCAAGTACAAGCACAACCCCCCTCCCCAGTTATTTTCAAGATTAAGGGAGAAAAACTACCTTCTGGCAGTTATAGTAGTATTTTTTGTCCTTAGTTCACTTATATATTGAATAAATAGGGTGGCTTGTATCTATATAGCTGAAACACTGTGCTCACTCTTGATTACTTACATGATACAAATATGATGCACAAACTGCAAGGACAGACTTCTCAGTTTTGCATTTGTGTTTGCACCAAAGAGTCCATCGTAAACCACCTGGCAAAACAGAATAAAGAGCAGATCAGAGAGTGTCTGGCCTCACATTCAGAGGTTCTCTAACTCCCCTTCTTTTTCAAGCACCATCGTGACCAAACTCATTAGGAAGTGCAGTTTAGGAATGTATGTGTTACCTGAATGTTAGCTGGGAATGTTTCTGCAGCTTGCCTGGATCGCAGAAGATGAGGAACAATCTTTAATTTAACACGGGTGCTGACTGACTCTCGTTTCATTTCTGGTTTCAGAACAGATCCCTGTCAGAAAGAGAGTTAAGACAATGCAGTGCATCTTTGCATAGCAGTACTAACTTTACTAAATTACGTTTTGCAAAACAGAATGCACTGGGACAGAGAGAAAAAATACTCAATGGCAAAAGTGTTCACTGAAAGCAGAGATCAAAGGAAGTGATAGATTTAAGAAATATATTTGCCTAGATCAACAAACAGATAAGGCAGCTCAAAATACAGTTTCAAAAATTACACATGTATGCAAGTCAGAAAGTAATCTTACCTCCTTGGTTTTCAACGGTATATCCCCAAGATACACTTTATACATTTTGTTGATGATAGCAGGATTGTTCCAGTCAATTAAGCTAAAGAAAAACACACACTGATCACCAACCCATTATGATTCTGACCTTTGGTTACTTTTTGAAACATACATATTTTACAGCATTTTGCATCTTATTCATATTCTTACTTAAGTATTATTAGATCTGATTTGACTTCTAATCACTACCTACTCCCACAACCACATGTTATCAGGAGGAATGTGCAGTGATTACAGATCTCACCTACACATTGCAACAATTTTATTCCAAATAACTCATGAGAAATCTACACCCTCACTGCTCTCCCATCAAAACAAGACAAACTATCGCAGACTACTGACTGAAAACAGAATGGCTGTTTTTGAACAAATGTCTCCATATTCTTCAACTGCAGTGCTTTGGTATTTCACTGGAGAATAGGATATTTATACTTCTAGGACTATTTCATTTTGGTCTCTCAGACAAACCTGTTTACACACAATAGCCACTGCCATAGAATCACAGAATGGTTTGGGTTGGAAAGGACCTCAAAGCCCACCCAGTTCCAACCCCCTGCCACGGGCAGGGACACTTCCCACTGGACCAGATTGTCCAAAGCCCCATCCAGCCTGGCCTTGAGCACTTCCAGGGATGGGGCATCCACAGCTTCTCTGGGCAGCCTGTGCCAGGGCCTCACCTCCCTTTGAGTAAAGAATTTCTTCCCTGTATCAAATCTAAACCTACGCTCTTTCAGTTTAAAGCCATTGACCATTTTCCTATCACTAAGTTCCCTCCCTATCTTTCCTGTAGGCACCACTAAAGTACTGAAAGTCTGCAATGACATCTCCCTGGTGCCTCCTCTCTCCCTTGAGGGAGAATCACCTGCCTTGAACTGCTGGCCATGCTTCTTTTCCTGCAGCCCAGGACACCACAGGCTTTCTGGGCTGCAAGCATGCACTGCTAGCTCACGTTCAGTTTTTCATCCACCATGAATCTACCAGTGGAAGTCTATTTAGGGACAAAAATTGATTAAGACTAAATCCATTGTACATGCAGAACAAAACAGCTAGCAATTCAGAACACTGTCCTTTCAAACCTCATGGTGTCTGAATCTCAGGATTGAGACTTTTCACTGAATGTCTCAAATTATTTGATGCCAACTATTGGAGAGACTGTTTTGAACACACAGACATACAAAAAACGTGGAATACAAAAATGTAAGCATGCATGTTTCAAAGAACTGGGGGGATACAGAACCATCTCATTCTTTCATTAAAGAAACTGATTTCACAAAAGTGACCTTTTAAGTACAATGTATTTCTTATAAAAGACATTTAACATTTCGCATTAACGTGCATTTTGTCCAAACATGTATTTTGCTCTCCAAGTCCAGAACACCAAAACAAAGGGAAAGATGAGACCAGCAGTAAAGGACAGACTGCCTTCCTTCACCAGACTGTGCTCACTTGGTAGAACCACCCCTTCCGCCACAATTGAGACACGTGAAGAGACTTGAATGGAGAAGGTTTCACATTACATATCTGACTCCAAGTTAAGTAGCCCTGGACTTCTAGTAATACAGAAGCCACCCACATATTCCACGGACAGGCCTATCTCCTAATCTTCTAACGTGAGCCAACAAACTTCACATGGTCAATGACTCAGCAAACAGTACTAACAGCAATTACTCTGGCTTCATAAAGAGTTAAAGAGAGAATATTATCGTTAGATCATGAAAGCTGGGCTGCAGACAAGCAAAGAGCTTTTATAATGCAGACACCAGCAGCTGCCAAGCTTTCTAGACTACGGTCCGCCTCACAATTACGCTGCCTTTACTTCCTAGCTAAATTAAATGAAAGTATGTATTTTCAATTCTGTGATTGTATGATTCTGAGTTGCCTGCTGTGAATCACACAGCAAGGCTTTATATATCCACGCCGGACAATGTGGAAATTGAAAAGCAACAAAATGGCTCAAAAGCAATAGCAAAGATGACTGCAAATGGTTACAATTTCAGCTCCAGAGCCTGGTGATTTTTCCAGCTGTGAGGCTACAAGCACTGTTCCAAAACCCAGCCCCGTGGCAGATATGTGAGGGGCTGTATCAGGCTTCCCTTCACAGCACAGTCTCTCTGGAGCACTACGTGAGCAGCAGTGAGCATCGTTAGAAACACTAGCATCATCTTTTCTCAAAACCCAAATTTGTACCTTTGTTTGCTCTTCAGTTCAAGGTCAGCTGCAGTGGCAACACTGTGCCTTGTGTCACTGGAGGCTACAACCAGGTGCACAACAGCTTCAAGTTCTGGCACCTGCTCCGCTTCGATGAACTTCACTATCCCCAGCTTGCACTATTCAACAATGTGGAAAGTAAAGGCAGTATTACTGACAAGAATTGTCTCCTTTTGAAGCAGCCACTTGCAGCAGAGTACTGGCATACTGACCAGGAATACTCTGCTGCTTCTTGGCTGCAAGGGGCAGTTTCACCAACACTGGATAGTTTTGCAGCCTCGCTATCTCCTGGAGGAAGATGCAAGAGGTGGCTGCGGATGTGTCTGCTTCCTACCCAGCTCAGAGAGCTGCCAGCAGGGTGAGGGAGGCACCTCTCACCCCCACCTCACTGTCGGGAATTTCTTTGAGGCATCGTGCCCAAGTCCTCCAAGGCATTCCCTCAGGCAGCTAAAGTCCTGGCCAGAATGAGCTGCACATTTTCCCTCTAGCCTTCCCTTCCTCTGTTTGCAGCCATCCTTGCTACCACCCCCAGTCCCCTGAGATCAGCCCGTCAGTGCAAATACCTGCTCCAACAGCTCTGGTGTCCATGGGCTATCCCCAATTACCCTCTTGGCTGCATAAAAGCTCATCCCCGGAGGCGGCTGAGGGATTCCTGGACCTCCCACGGTACTTGACGAAGAGCCCTGTGCTGTGGGCATGTTTTGCCGACTCTGAGATTCATTCAGTACGTACCTAAACAGATGGAAATTGAGTTTCATTAGAGGCTTTACCACTCCACACTGCCAGTTGGACTGTATGTTGTAATACACAAAACCTGTATACTTCAATTAATCCCATGACTCTGACATAAGACAGAATTTTATTCATTTGAGACTCAGCTTCCAGTTACCCCAGCATATTCCACAAGAGCTGTAGCTGTCTCACTGTAGCTATTTGGAAAAAAAAAAAAAAAAAAGCAACTGCAAAACCCCTTGGTTAAGAAAAGGAAGGATCCACTGGTGTTTCTGAAAAGAGTTATCTCATGTTACAAACCAAAAAGACTGTTCTCTGCTATATTAAAACTCAATACATAGCTAACACTAGACGTGACAAGGTTATATTAAAAGCTTTAGCAACATTTGTATGATTTCTAAGAAAGACTTCAAGCCTAATAAGGGAAATAGTGAACCATATTCAACACAAAGCGCCAGGAAGCAATCCCTGATATCAAAAAATAAAAAAAAAACAAAAATATCTTGAAAACAGCAGTTTCAGTGCTGGGCAGGGAAAGAAAACAAAACAATAAAGATTAAATTTACAGTCTTTTTGTAGGCTGGCAAGTCTAGCCACCCTGAGTGTACATATGTACCCTCCAAAAGCTACTCTACCTCGCCCTGTATGTTTGGAAGCTCACTCAGTGCAACAAGGGATCATAATTTTAGAAGAGACAAACCTACCTAGACTTCTGTAAGGCCTTTGACACTGTCTTGCATGACATCCTGATCTCCAAATTGGAGGGATATGGACTTGAAGGGTGAAGCATTCAACGAATAAAGAATTGGAAGGATGGCCGCACCCAGAGATCGGTGGTGAATGGCTCTGTCTTGTGGCTGGTGACAAGCAGTGTCCCTTAGGGGTCTGTCTTGGGACCAGTACTGTTTAGTATCTTTTTACTCTTTAATACCTTTTGTGGGAGACAGAGGGATTTGGCCAACCTCTTTTCAGTGGTTTGTGGGGACAGGACAAGGGGCAATGGCCACAAGATGGAGCCCAGGCAGTTCCGCACCAGCATGCCAAAGAACCTCTTAAGGGGGTGGGTGACGGAGCACTGGGACAGGCTGCCCAGGGAGGTTGTGGAGTCTCCTTCTCTGGAGATATTCGAGGCCCATCTGGACGCCTCCCTGGGCAGCCTGCTCTAGGGAACCTGCTTTGGCAGGGGGGTTGGACCTGATGATTTCTCCAGGTCCCTTCCAACCCCTACAGTTCTGTGATCTTTATAAACAACATAGACAGAAGAATCGGGTGCACCCTCATCAAGTTTGCAGGTGACACCAGAAGGAAGGGATGCCATCCAGAGGGACCTGGACAGGCTGGAGAAGTGGGCCCACGTGAACCTAATGAGGTTCAACAAGTCCCAGTGCCAGGGGCTGCACCTGGGCCGGGGCAATGCCAGCCATGAGCACAGACTGGGAGAAGAGCTCCTGGAGAGCAGCCCTGCAGGGAAGGGCTTGGGGGCTCTGGTGGCCAAAAGGCTCGACACGAGCCAGCAGTGGGTGCCTGCAGCCAGAAGGCCGACTGCGTCCTGGGCTGCACCAACAGAGGGGTGGGCAGCAGGGGAAGGAGGGAGGGGATTGTGCCCCTCTGCTCTGCCCTGGGGAGGCCCCACCTGGAGTGCTGCGTCCTCCTCTGGGGCCCCCAGCACCAGAAGGGTGTGGGGCTGTTGGGGCAGGCCCAGAGGAGGGCACAAAGATGATCAGAGGGCTGGAGCTCCTCTTCTACAAAGACAGGCTGAGAGAGCTGGGGGTGTTCAGCCTACAGAAAAGAAGTCTCTAGAGTGTCCTCATTGCAGCCTTTCAATACCTAAAGGGAGATTATCCAAAGAGATGGAGACCAGCTTCTTGCTTGGGCAGGTAACAAATGGAAAACGGGGTTTAAACTAAGAGAAAGGAGATTTAGATTAGATGTTAGGAGGAAATTCTTCAGTCAGAGGATGCTGAGGCACTGCAAAGGGTGCCCAGAGAAGCTGTGGATGCCCCATCCCTGGAGGTGCTCAAGGTCAGCCTGGATGGCGTCCTGAGAAAACTGATCTAGTGCGTGGCATCCCTGCCTATGGCAGGGGTTGGAACTGGGTGATCTGTTAGGCTGATTCCAGCCCTGAGCCATTCTATGATTCTCTGAAGAACTGTTTTGCTCCAGCCAGCCATTCTCTGTTCCGCATTCAGCACACAGAGAACAAAAGGAAGTAAGCAGTCTCAACAATGAGAATAGCTGTTCATCCCACGTCTCCAAGATTAATGCTTGATTAGCCAAAACTTTAAACACTTACTTGATTTCGAGCTTTAAGCCCTAAAGTTAGGCTTTCTGGTTGTTTTACTGCATGCAGACTGGCAAGGCTCATTCACAACCAGGCAATGACTGAGCAAGATCTACCAGGCATAACTTCGCTATCAACAGCAATAAAGTCTCACCCCAGGGAGCAAGACTTGAAGAGAGAGTCAACCAGTGCCACAGGTGAGATGAAAACACACTCTGTGCACCTTCTGGAAAGAAAACAAAGCTAAAAAAGTACAGACCACTACTCTTTTCCCCCTGCCCTCTGGTATTTCAAAACTAGTTGTCATGCTCTGCCAGTGTACAAAAGCACATAAGGAACTGGAGTCTCATTGAAATGCCAGAGGACTTCACCTCCTGAAGCTACAGCCACAGTAGCGTTGGGGTGAAGCTGGCAGCATTCACCTAGGCAGGTAATAAAATGCAACCGACAGATATGAGCTGTGAACACAGGGGTAGGTTGGGTGTTTTAAACTATAAACCACAACACCCAAATGGTAAGGACACGGCCCCCAAAACATCTGACAGGAGCACGGCTTCCAACAGAACTATGTAGAGAAACACCTGGTGCTCATTATTTTAAAAGTAATTGTTTTTTAGGTTAATCCACTTGAGTAAGGTGCTCAAAAAATCCTACTGCAATCAATGAACTATTAGAGGAAGAAATATATTCTAGTGATAAAATTATTTCTACTTTTCCTTCAAGTTTCCCAAGAAGACATTAAAAAAAATGTACAGAAAATAGATTCAGAGAAAGAACTGCTTTTAGACACCAGAAGATTCCTAACAAGCAATGATCAGTAAATTCAAGTTGCTCCGTAAATCATTCTTGCTTTCAGAAACAGTGCTCACACCAAGACAACGCCATCACAGTTAAAATACTCTTCATCCAAAGACAGATGCAAGAGAAAGGTTTGACAACTGAGAAGTACAAATATTCAGAGATTATGCTTACTTATGGCATTGGAGGGTCAAGCCTCAAATTCAACTGCACAAGTGTAAGCACACATTTTGATTTGCTTTCTGTTTTACATGTTGGGTTGCTTAAAAGATAGCCCACGTGTCTCATAGCTTCCCTTTGATCTCAAAAGAGGTCAAGGAGAGGACAACATTAACACCTGATTAAGTAGAAAATAGATGTTTTGTTAAAGAATGTATTGATCCCATTCGTACAATTAGGACCCTACTATAACATGTAACTGACTGCATTTGAGGTAGGAAATAACAGCATACTTTGAATGAGCTTCCATGGGTGTGGTTTGTGATGTTTTACACATCAAGAACACAGGATTACCAGATAAGACTGGTATTTAACTTGTACTTACCCATAAGGCATAAGAAGAACATCCAACATAAAGTCCAAAAGCAGCTGTACAGTCTTTGGTTTTTCAGCAAGATTAAATGGAGAAGCTGCTGCTTTCAGTGGTTCAGCAGGGTATTTCATGTGAAAAAGGGTTGGTATTAGAAGATGCATTAGGCTGAAAAACAATTACATTTACTGCAACCATTAAAAAAACACATCTGTTTGTTCTTAACATTAAAGAGAGAAATCTTTACAAACATACCTGATCCTTAACAGCAAAAAGTACTTAACAGAACTTTCAATGATTCACAATCCAGCAGCCTCTATTTGAGACCCAATGTACTTAGCAATGGAAGACAGAAGATAAAGCACCTACACAGACAATGTGTTTATTATACACCACTACAGACAATTTTTCCAAGAGCCTCTTTGCCTATGTACTTGATTTTTGGATAGGGAAAAACCATGTTCCCAAAGAAAACATTTTTTTACACTGATCTCAAGAACAGAAGCAAGATTTTACTGCAAGACCTTTCTGTACAATAAGATCATTTTAAAAATACCTCTATACTGTCACAGTGCTGTAGAAAAAATGAAGACATGATTTTAATGACAATTTCCAGCAACATCCTGATGGAAACATCTCAGTGTAGGTAAGCTGCAGGATCATATTTTTCTACAAGTGCTTAGTATACAGCAGCTCACCACTCCTGTGGTGATGTTATCACCACAGGAAAAAAAAAAAATCAGGAAATGATTCAAATGATTTTACTAAATGACACAAATAGAATATACTCCAAAAATGCGTATTCATACCTATCTTGCTGTGGTTGAGGTTTCCCTTCCATTGCAGTGAGAAGAGTTGGAGCCAATTCACATTGTCTTTCCACAGGCAAACGGGGGTATCCCATCTTAACATAAATTATGGTAAAATTCTAAGGAGTAGAAAAAGCACACAGTATTGGAATAGAACGAATGAAATATACATGCTTTAAATTCTTCTTGTATGCTGTTATATAAATGGCTGTTGGAAACAAACTACGTTTTGTAAGACCAATTTTTTTTAATTCCAAGGCTCACTGGATTGACAGCTTTTAAAGGGGAAGTTCAGCAAGACTTGCTGACAAAGGGTTGAAGAATAACAACGCAAAAATCCCTCTCTAGCTTCTCCTACTCACTGTCTGTTTCACCAAAAGCAGCTTTACCCAAGCCATAGCTTCAAGGAAATAAAATGCAATGTTTTCACTTACTTACATATAATAAAAAAAGTAGGCGTTATTAAATAAATAGAGTCACCAACATAGCAAGTTTTCTCTTGAAACGTGTAATAAAAATAAAATATTTTATATATAAAAATTAAAAATATGTTGTAATAAAAATATCACCATATTTAAAAACTGTGAATGCAATCCAAATAGAGTCTTATGACAGGACAGCAGAGCAGTACTGAGTATTAGGCTATCTTTAATTGCTAGCACATTGATTCAAATACAGCTCAGAACTGCAGAGATTATGTATTCAAATGACCTGGTTGAAATAAGTATGCAAATTTAGTAAAAAAAAAAAAAAAAGATACTTTTTTTTTTAAGTACTACTAAGAGGTTAAAAGCTATTGAAGATGAAGAGCTGAAGACAAAAGAGACTCTTCTAGTGTTTAGTTCATTCTGATAGTTCCTCTGAACAAAGATTAATTGAGAAAAAACACATTAACAAAAGATAATTACAGCATGGTGCTGGTGATTGTGCAAGTTCTTTTTCTCTGGCTTGCCCTGACAAAATGTGAGCCCTAGTTATGATCCAGACATCATCTGCTGATGACAAGTACCACTCTGTGATCAAAATGAATACTGAGTTCAGCTTGTTAAAAGGTGGAGTAAGGAGGAGGAGGCTGGGGACGTGGACATGCAGGGAGCAGGCTGGCAGCCACAGTACACCACCACAGTCCAAAGCAGTGCAGGCCTCAGCTGTGCGCCTCCCTTGGTGGCAGTTATTTGGCAACCAAGTACAAGCTGCAATTCACAGCAGGAAAAGCTTCAGACAACGAAACAGACCTACACGGTGTTGAAGGTGGAAGAATTACGCTTCTCTGTAGATGGGACTTAGTAAAATTTTATGAAGCCCACTAATTCACTGCATGGAACAATATGTATCACGCAGATATATCAGTGAACACAGATTTTTCATGTGTGCTGCCAAAAAGCACAGTTTATGTCACATTTGTCTTCAAACAAGATGGTTCTTCTACTGCTCTACAGAACACAGGCAGACTAGAAGCCCTCAGTCACTCCCAAAAGGAGAACTCTGGATAATCCTACTTGCTTACAGACAATCTCAGAGTACTTCTACATGACTGCAGTTTAAAAGTTGCAATATTTTTCCTTCTGTTTCTGAGGCATCACATTTTCCTTTTATACTGCATATGAATTGGTAACCAGGTAAGATGGACAAAAAGTTTCCCTCTGATTTTATTGCTTTTTCATGGTGAGGATTTGCAATAGATCTACCACAACTGAAATGAAAGTTATCTTCATTAGTACAACATAACATTTTAAAGCTATTTTTGCTTTACCTAATCAGGTGTCATTGAACGACACCTAATCAACAAAATATTTTCATCTTCTCTTGCTCAGCTAATGTCCTGACCCTAAAAACACACAAAAATGTGTTCTCGTGTTCAGAGAAATGCAGATACTTTAATCAAGATGCTGATCCTGCACATGTCAAGAAGGATTGGCAGTGGCTTGCAAAGTAAGGCCTCAACAATAGGCCTTCTATAACACAAGCAGTGACATGTCATGGATTCATGAAAGATCAAGAGTGATTACCAGTATTTTAACAAAGTCAACAGAGTAGCTGTTTTATGAACATAATTTTCACCCACACCAGACTATAAAGTTTAGTTTAAAAGAATTGCTTAAAAAACATCAACCTCATTACAGATAGACACCTGTTAAGAGAACTGACAGAAATAAAACAGGAATTTTAAAGAATATTCTGCTTGTTACAAGTAAATTGGCAACTATTCTGATAAGAACAAATACTTACAGTGACAAAAGACACTGCAGAAGGATCTTGATATTGAACCAGCAACGTCTCTACTGGAAGCTGGATTTTTGGGCGACTTTTGATTCGCTTATTCAGATGAACGAGCAACTCCATGACCTGAGAGGAAGAAAACAAGAAATCTTGTAAGAACCACCAGTGATTTTACTACACTGGACTCCACACATCCCCAGTGCAGTAGGAAGGTATATTGCACACAAGTTGGGATGGAGCTTCCTGATTATTTAGTCTCTGGGAAAATGGTGTGCACTATTAACTGTGCTACCTTGAAGCCACCCTGACATGTCTCAAGTCACTATCAAACACATCAAACAGCTCAAACCATGCCACAGCCAACATCACCACGAAGTAGAAAGGTGAATAGGAAGTGATCACTGTAAACGACCAGTTCTTTCTACACATTTAGCTGCTATCCCTCAAAATTGAGCCAGGCTTGGAAATTTGCATCGCTGCTGTCTGAGATCTATCTTTTGGCTGCAGAGTAACACCAACTCACAACACAGAACAAAAAGCAAAAACAAACACACAAAACCCATCCATATGAGTTATCAATTAACTGTATGCAAACTAACGTTTGGTGCTGAGTAAGACAGGACTGTAATTCTTCAGTCAGGAGGAGCAGTGTCCTTTGTAAATCTTCTAAATTGGATGCTGTAACTGAATGGAGGAACTTAAGAAACTACAGTAATCTCCAGTATCTGGAGCAATGGGTTCAGAGAAATCACACAGAGCACCTGCACCTACCACATAAACCCCAGCAGACTCTCATGCAAGGTGGTCCAAAAATATCAGTGGCACAAAACAGAGTCAGCTCAGCTTCAGTAAAACCAGACAGCCAGTTCCAGAAAGTCACAGAGGCATGGTGACTTCAAGCAATTCAGGTCAAGGAGCCAGGGGCACGCTGTCCTGAGCTGTTGATGGCTCATGACCTTAGTAAAGGCATGGTGAAAAAAGCAGCTAAATAGCTGTCACTGAAGCTGGTGATGGAAACATCAGATTGATATGCATTCTGACCTGCCTGTCATCTAAAACACCATCTTTGCACCCACTTCACAACTAGATACCAAACAAAATAATGTCCAGATATAATCCAGAGGAACTGCATGGCTGACCACAAGCAATGGGAATGAGGCCAGAGATAAGCTGACAAAGTAAAGCTGAAAGCTATCAACCTTTGATATTGATAAAAATTCCCTTTAATTTAGAGGGGAATAAAACTGTCTGCACACACTGAGAAGAAAAGAAGCATGCACATGACATTGTAAGTTTGAGGAAACTGTTCATATTGCCCTTGACAGTTGTTAGAAATAACGGGTTGGATTTGGTTATGTGTGAAGGTTTAGCTCATGCCCTGCTTCTCTGATCATTAACATTGAATCAGTGCACTGATGATCTCAACCAGCAGTACTTATCTGAGCTGAATCAAATACCTGCACTTCTGAGCACGAGTGCTTTGTATGTTTTTACGTTGGCATCATGCAACACGCAGAGAGATACTATCCAAAATGGCACAAACACTGCCAGTGCACCAGAACTTCTTGGAGACGAGTGAACTTGCACTGGATTAGCTGTGTGTGTGACAGACGCTGGGCAGGCAACTGCTTCAGCAAAAGACATCCTAGAGCTGAACTTAGGTCACCTGTCAAACTGTGGCTTGAAGAGGGATTAGATTACCTTTTCAGATCAAATTGGTTAGGAGGACACATGCATTGCGAGCTTATTCGCATACCTAGACTATATCCTAGACCTGAAAATGGATGAGAACAAGGAGTTCAAATTATTAAATAACACAAATAGTATTGCTATGACATTCACAAAATTAAGGACGGGGTAAAACCAAACAGAGCAATCAATGTATTAAGGCAGCAGGAGGGAAAGGAAATTTTATTTTTCCCCTTCCATTCTAACAGCGTAAGGTTGAGGAGAAAGCCTGGAGGTTCAGAGTAAACCTACAGTCTAATCAATCCATCTGCTGTATTGAACCTGACTGGGTTTGCATGGCAAGGGTTTGGCAGCAGGGGGGCTGCAGGGGTGGTCCCTGTGAGCAGAGCCCAGCAGCTGCCCCATGTCAGAGCAGAGCCAGCTGCACCCTGTGGGAAGGATGCATGCTCGAGCTGTTCCTGAACAGCAGCAGAGAAAATGTTATGGATTGACCACAACCCCTGCTGCTCACCCACCTGCATCGCTGGGGGCAGGAGTTAGATGCATTGAAACAGAAGCTGAGCCTGGGAAGAAGGTGGTGGGAGGAAAGGTGTTTTTACTTTGCTTTTAGTTCTCACTATCCTGCTCTGTTATTCACTGAAAATAAATTAATAAATAATAAATTAAATTAAGGAAAGCCGGTAGATGTTGGATTTCAGCAAAGCTTTCAGTACTACCTCGCACAGCATCCTTCTGGACAAAATGTCCAGCACAGAGCTAGACAAGAACATAATGCAACGGGGGAACAATTGGCCGACAGATGGGGCTCAGAGGGATGTAGTAAATGGGGTTACATCAAGCTGGAGACCAGCTACCAGGGGGGCTCTGCAAGCCCCATTTTAGGGAGTTCTCTTTTATGTTTTCATAAATGACTTGGATGCAGGACTCACAAGCATACTAAATAAATTTGCAGGCAACACTACATAAGGAGGAACCGATGCCTCCCTTAAGGGTAGCGAGGACTTGCAGCGAGACCTTGACAAACTAGAGAGCTGGGCATCACCAACTGCATGGCATCTAGCAAGAGCAAGCGCTGGATTCTGCACCTGGGGCAGGGCAACACCTGATATACATACGGACTTGCCCTGGCAGCCCAGAGTGGCTACGATTCTGTTGTGCATCATGCTAGGACTCTTTGATAATAGCAATACATAATATTAATGCTACAAAAGTTGCAAGAGATACCTGACAGGAGACAGCAGAGTTCTGTCACTTTGCCTACAGTCAGTCACTGGGTGAACAAATTTTGTGCTTCTCTTTTCTCTACCCCATCTACTTTTTTGCCTTTCTTTTCCAATGTAAGGAGTGTTCACATAAAAAGCCGTATTTGCCTTCCTTCCATTGCCTTAACATGATTTTGAGGCCAGGGTTGAGTAATGGGCACATTCTTTGCTGTCCACCAGGCATGATTAGAAAACTAGGTATTAGTGTTTAGAAGCCATGAGCATTTGAAAATACACCAGACTTCTTAGACACTTTCCGCCAGCTTAGTAGAAAAATAAGAGCAAGTACCAAATTGAAAAGCTTAGCTCTGACATAAGTAGCAGAAGAAGACAAGGTGCAGATTAAACAGATTTATCTGCATGTTACTCAGTGTTAGTGCTCATTAGAATTTAAAACTAAAAGTGTTCTCCCCTTCTCTCCATATCACTGATGAAATATTTTGATGTCTATGTACAGAATCAAACAAAAAAAATCAAAAACAAATACAATTTATTGTTATACTTTGAATTTATATCAGAAACAGAATACCGAGAGAGTCAACTTCCCTTCTCTGATAATGGCAAGAACAGAATCCAGGGTCATTGACTGGATTTGACAAATACCAGAAAGCACTCATGTTCTTATGATACCATCATCATGTCATACAGATAATAATCTATAGCTTAAGTATATAAAAGGGGGAAGAGGAAACAAGTTTTATTTCATTATTCTTTCTAACACAAAAACTACCCTACATCATAAGAATGACGCGTGACTTTGAGAGACCTCTCAAAATCTAATTTTCAAAGGAGTAGTCCTCCCTCTTTCCTGAATCTCACATTGTTCCAGAGAAAAGACAATGCTTTCCAGATTATAAATGGAAAAAATAGTATCTCTGTCCATGACAAGGAAGTTAAAGCTAGAAGACACAAACCGTTCTGTGATTCTATGAAAAATATCATTTAAAAATACCCTGAGGAGTATCACTAGTTAGTTGGGTGTCTCTCTTCACAGCTTTAAGAGCACGAAAGCATGTATTCAGAAAAACCTTCCTTCTGAGTCTGAACATTTGTCCTTCAGCATCGTGGAATGGTTTTTATGTCTATGGATCCACTTTCATGTGATCATGGCTGGGACCACGTTTTGTGTAAAATCTGTGTTCCAGTTATTGGCAGGTTCTGATTTACTGCAGAGTTCAAGTGAAGGTACAACCATTTCCCTATTTCTTCAAGACAAAGAGGGAAATCCGGGTCACAACCCAAGGGACCCCCATATCCTTCCTCCTCTCCAGCAGCTGACCAAGAAATCCCCTAATTGCTCTGAGAGCCAGCTTCTCCAGTGGTCTCATCCCTAGAGACTACAGTCTCTCCGACTGCTGGCACCATGATACCTTCCTCCTGCCCCCAACACAGAGTCCCTCGCCCTGAAAAAGAGCTGGAAATGGAATTTAACAAGACGACAGGACAGACTGTGCTGACCGGGTGCAGGACAAGGACAGGCAAGCATACCAACCCGTGAGTTGCTTACATGCCACTGGCCCTTTTTATCCATTCTTTCCCCTACTCTACCACAATTGCTTCTCCCTAAGTCACCTCGATCCACCCCTTTCACCACCTTTGGTTCCTCTAACCATCACATAGTAAGGCTTGTGCAATCCCAAAGTGCTCTTCTGCTGCACCTCACTGCATCCACTACTCCTAGGCAGCACCCCCTCAGTTCAAAACAGTGCTTTGATGTTGGCTCATGTAAACCTAACGCAGGGAAAACAAATTCCTTAGGAACATACTGAGCTCTGCCTCCAAAATTGGTTTGTTCCTTAGTCCTATTCCCTGCAACTAGACAAGCCCCAAACCATTTATCAGGTGTTATTTAACGTGCACCTGAATAAAACTCTGCAATAAAGCTGCCATCTGTAGCAGGGAGCCAAACTCTTTCAGACAAATTAAACTGCATCTTAAAAAAACTATTTGGTCCCTCACTCTTAGTTTCTGTTACCAGGTTAGTGAACAAGACCCATACGCAACTCTTCACAGTCTTTTGCACACAAAAGCAGTGTTTGTGTGTCCAGACATGTGATACAAAAAGAGCCCTCACCTGGAAGTCATGCCAGTTTGCCTCTGTGGCAGTAAGTCTCTGTCCCCAGGCTAACTCATAGTTAGCTGGCTTCACGTGGAAAACAAAATACAGCCTCCACACGTCCTGCAAAAAGCCACACATCTGCCAACAGTCCTCTGCTTATACAGGCAATGAGTGCCTTCTCTAAGCCCTGAGAGCTGTAATAAAACCCATTCTTCTTATCACGCTCATGACAAACGTTTTCCTGAGAGAGTAAATTTTCTTCACAGAGAACATCCAAGAGCTGTAAAAGCACCATTCAAAAAATACCTACTTGTGCATGATGAAGACACAACATACCACCACAGTGAAACCGCACCCTTACCTTTTTACGCACTCCTTCCTGTGTGCTGGACAGCTTGAGGAGAAACAGGGGGTAGGAATTTGGAAATAATATTCTGTAACTGCTCATCTGTCTCCGCATGGCCAAGACGCAAGAAACACACGTTCAAGTTGATCTGCAGAGGAAAAAGAGAGAGAAAACCTGTTGAAAACTCAAAATTTCTGTAAGAAGGACTTTTTCTGAAAAATACCCTTATGGGCCTCTAAGAGATGCCACACGCAGTTTCTCCAAGTAATTCTGTCTCAATGCAGAATTCAATACAATACTCAGCACAGATCCACCTTCTACTTTTAAACACTAGCTGACCAAAAACTGTTACGTATCTTTTTTTTTAAACCAAAGGTATAAATACCTAAAGTAGAGGAGGTAAATGGACAGAGCCAGGCACTTTTTCAGTGGCGTGCAGCCATCGGACAAGGAGCAATGACCAAAAAACAGGCCAATACTGAGCAAAACCAGCCCAATGGCTTTCCAGTACGAGCCTCCACAATCACGTACAGACCACTCCTATCAAAGGCAAAAAGCAACTCATACCTCCCTGACATTGTCGTGCTGTGTTTCAAATAAAATCCGGAAACATATCCAAAGGTGGTAAGAAAAGGTTAGCATCTCTAAGTCACTCCTTGCCCTTTTCTGCTTTGACAGCAAAAGTTGTGCAGCTGGAGAGCTGCAAAACTTTTTAAAAGTGCACTTGCTGTGGACCTGCATTCAGGACCATGGCGTTCAATACCTCTGCTAGATAATTAGAGGGCAAAAAAGATTTGTCCAATTCCTGTTGGTATTCTTGCTAAACTTAGGGTTCTGGTTGTCCACAGGGGATCCCACTGCAGATGTTAAGTAAACAAAAACAAAAATGTTAACCTGTAAAAAACAGGACTCGAGACATAATACAGCTAAAAAAAAAAAAAAAGTCTAGGCAAAGCACCAGGTAAAAAGCTTGGGACAAGCCACATCATCACAGCTGTGAATGAGTTAGCAGGCTGTGTACCTGAAAGCAGAAGAAAACAAGCTGTGAAGTGAAAATAGTTGTTAAAGAGCTTGAGACTCCTGCTCAAGAGTGACACCGAAGGGAGAATTCATAGGGCATACTGACCACAGGTTCACTCGTTCTGCCTGTGGCCCGTACGCTGAGCCCACACAGATCTACAAAATCTGGATCAATCAGCCTTATGAAACCTGTACAAATACTGCCTGAATCAGTTAGTGGTCTGTAAAAAAATTGTTAACCTTTTTTTTCCCCTCATCAGACAGCATCATCATGATCATCAGAACAAGATCACAAGTGTGAAAACACAGGAGATGTTGCTGAAACTTAAAAACACAAAGTTTCCCAAAGATCACTCTGTGAAGCTGCTGGGGTGTTGTAACAAAACTCATTTTTCCTCTGGGGAGGAGACCTGCTGCTAGAACAAGGAAAGAAAAACAACAGACTTGGACAAAGAGGTAGAATTTGCAACTTCTGCAAGATCCAGAGGGGGACAATAATCGCAAGAAGCATTTTTCTCAGCGAGCTGGGAGAAGATCCCTTCAAGGAAAACAGATGAGACCGAAGCCTGCTGTCAGCAGCTCAGGGCACAAGGGCCTGAGGGCCATCTGTCTTCGCACGGAGAACGGGGGAGTCCCTATTTTTAAGCACTGGCACGCAGCTGCCCCTGACAGCTACGCCAGAAGCCAAGCAAAGGCCTGCCCGGCACTCCCGATGCGTGGCAGCCACGTCCCACAGGCAGCAAGGGGGACCCCAGCCGGCGCTTCCAAAGGGACCGCGGGTCCTCGAGACATCCTCCAAGGAGGAAAACCATCCGCCCAAAGGGACTGATCTGATCTGCTACAAGCCGGGATTAAAGGGTGACCCAGGAGAACTCTCCTTCAGCAGAGAAGGATCGCCAGGATCCCTAAGCACGGAGCCGAAAACCCCTCCCCGTCCCGTTTTCATGGCCCCCCACCGGGGGACGGTGAAAACCGCAGGGCTGCGATTTTCAGCAGGGGGCCCACCAGGATTTATTACGATAAAAAAAACGCATTGAAGCGAGAGGTCTAACTTGCTTTGCTACATACCACAGGGGGAGGGGAAAAAAAAAAAAAAAAAAAAAAAAGAAAAAAAAAGATGGCACGAGAGCACTTTGAATAAAACACTGGCAAACTAAAATTAACTGCTAGGGCAATCTTACGGCAAGGCGCCTTTTGCCAGTCTAGGGTTAGCCATTGCTAACCCAAACTGAACCTGAAAATGCAACAAAAAAAAATCCAACAAAAACACCTCCTGTACCGTCTCCTTTCACAAGCTGACTGACACAAGGATAACCTGTGAAGTTTTTCAGAAGAAACTGCAAGAAATAAGTAAAAGGGGAGATGATGTTTTCATAAAAACAGAAGCTATATTCCCATCTTAAAAGCTGCTGTTTAAGAAAAAAGGATTGT
The DNA here is from genome assembly GCF_964211825.1 of Aythya ferina. Classification (NCBI taxonomy): domain Eukaryota; kingdom Metazoa; phylum Chordata; class Aves; order Anseriformes; family Anatidae; genus Aythya; species Aythya ferina. The sequence goes on from NC_140299.1 coordinate 74,045,991, forward strand.
TGCAAAGGCTTCTCCTTCCTAAAATCTCATGTTTACACTCTCACCTAAAAATTTAGGACTGCAAATACTGCCTTGCTAAGCTCCAGCACCCTCTGTATTAGCTAATTGTAATGTTTTATAAAAATTACTGCATAGTCCATCTACTGCAAGGCTGCTGAACCACGCGGATGGGGAAGACTGTCAGAGACTGAGGGCCACCTTTTAATACAGTCCAGAGGACTCCAGAGAAAAACATCTGGTGAGAAAGCTGAAATGAAAGGGAGAAAGGAGGAAAGGAAGCAGGCTTCGCTGGAACAAACAACTGGAAAAACGCAGTGCCCAGACATGCCAGGCTCTAAATAACTCACTCCAGGATCAAAACTTGCACCTTCAGACCAACGGAGAAGAGCAGGGCAACGCCTGGACCACTCTGAGCTTCGGGGTTCACTCCGCAACAGGGAGGCCCCTTGCTCCATGAGCAAGCTTTGGAAGGAGCAGCCCAAGTAAGATTATTCACTACTGTCATTCAGCACATCACTGATTGCATTATTTTTCATTAAAAAAGTTTCCCTTTATAAGGAAAGGTGAAAGCTAGCAGCCATTTCTTTAAAGAGAGATGGACTGCTACACCACCCAGAACCTGGTTACGAGGTATGTGGACAAACCACAGTCCCCAAGTCAAAACTTACCCACTACCTCAGCCAGCACACCAGAAATCATGTCTGGGTTAATACCTACTCCTAGAAATATGATGTGTGCCACAGCTACCATGATGACCCTTTTGCTGGGGATTAAAAATAAACAGCCAAGAATGAAACTGCATGAGTAAAAAGAATGAATACCAGATGGTCTTATTTTTAAAAACCCGTGCAATTAAGTCCATGCAAAGTTTTGTAGTAGACATTCATGCATTTTGGCATAAAACACAACCTCTTTCCTAGCTGCTGTGTTGCATTTTCATACAACATTTCATTTTTTACTAGTGTTTTTCTTGAAAAAACAAACACAACACACATCTACAAAAGGATGAAACACAAAACAAGGAGAATTTAAACAACATGCACCGTATGTGGAGAGGACCTTCCATTTCCCTGTATGTGGAAGAACAAATTGACCTGCGCAAA